>NC_136251.1:31167500-31605000 GCF_053564925.1 Oryzias latipes | reverse complement strand
CATCCATCCATCCATCCAATAATTCATCCATCCATCCATCCAATAATCCACCCATCCATCCATCCATCCATTTATCCATCCATCCATCCAATTATTCATCCTTTCATCCATCCATTTATCCTTCCATCCATCAAATTATTCATCCATCCATCCATCCATCCAGTAATTCATCCATCCATCCATCTAATTATTCATCCATCCATCCATCCATCCGCCCGTCCGTCCGTCCACCCATCCATCCATCCATTTATCCATCCATCCATCCATCCAATTATTCATCCATCCATCCATCCATCCAATAATTCATCCATCCATCCATCCAATAATCCATCCATCCATCCATCCATTTATCCATCCATCCATCCAATTATTCATCCTTTCATCCATCCATTTATCCTTCCATCCATCTAATTATTCATCCATCCATCCGCCCGTCCGTCCATCCATCCATCCATCCATCCATCCATCCAATAATCCATCCAGCCATCCATCCATTTATCCATCCATCTATCCAATAATTCATCCATCCATCCATCCATCCATCCATCCATCCATCCATCTAATTATTCATCCATCCATCCGCCCATCCGTCCGTCTGTCCATCCATCCATCCATCCATCCAATAATCCATCCATCCATTCATCCTTCTTTCCATCTAATTATTCATCCATCCATCCATCCATCCATCTAATTATTCATTCATCCAACCATCCATCCGCCCGTCCGTCCGTCCGTCCGTCCATCCATCCAATAATTCATCCATCCATCCATCCAATAATCCACCCATCCATCCATCCATCCATTTATCCATCCATCCATCCAATTATTCATCCTTTCATCCATCCATTTATCCTTCCATCCATCAAATTATTCATCCATCCATCCATCCATCCAGTAATTCATCCATCCATCCATCTAATTATTCATCCATCCATCCATCCATCCGCCCGTCCGTCCGTCCACCCATCCATCCATCCATTTATCCATCCATCCATCCATCCAATTATTCATCCATCCATCCATCCATCCAATAATTCATCCATCCATCCATCCAATAATCCATCCATCCATCCATCCATTTATCCATCCATCCATCCAATTATTCATCCTTTCATCCATCCATTTATCCTTCCATCCATCTAATTATTCATCCATCCATCCGCCCGTCCGTCCATCCATCCATCCATCCATCCATCCATCCAATAATCCATCCAGCCATCCATCCATTTATCCATCCATCTATCCAATAATTCATCCATCCATCCATCCATCCATCCATCCATCCATCCATCTAATTATTCATCCATCCATCCGCCCATCCGTCCGTCTGTCCATCCATCCATCCATCCATCCAATAATCCATCCATCCATTCATCCTTCTTTCCATCTAATTATTCATCCATCCATCCATCCATCCATCTAATTATTCATTCATCCAACCATCCATCCGCCCGTCCGTCCGTCCGTCCGTCCATCCATCCAATAATTCATCCATCCATCCATCCATTTATCCATCCATCCATCCAATAATTCATCCATCCATCCATCCAATAATTCATCCATCCATCCATCCATCCATCCATCCATCCATCCATCTAATTATTCATCCATCCATCCGCCCATCCGTCCTTCTGTCCATCCATCCATCCATCCATCCAATAATCCATCCATCCATTCATCCTTCTTTCCATCTAATTATTCATCCATCCATCCATCCATCTAATTATTCATCCATCCATCCATCCATCCGCCCGTCTGTCCGTCCATCCATCCATCCATCCATCCTTCCATCCATCCATCCATCCATCCATCTATTAATCTTCAGCAATAAGAAGCTGATGAGAAGCGAACTCAGACATTTAGCTATTTTAAAAAAAAAAAAAAAAAACAGTTTACAGAACAATCTGTATTCCTGCTCAATCACAAAACACAACTACAGGGAGAAAAAAAAGAATTTTTTAAAAGTCTGTTTTTTTATTTAAAGGTCCGCCGTGCGATTTCTTTTGCCTGAGGCACAATTTTTGCTTCCAAAGTATCTGCAAACGCCATGTTCCAGCCTCCAGGCCCAACTGCAGCAATAAAACACATAGAAGTCTTCACAACACAAATCAAAATTCATACAATACCTACATTTATGAGGAATAACTTTTTTACTCATCTTTTGCTTTAAATGCAAAAGGTTTCTGACTGGAGTCGATCAGAAAATTCTAGTATTTAGACTTTTGGTTTGTTTTTCTTTTTGTGTTTCTGCTCTTATGGGGGGCAGATCTTCAGTGTCTGAATGCTCACAAAATGCATCTTTTCTTTTTTTTCTCCACTCCTCTCTTCGTCTCTGTTGGCGGCTGCTTCTCTGCCGGCAAACAAACCACACCCATTTCCACCAAGCGACTCACCAGCAGATCCTTGCCATCCTGTTTAGTTATGGGTTTGGGAAAACTGACGAGGAAGTGAATCACTATCTGCACCAAATCGCACGTGTGGCACGTTTGTAATTGAGTCTGACCCCAAAATGACATAAAACTGTTAAGCTTTTGTGTCAGGCACATTTGCTGAATACATCAATAATGAAACAAATCAGTCTTTTGACCTGTTCTCTAGCGCCACCATCAGGTCAAACCTTTAAGTTTGAATTAATACATCTTGAAAAGTTTTCCTACAAATCTTCTCAAATTTTCTGACAACATTGACCACACGAGTATGAACCCTATTCGTGATGACATGACCTTTGCTGTAGCGCCACCATCAGGTCAAACATTCAGTTTTAGAGTTGGTGGTTGTTGAAAATCTTTCACCCAAATCTTTTAAAACTCGGGGTGCATATTTTTTGTAACATTTGACTGAAAACCTATTTTGTCCAAAAAGACGTATTTTTTCATCTCATCCGCCGTTGAAACGTGAAATACTGGGATCCTGTTTGTCTGTTGGGTTTCCTTCATGAAAAAGTAAATTTCACAAAATCTCTGTTTGTGTTTGTTTTCTAATTTTATGCACAGAAACAGAAGAAGTTGCCCGAGCCTCTGAAGTGGAGATGATGTCTGAATCTGGGGCAGGCTTTGTGTGATGTTCAGCGCTGGTGGGCATTGGAACCATCACTCCTCTAAGCCCAGGAGGCCCGTCGGGGAAGACAGGGACTGCAGCTGGCCTGGATAAGGCAGAAACATGGCAACCTGCCGTCAGTGGAACAACACAAACACGGTTTTTTAGTGATGTAACATCAGTTTCAGACGCACACACAGACCTGTTCAGCCGAACTCAACCGGGACCGTGGAAAAAGGGAGGCACTCTTTCAGCCTGAAACTGCGGCTTTGGACGGAGAACACAAACCCAAAGAAAACCAAATTATTCAGAATAAATGATAAGATGAGACCTTTGGAGGCGTGTAATTTTCCATTTTTATGGTAGGCATTCATATTCATGTGAATGAAAATGTGTGGTTTTTAATGAAGGAAGACCGATCAACATTTAATTTAGTTTATTTTGGGGGGTTTTGCTAAATAAATACTTTTCTTTAATTGGTCAGTATTTACAGGAAGTGACGTTTAGCAGTTTGTTGTTTTGGTTCAGATGTTTGAACTGAGGTCACTTCCTTTAGCTCCTCACTTTCTTTTTTTTTTTTTTTTTTTTTTTTTTTTTTTAAACTTGTCCTGTCCAACAGCTAGGCAAACAGATGAGAGCTGAGGGCCTCTTGTGTTGGACATATTTTATTCTAACAAGAGGGGTTATTCATCTTCAGACAAACCAAAGGTATGTCTGAATAAACCCCTTTTGTAATTGAGGCCAAACTTTATTAATTTCAATCATGTTTGAAAATCTTTGGTGTTGGACCGGACGGAAAAGGAAAGAGGGGAAGAAGAGAGAGGGATGTTACAGAGGGGGGGGTAGGAGGGTGATAATAGGAGGGGAAGGGGGGGTAAGACCATGAAGCAGCATAAAGCAACAAGTTTACTGGTTGTTAATCATTATGGTACGGTTCAAATGTAGTACAAAAAGGGCGGGGCCTGTTCACACATACTCAAATATTATCAACACACCTGCTAGCTGCAAAAATGTCCACATGTCAACATGTACACAAAACAGATAGTGTTCACGAACGCATACCTATGCCTTCAAACCAACTAGTGTGAAATCTTTCATTCATTCAATCATGCAAACTGTTAGTGCAAAGGTGAGCTAACACCTGTGCTCAGGTGAGTGTTTATGTTCTTCTAAAATGGATGGTGGAATGTGAAAAGAAGGAGGAGGAGGGCCCAGCCACCCCCACACCCAGACCCCCGCCGCAGCAGCAGCGGCAGCCGGAATTCCCCCAACGCCACACGGGAACAGGCAGGGAACAACCGCCCCCCGGGCGACCAAGACCGCCACCAAGGCCAGGGCCAGCAGGACCGCCGCGAGGCCCCCAGAGCCAGAGAGCAGGGAGGCGCGGAGGGAAAGAGAGCGCCGCCCCAGCCCAGCCAGTAAAGCAGCCCCCCCGCCGCGCCGGAAGAGCCCAACGCAGGGCCCCACCGGAGAGGGACGCCCACAGCCCCAGACGAGCACCCCACCACCACCCAGGAGTTCCGGGCATCCTCCCGCCCCGACCCCAGGTACGAGCCAGGCCAAGGGAGACCCGCTCCGCACTCCAGGCAGCCACCCACCCGGCCCACGGTTGGTCCAGGTAGGAGCAAGGCAGGGGCCCGCCGCCCCCGCCCAGGAGGGGGGAACCCCGGGGAAAAAAGGGCGGCCCACAAGGGGTGTTATAAATATGGCCCGACCAGGCTCGGCCATGTTGGAAGTTTGGCGGGGCCCAGCGCCCAGGGGCAAGGACCAGGACCCACCCCCCAGGGACACGAACACCCCCGGCTCAGGTGTAATATGAACCCCCCCACCGTGCGGAGAGAGCACCGCCGGGCCCAGGGAGCCAGCACCCAAGGGACACGGCCACCATCGCCAAGGGGCCCGCACCCCCCCACCAGGGAAGGGGTAGGGGACAGATGGACCCAGGTCCCACCTTCCTTGTAAAATGTGTGTGCGTGTATGGGTGTTTGAGAGGGTGTTTGTGTGCATGTGTGTGTGTTTATGTTTGAATGTATATATTGAAGGGGGAGGGGTGTTTGTACTAAGGGGGGTGCAGTTAAAATTGGTGAGTAGGGCACTAAGGGGACATCTCCTGATTACTCACAGTGATGTCCCCTCACCCTCCCCACCAAGGGGCCCTAAATGTCTAAGGTGCGGTTAAAATTGGCGGGTAGGGTGCCAGGAGGACATCTGCTGCTTGCTTGCAGTGATGTCCAAGCACCCCCCCTACCAAGGACCCTACATGTCTAAGGTGCAAATAAAACCGAAAGAGGGGGGGCCCACTCCATACGGCAACCATAGGAGGGGGGCCACTGCCAAGTAGCCCCCCCCCCAAGGCGCATCGCAGGCTAGACCCCCCACCCCCTCACCCTAATATGAGGTTATATGAGGAAGGGGGTAAGTTGGGGACAGCTGGTAGACTGTCCCCCGGTGGTCAAACAGCCGTCCCCCGGCCCCCCCCCAGCAAAGGGGCCAGGGCCACCCAGCCCAGGGGCCCCACCCCCGGAGGCGCCGACACCCCAGGCCCGGCACCACCCACCCCACACAGAGAGAGAGGAGCCAGAAAGCGTCGCCCCCCCAGGAGCAAGCCCAAGCCCCCACCCCCAGACGCCGGCCCTAGAAGAGCTCTGGTCAGGCCTCGACGGGACCGAGGAGGCCAACCGGCCGAGGCAACCACTGATTGCCTCAGCGGAGACCCAACCCGTTAGCCCCCCCGACCCGTACCAATAATGGGCCCCCCCTCCCCCCCAGAACGCCCCCCCACAGAACAGGGCCGACAAGCACCCCACCCCAGACCCCGCAGCCGAAGCGGGTGACACCCAGAGCGACCGGGGGCCCCGAGAGGGTTGTCCCGTCCCGTCCCAGAGCCAGGGAAGGGCCGATCCCAGCCCCAGGTGCAGATGGGCAGCCCATCCGGCGCCGCTGGGCCCCCCCCCAAGCAGGGCCCCCCGCCAACCCCCCCCAGCACAGGCAAAGGGACCACCCCCCCAAGCCAAGCCAGACCACCCCCCCACGCCCCCACCACGCACCCCCACACCCAAGCTCAGAGGACCACGCAGCGCCCCACCCAGGCACCGGACCCGACCCCCCGACCAACGGGGCCCCCCACCGCCCCCGCCAGGCACCGGAAGCCCCGACCCCCACCCCAAACCACGGCAGAAGGGCAAGGAGCAGCAACGACCAAGCCCCCCACCCCCTAAGTCATGGAGTCAACCACAGGAGACCAGAGAGACCGAATTCTTTCAAAGTTACTTGAGCTTTGGGCTGACATTTTTTCCAAGCTGATATGATCAAACAGCAGATTTCTGTGTTGACTTATGTTTATATTTTTCTTGTTTTTCCAATGTATTAAAATAGTTTTTTTGGCAATACAAAGAGTTATGAAAATGATAGATGCTAATCCTTCTTCTATATCGATGGCACTCATGTCACCAAGCACACAAAGTGACGGTGAGGCCGTGATTGAAACCTTAAGCCAGACTGATAAATCGGCACATACCTGCTGCCAGAGAGCCTGGACAGGAGTGCAGAACCACAGTGCGTGCATGTAGCTGTCGGGTAGATTATTATCACAGTGCTCGCAAATGTCTGAGTTACTGAGACCCATCTTGAACATCCTCTGTCCAGTGTAGTAAATTCTGTGAAGAGTTTTGAGATGGATTAGCTGCAGATTTGGACTTTTTGTCAGTTTAAAGGTGAGTTCTGACCAGAAGCTTTCATCTGTGCTGATGCTCAAATCTGCATCCCATTTTTTTGTTGGAAGGGCAATATTGTTATCTAAATTAAATAAAAGTTTGTATATTTTGGAGAGAGTTCTATTCATTGAAAAATTAATCAGAGTGGTAACTACATCTGGTAGCTTTAAATCGTCGTCTTTAAATTTATACTTTTTAGTAATACTTGATTTAAGTTGCTGATATTCCAAGAAGTTATTTATTCCATGTTTGTCTTGAAGTTCCTGGGGAGTTATGAATCTTCTATCAATAATTATGTGCTCTAGTTGTTTTATGCCCCCTGCTTGCCAAGCTGGGAAGTGGATAATCTTTTTGTTTATGAGGATGTCTGGGTTGTTCCAGATGGGTGTCATTTTGCACGGTTGAATTGATGATTTTGATATTTTGAGAAATTCCCACCAGGCTGTTAAAGTGGCATTTATATTAATGCTTTTGAAACAATCCTGTTTTTTAACTGTTTGACTAATAAATGGTAGCTGTGACAGGTTGATCTTTCCACATAACGCCTGTTCCAAGTCTAACCATGAGTTGGTTTCTGGATTATTTTTTAACCATTTTAAGATGTATTGTAATCTATTTGCAAGAAAGTATTTGTGGAAGTTAGGTAATTCTAATCCTCCACAGCTTTTTGCAGATTTTAAAGTTGTTAGACTAATTCTTGCAGGTTTGTTGTTCCATAGAAAGCTTGATATGGATGAGTCTAATGTTTTGAACCATTTTAATGGCGGTTGTGTGGGAATCATTGAGAAGAGATAATTAACCTTGGGTAAGATTTTCATTTTAACCGTGGCTACCTTGCCCATAAGGGACAGAGGGAGGTTGGTCCAGCGTGTTAGATCGTCCTGTATGCTTTTCAGTAATGGGGTGTAGTTTAGCTGCACCAGTTCTGATATTTTGGGGGAAAAGTAGATACCCAGATATTTGATATTTCCTGTTTTAACTGGAATTGTGAGTCTTTGTTCCATATTCCTGTTGACTGGTAATAAAACAGACTTATTCCAATTAATGGAATAGTCTGATATGGAGGAGAATTCATTTATGATCATTGCTGTTTCATTTACAGAAAGTAAATTCCTTAAAAACAGTAATATGTCATCCGCATAAAGACTAATTTTATGATGGCTGTGTTTGGTTTTTATTCCTTTAATGCTCTCATTCTGTCTTATTGCTGCAGCTAAAGGCTCAATGAATATAGCAAAAAGAGAAGGAGAGAGTGGGCAGCCCTGTCTGGTTCCTCTTCCAAGAAAAAACCTGTTTGAAGTCTGTTTATTAGTTCTAACTGATGCATTGGGGTTGTGATATAATATTTTGATCCAATTGATGAATGCTTCTCCAAAACCAAACTTATGGAGGGCAGCAATAAGGAACTTCCAATTTACTCTGTCAAAGGCTTTTTCAGCATCCAGCGATAGTATAGTCATTTCCTGGTTTTCAATGGTGGCAAAGTCTATTATATTAACTAGTCTACGGACATTATCATCCGAGTGTCTGCCTTTGATGAATCCAGTCTGGTCGAAGTGAATTATGTGAGGAGTGATTTTTTCTATTCTCTGTGCTAGTGCTTTGCAGATAATTTTTACATCTGCATTGATTAGAGAAATAGGGCGATAGCTTGAAGGACTAGTGGGGTCTTTGTCTGGTTTTAGAAGAAGAATTAAGTTGGCTGAGTTCATGTTAGGTGGCATTGATTGGCTCTCATTAATAGATGTGACCATTTATAAAATGTTGGTGCCAGTTGTTCCCAGAATTCCTTATAAAACTCTGCAGGAAAGCCGTCAGGCCCTGGTGCTTTACCATTGGGCATAAGTAACAGAGCTTCATGAAGTTCAGACGGCGAGAGCGGAGAGTCTAAGTTTGTGATTTGATCCTCATTTAGCCTGGGTAGGTTTACATTATTAAGAAATGAGTCAATACTTTGCTCTGACGGATTGATCTGCGGTGTGTACAGGTTTTTATAAAAGTTTTCAAATGCGTTATTAATTTTGACCGGGTCATGGGTGACATTTCCTGTTTGGTCCATAATAGAGGTGATTGATGATTTTTCTCTATTAATTTTAAGCTGATTAGCCAGAAATTTGCCAGATTTATTAGAGTTTTCAAATCTTTCAAGTCGTAGCCTTTGTATTTGAAATTGTGTTTGTTTATTAATGATGTCATTTAACTGCAGCTTTAATTTTTCAGATCTCCCAGAATGTGTTCCTGTGCTGAAGCAGCATAAGCAGTCTCCAGGGTTTTGATTTTATTTTCTAATTCTAATAAATCTGCTTTCTCTTTGCGTTTTTTGTGCGTTGAATAAGAAATGATTTTCCCTCTCATGACTGCCTTTGCTGTTTCCCAAAGAACGCACGGTGGGATGTCTGGAGTATTGTTGAAGTCTAAGAAGGTTGCCCACTCTTTTTTAAAGAATTCAAGAAATTCCTGGTCTTTTAACAGAGACGTATTAAACCTCCAGGTTGTACCAGAGGGTGTGGATTTTTCCCTAGAAATGTTTACAGAGACTGGTGCATGATCACTGATAATAATTGGATGGATATTGGAGCTTTGAATATTTTTTAAAAGAGAGTTACTGATTAATAAATAGTCTAAACGGGAGTGTGAATAGTGAACTGGAGAAAAAAAGGTGAACCCTTTAGTGCTTGGGTGACATGAGCGCCACGCGTCGCAGAGACCCAGATCATTCATGTACTGCTTTAGAATACTTGCAGACCGCCATGTACGCTGATTTGCTGCTGTGCTGAGTCTGTCAAGTTCAGGGTCCAAAACAAGGTTGAAGTCTCCTCCTATAATGATTGTGGAGTCAGAGTGAACTGAGAGTGAGGTGAAGAATCTGTGAAAGAAGGAAGAGTCGTCAACATTAGGACCATAAATACTCACTATACAAAAGTCCTTATTCTGAATGGATATATTAATGATTACAAATCTGCCTTCTGGGTCAGTAACTGTATCCTTATGAGTAAAATTAAGATTTTTATTAATTAAAACAGCAACTCCTCGTTGTTTGGAGTTGTAACTGGCAGAGTATATAACTGGAAATTGTAAGCAGCACATAAGGTGATTCAAAGAATTCGATAAATGGGTCTCCTGCAGTAGAGCTATATCTGCTTTTAGACCATCCAGGTGATTTAACACTTTCAGTCTCTTTGGCTCAGAGCCAAGTCCACGCACATTCCAGCTAACGATGTTAAGACTGTTCATAACTGTTCTGACTGAAAAGGTGTAAAGCTAAGTAGTGCTTGTGTACCAGTCCGTGCGCGCGTGCCCGTTCCGTACATAAATAAATACTTACCGAGGATGAGTTGCTTCCAGGTGATTTACATATGATGAGGGGGGAGAGGGGGGGGGGGGGGGAGTAAAGGAAAGAAAAAAAGAGATAGAAGGGAAAACGAAAACAACAACAAAACAACAATAGAAACATGAGTGGGACTGAGGTGAAGAAGAAAAAAAAAGACTGTTTTCCTGAGATCGAGGTGTGGATTATTGATGATCCGGTTTTCCATTCATTGAAGTAAGTTTAGCGGGTTTCTTCTGGGCAGCGCAGATGTTCTCAGCGCGGATCACTTTCTGCAGTTTTTAGACCAAATTGAATCTGATTTTTCTTTTCCAGCCTCAAAGCTTCGGCATAAAAGCAGAGCTGAGACAGGATCTCTGGTTTCTACACAAATGTGAAGCATGTTGAAGTTTGTGTCGGTATATAAAGACGACTCTTTTATTATATCATGCACCCGTGTCACATTTAGATTGTTTTTGTCTTTGAATTGTCATTTCTGATGGTTTGTCTGGATTCATTCGATGTGGCTGTAATTTCCTGAACTTGAAAAGTTGTTTCCTCTGAAGATCCCATAAATGGTCAACTTTTATTCTAAAATGTGGAAAAGTGTTTGCCCCAGAGGACTGGAGGAGAACAGAATCCATGGAAATCTGAACCAATAAAACAAAGATGAAGAGAAACTGAGGCTGCAACAGCGGGCTTAATTCTTCTGGGAGGAGACGCCTTTCCACACAAACAGATTGAATGTCTGACATTTTTCAGCCCTGTTTTGATGCGTTTGGGTTTTTTTTCGATTGTACCTTATGTTTAGGAAAATGTGAGCAGTGTTAGTCTGGGACCTGAGCTGAAATTCTGGATCCATTTTTCCTGATGGAGAAGCAAAAGGACAGATGTTCCCCGCAGAGGACATGGTGGTCTCCTCTGTCCGGTGGGCCGTGTGAGGATGAAGGCTGCAGGCTGAGGACTCACATATGTTGTTAATCATTTAGAGCAGAAGACACCTTGAATCTGAACCCCGGTTTTTATTGCTAGCTGCGCTCCATTAAGAATTCATGAATCATAAAAGTCATTTTAAGATAATTTTCCTCTGAATACATTTTTAATGGTTCTTGTCACGTTGCTTCTTATCTGCTAAACACCTCAGAGAAGATGTTACTTTTGGCCTGCAGCTTCCCTGCTTTTGGCTTTTAGTATTTCAGGATAGGCGGAATTATAACCATGAAGAGGCTTCTGCCTCCTCCTCCTCCTCTTCCCTCATCTTATGGGAGAGGATTTGGCATCGTTTGGTTGCAGCTGGTAACATTTTCTAGGTTTCTGAATTTCTGGGGACGTCCACGTTGATGCCGTTCCCGTTTGTTTTCAGAGTCGTCATTCTCTTCATCCTTTTGTAAAAACGGATCATCCCTGAGAACGACAACCAACTGAAGAGTGAAAGCAGAGAAATCCGTTTTCCAGTTATTCATTATTCCTCCAAGGCTGCTCACAAAGTGGCTTCTTCACTGCTGATCCGTGGTTGTTGGATGAGGAATCATCGGCTAACATGGATTAAATTATGGGTTCAACCGGGTGTCTGACATGAAACATCTTCGTCTTCATCAGTAACCGTTGAGTCATTTTCAGACGGTCTTCTCGTTGTGCGATCCTTCACTGAAACGTTTGCACAGCTGCAACATGTGTGTGAATGTTTTCATATCTACTCTGCTCTGGTTTTCCTGCATGGTCACACCGCTCCTGATGAGCAGAGGTGCATTCTGGTCTGTGTAGTTCCTCTGTGGGAGAACGCTGCTCTGTCATCAGTGTTTGAACCCTGCAGACACGTTACAGCACAGCAGCACACAACCAATGTCATGTTTTTCTAGCCTTTCAGTTGTTTTGATGCATCACAGAAAGTTTCTTATTTTTACTTTCTTAATATAAAAAAAGCGCAGAAATGTTATTCTTTCTTTGTTTGATTGATATATTGATCGATCGGTGGATTGAAAGCAATGCTCATGTTAAATCACAAATTGATTAGAAAAGAAATGAGAGAAAATGATAAAGTGTTTGTTCTGTGTTTAAGGTGACTGCTTAAACTGTAAACTGTCTAATGAATAACTGAATGAATAACTGAACACACAGATCATTTTATTTACATCCTTATGACTGGAATAGATAAAACATAATTTAAGAATCTGAAAACCTATTTAAAGTCTATATTTAGATAGAAAATAAAAGCTCAGACAAAATATTTTATCATATATTTATTATATGTATGAAAGCTGCTACAATTCAGATATTACCGATGGAAAAATGTGTTTGTAAATATGAATATATGATGTAATGATATATAATGATAATAATGAATGTATCGTGTGCCGAGCCTGAAAAAGTGTTGAGACCTCAAGATTCAAATCTTATTTTACCTCAACTTGGATGGAAAAAGACCATAAATTGACTGTAAATACATCTGTAAGTCAACATCCATAAGAACCGTTTACTCTCACCGCTTAAGGAAGGAGGCATCGGAAAAAACATGTGGGGTCCATCATCAGATTATCTAATACGAATCACAAAAATATCCACCGGATTGTAAAAAGAAAAGACAGTCAAAAGTCAGAATCCAGTGTGATAAAGTTGTGTTTATTTCCTGTTGTCCATGTTTTCAGTTTCTGTTAGAAGTTCATGTTTTTCTCCTTTGTCCTCTCAAGTTTCCTGATTTTCCCAACATTACAGCTGAGTTTGTGTTTTTTTTATTGTTTATTTCACCAAGTGTTTCCAGTTGAATTTGATGCTTGGCTTCCTTCATGTTTTGTTCCTAGTTTCCTTTGCTTGTTGTGTTTCTGAAACTTTAGAAACTTTCCTCCATCTTGTCCCGTTTGGATCAATATTCTGTCTTAAAACGATGTTTTGCTTTTTGATTGAAAGAGTTTCATGCATTGGTTTTCAGATTCTGTCTTTTTTTGCATTTAAAATCCATTCTTGGGAACGAGGATCTGTTTTCTTCATGCAAGTGTTTTTGAAGGAACTTCGGGAACGCCGAACGGTCAGAACACCAAACACTGTGGACCTCCTGCAGCCACGAAATGATCACTGCTGAGATGAAATAAACCAGAACATTTTCTAATTTATTCAGCACCAAATGTTTTTTCAGTTCAGAAGCTTTCTTATTTCTCTGTGTGGACAGAAATATCCACCTTGGATCCAGTCTTTCCTCCTTAAATGCTGTTTTTATCTTTTCTGCTGCTGACAGCTCTTTGAATGTTAAGATTCCTCAACAGCAGTAAATAATTGAAAGTAACAAATTCCTTTATGCTTAATGTGTTTTTACATCCATAAAATATTTATAGGAAAAATAACGTGGGTTGATTTCTAATGACAACCTCGGCCCACATCCTGTCTTCACGCCTTTTTACCCAGCTGCCATCTCTCCAAAGGTTTTACATCCTCTATTTTATGAACAGCACTAAAAAAAGCATTAAAATAAGGTCAGCTGTTGATTTATGCTCTTGAATGTTGTAATTAAATCTTTCTAATCTTTGTATTGATTACTGTAATGTTTTCTGGGGAGTCTATTTCTGACAAACACAATATGGAGCCAAAAATGTAGTGCAGAGAACCAGCAGGAACACTTCTGAGTTGGATGTTTTATTTAACACTGTTGGGAAAAAAAAGACCTTGAATTAAAGAAATGGCAGTAGAGACTGGCGAGGGAGTCAGCACAATGTCTGCTCTTTGACAGCATCAACCTCGGCTGGAAATCGCTGCTTCCTGACTTTTTCACATTCTGAAACTTTGCTGAGAGGCAAAACAGTCGACTGGAAAACAAACAACTGGTAACTCTCTTCTTTTTGCATAAAGTATATGCATGCAGTACTACCAACCATCAGATATTATAGAGCACAGGAAAATACTGCAGCGAGGCTGCAGGCGTGGCTGTGAGTCACTGTCATGGCTGACAAACCGCTGCAGCATCACATTAGTGATTAAGGGGAAAAACTATGGATTGGCAAACTGTGCTGGCAGTGGTTAAACGCTGAACCTCAGGGCTTTAAAAATGTTTAAATCCTCCTTCTGCCTAGGGAAGTCCTTTCTGAGGACTGAGAGAAGCGTTTGATCGATCGCTGAAGTTTGGCTGAGAAGCTCTTTATCCTCGCTGGACTTCATCTGTTTTGTGGAAATGGGGACGAAATGACTGAGAGGGAATGATGTGGCTTCTGGCTTCTGCACTTCATTAGCTTTTCTGTTTATTTCCAACACAAAATAAAAATTAACACAAGTTTTTAAACTAGACAAAACCAAACAGTGTATGTTATGTTCCGATCCCGTTTTACAACCCCCTATGCTGTGCATATTTCCATTCACAGCGTCTTTCTCCAAACATTACCTTCTGTACAGCAGCTATGCAAAGTGACCTTTATTGTTTGGATTGTTCATTTCTAGCCTTGTACAGTTCCATCAGTGACATCTTGTAGGTTTTTTTAAAGGTCTGTTCCATAATTCCACAAATTGATAAGCACTTTTTTTTTTGTGGTACGAATGCTCTGCTTTTTGAGAATCAGTTGTTTTAGTAGACTGTAACTCCCATCTCTATCCTTGAATATTTGTTGTAAGTTTACTGGAAGTAAGTTATTTCTGGCTTTATACATGATGAGAGCTGTTTCAAGCTTCTCTAGTCCCCATCCTTTAATAAACCCGACTTTAAAAACAGTGCGTTTGTATGTGTCCCATAATCCACACCATGAACTTTTGTGTAAGATACACAAACGCTGTAGATTTGTTTTAGAAGTATTTTCCCAAACGTCTACACTGAACTGTGAAAATGGTAGCATTATGGATGAATATATCAGTAAATGTGCTTTGTGAGTGTATTCCACGCTTTTATTGGGAGATGACTGAGCAGATTCCTCCTCTCTGGGTCCTTATCTGTGCAGGTGAGGTTCTGGGTCGGCGTGTGCCGAGGATCACTGCAGTGGAACCTGCTCTTACCCCTGCAGAGAGGGTAATTGATTACCTGTCACCCCCTGAGTCCCACACTCTCACTGATTGAGATGAGAAGTGTTATTGTGAGTGGCAGCATCTTTACAGGTGAACTGCAGGCTGACTAACACTTTTAGAGCGATATGTTTTTCTGTCCTGCAGAGTAAATTTAATCTTTTCTGAATTCTCAATTATTTCTTCGTTGGTCTGAGGTTCACTCGGGGCAGAGACAGATCAATCCATCGCGTCCCTGAGAAGTTTTTCGTGTTTTTAGGAGCTTCTGCTTAAAGGAGGGTTTTTATAACGTAGAGTCAGACACAATTTACTAGGCTGTGAGTCATGGATGGGACAATTACGAGGGACGTTTGCCTGTTTTCCCCGTGACGTTCTTCCAGACGATGCAGAGAAACGTCGGTTGATTGAATGATTGCTTTTTATACAGAGTGTATGTGACCCAGAGAGGGGTATGTGACCCAGAGAGGGGTATGTGACCCAGAGAGGGGTATGTGACCCAGAGAGGGGTATGCTGCACCCATCAGCCCAGAACAGCTGGGTCAGGTTTTAGCTGAGCTGACTGACCCTGATGGGGAAGAAGAGGGTGTGAAACAGGATGAAGTACGAATCAAATAGTTCTGTGATTTTGTGCATGGACATCAGTCTTTTCACCCACCATTCAGATTTTGGTATCATATGCCAAAGTACATCAATCATTAATTTTAATGGAGCCCCAAATTATTCATACATAATAAAATATGACTCCAACTATTAACCAATAAATCTAAACTATATAAAAAGATCGTGAAATTGTGAAAAAACCTGCATACAAAATTTTAATTGGACAGATTACATTTAGATTATTATGCTTTTTATATTATTATTTATAAAATATTCATTTTATTATGTATACATAATTGTATGGCTCTGTCTGCTGTAAACTATGAGGCACAAATGAAGAGCATTGATTGATTGTTTAGTGATCTCAGGGGATGGAAACTTTTGACTTTGATAAAATTAATAATAACTTGTCTAAAAAAAACAGTCTCCTTATTCTGACATTAAGCTAATATAAATAATTGTGTTAATTGTAATTAGCCTTACTTTTATTTCATGTGGATGTGGCAGTGCTAAGCCACAGAAACACCAAGAAGGAACATGAGAAACTGGAGAAAGAAAGCATGGAAGGTCAAGTGGCTCCAGCAGATCCCTGGAAAGACCTCAGACATCCCAGTCCGGTGCTAGGAACAGCTCAGATATATATATTTATTACCCCAAGCTATTTCTCTAAAAATATAAGCTCGCTCTAGCAAATGTAAAAACTCCATCTGCCTGTTATTGGATGATTACAAATTAATGACAATTTGTGACGATAAAATATTTGTTTTAACAGAAAACTTCAAGAGTTTAAATCTAAACTAAAATGTAAAGTTTTTAGACTTGACTTGGAGTTACTTAGTGAGCGTGTCTTTTTTTTTAAAGATTTCAAACAAATCTGTCCGTTCAGAACTGTAGATTACTATAATGCAGGTGAGCGTTGAGATTGGCCGTCAACGGTTGTACTTAGCTCCCAGACGCCGTTCCGTTCATCAACTTTAGGGTGAGAAACCGTATCTGTGGTTGGACGGTTGGGTGGACTTCTCACTGGCACTCTGACATCAGACGGCTGCTCTGCCTCCTCAGTTACATCCACCTCTGACTGTGAATCCACTGCAGAGGACTGGCGTCAGACGCATGAAGGCGTGGCCTCTGGCGGCAAAGGCTGGAACTGATTTTCATCCAGGACTCTCAAATCCACTGCAGGCTCACACCTTTCAGGCTTCAGTATGACATTTTATTCCTCTCTGACTTTTTCTGCAACTTCATTACTGCCCAAATGTCAGTGGACGGGAGAATTTCATCTTCAGGGAGCATCAGCATAAACTGATGCCGAGCAGACGGTAGAATTGAAGAATGACCTTCGTTTTATGTTCCCTTAAAAACAAAGAGCACACCGTGATCAGCTAGACAGGTGTGAAATGAAGCCAGAGCTCTGTGATCTACTGAATCCAATGATTCGGGATGCTGTGCTGAGACATGCATATGAACCACTTTAAAAGGCCAGAGGCTTGAAAGCACTGACAAACCTGATCTGAGCTTTTTAGAGAGAGACACGCTTTGATGACTGTTTAAACTTCAGCGTCTTACCACTGCTGCACCAGTGCATAAAGAAAGCACCATGAATCCATGCTCCACCGTATTAGTCACAAAAACCATCACTACTCTTTGACAGACAGGAGAGAACGGCTTTGGTGACACGCCAAATGTTTACAGTCAAAAGCACACATGTTCAGTAGCTTGGGCTCATAAAGACCCACTCCTAGGAAAATGGTGTTTTTGATGCTTTAACATGTTCTTCAGGTATTTTTATTAGGTAATGGAGGACATACACAGGGAAAATTAAGCTCAAAACTGCATTTCTGAGTATTTCTTTGTTCAATTTTTTGTGAATCAGAAGCAGATGAAAAGTGCAATTTAAAAAAAAAAATCATGTTTGTGACGTAGAAAATACGCTGGGCGGGGCCACTGGCTCTCAGCAACAGGAGGGGAAGTGGGGGCGGGGTTGCTTCGTGCCAACGGTCCCGCCCACAACTCAGCGGTGAATTTCAAATAAACCCCTGCCGCTCTGCAGAAACTATGTCCTAAAAAACACAGATTTTTGGATTTTGGCTGAGACTGGCATCATCAGAATTAAAATACCACTGATAGCCCTCTGAACATAGATTAGAAGATGATCAGAGTGGGACTTTAATCTTCTTTTTCCAACTGAAACAATGATCTACAGTAGTTTCAGGGATACCAGCTGTTCCTGGTCTCCTCTCTCTGCATCATTACACCCACATGTTTACTCAGACAGACAGAATAACAAGCTTTATTACAGACTCAAGGTCCATTTGCCACAAAATACACAAAACACATAAAAGACCTAAGGATAAAAAGAAAACACTCAAACAAGTATAAGAACTATGACATAAAAAAGTATTAAAAAAACAAAGTCATAAAAGTATACAAATCAATGGGAATATAAAAACAATGACATAAAAGTATAAGTACAGTAAAATAACCAAGTATGATGAACTGAATGAAAAGACTAAAACTGCTGACTTTAAAAAAAAACGTAAAAGTTTTAAAAAGACGACCGTACCAAAACCTCCAGATAGGGGATTGGTATCTAAAGTGCTGTACTTTACATCGGTGAGAGTTAAAATGATTTCATTATTTGCAGCATTAAATAAAACCATAGATATAATGTCTTAATAAAGCTTGGAGAGTATGAACTCCAGCACCAACAGACAAACTGCCTGCTCTGCACCACAGAGGCTGTTTGAATAAAATCCTTAAGGCATCATTATGGTCTACCTGTAGCTTCCTCATGTTGGATGCCCTAGAATTTGGCCTCAGGTGGTCAGTATACAAAGGTGTGCAGTAAGTTTTGAATAAAATAATTTTAAGATTGTCTGAGCATGAAGAAAACCTGCGTGCAAGCGTGTTTGCCTGAGCGTCTAAAATACACTGTTGTCTGTGGATATTATGGTCAACTGTAAGCTTATCGTCGATGATATGACCAAGATGTTTTACTGGAGGGTAAAACTAACCTGCCTCACGACGGTCTAATAATATAAGAATGAGGGTGGCAGCAAACAAGGGTTGGATCAACCTAGCCAGAGTCACTTCTTGGCTTCATGTGTTGAAATGATTTTTTCCATGTTCTAACTCCAGATGGATTTAGCAGTTCTGGATCCGGACAGGTAATCTGTCACACCCGTATTTTTCCTGGAGTTCCAGAGGTGCAGCAAAAAAAACCTACAGATATAGAAACTATGCTTTTCTTCACATAAGCAGGGGTGCACCCACATTCACAGGAAAAATAACAGAGGATAGAGGCTCAATAATGAAGAATATGACAGCTGGAAGACGCACAAATGAAATCACAGTTAATTGAAGAGCTGTCAAAAAAGAAATGGTAGATGTGTAAATGTGTAAATATTTGAATTGTGTGTCGTAAGGGCTGTAGTGATGGTGCTTACATAATTATTATTATTTGTATTATTATTATTACTATGTGAAAGAATGTAAAGGAGCAGTCAGAAAGAAAGCAAAAAGAGCTGCAGCAGAGGCAGAGCAGTCTGTAGGAACATAATAAAACAATGAGGTATTTGTCTGATGGAGTTGATGGCTACAGCTGTTTTATTGCATAAAATAGTGAATTATGATTAGAGACAAATTATATTTTCAATTTTTTATAGGAAACTGTCGTGGACAGCATAGTCTACATAATCTCATTCATTTTTTGTAGGACTTATACTGGATTGAATAAAAATCTCTATCCTCTGTTCCTCTTTCATCTGCTGCATCTCCAGCTGATGAGAGATTTTTTGGATCACAGCCTCACTGACCTTCCCTCGCCGTTCAAAAAGATCCACTCAGGCCAGACCGACTCCAACAGGAATCCAAGCTCATTTGATTCAGTTACCAGTAGATGTTGTGAATATCCAAAAAATGGTCTTTAGACATTTTCATGTCTGAAATGTGACAATGAGTGCAATCATATTTCCATTTGAGCCTTCAGGGGCGTTTTCGTCTGAAAATCTGTCAGCGGATTCCTGTAGGCTCCGCCTCCATGGCAGAGATGGGTGGAGAATCCCAAAATCAAACTCAAGTAGGACTAGATTTACTTTCAAATTTTCCTCAAGTAGTTGGAACAGGTGCCAGTATTAATATCGGCTGATATTTGCATAGTTTGAGTTTATTGGTTTCAACCCGATATAATAAATGTGTTATGTTTACAGTCATAGTCAGTAATTGACTGTTTCCAGGCATATTTTTTATTTTTGATAGGGATGCATGTTGTTCCTAACAGTTCTGCCCAACAGTCAATAAATGGTCTGAATGTTTTTAGATCCTTTGCTGTATGTTGAAAAGGTCAAGTGCAATTTGATTGTGCAGCAAAAGAAAGGTTGTGCATTTTCTAATAAAGAAGGAAATGTAAACGTTGTGTTATTCTAGACACTTAAATATCCAAATCTGCAAATATCTGCGATCGGCCACAGTTGCAGGGGAAACATCGGTTATTGATATCAGCCTGAAAAAATATATCAGCCCTTCTCTAGTAAAAATAAAAACTACATAAAAATATTTTTCACAATAAAAGTTAAAACATATTTAATTTTTGTCAATTCTGGCATTTTTAAATATTGAAAAAAATTGTGCAACTATTTCAACATAAAAAGTTTTCAGTTTTTTTTGCTAACAAGTCTTTTTACTGCATGATTTTTCCATCCAGTACTGTGATATTTTTCAAACTAGTCGTGCAAAGACTTTGAACTGGTCTCTTTTTCTAGTAGTGATGGATTTGAAGTTCTAGATAAATGTTTGCTTCCCTGCTGCTTAAGAAAACAGCATGTTTGTTGGAGGATCTGATGAAGGTTTTGTGTAATGAAATCATAGCTAAACTTTGCTGGAGAGATTTACTGTTGGGAACAGATTTATTTTCATGCAGTTCTTTGCCAACAATCGTGGATTCCACATTGCAAAACCAGGTTTTTAGAAACAAGTCAAACCCCATTTCATTATTTAAGCGAAAATAATCTGCCATCGGGTAAGAAAAATGGTTTAACCAAGTATTAGTTTGAGAAAACAATCCTAATTTCTAAGACATGTTTTCTCAAACTAAGATTATTTTGCTATTGAAATGACACTTTTCTAAATCAAGATCACAAAGTGCTGTTCAATGAACATGAGACAAGAGACCAGGATTACAAACAGTATTTAGGTGTTTGACTGTACGACAAAATAAAACCCAAAGCAGTGACAGCGGTTAAAATCAAATCTCTACAATCAATATCATAAGTTTAAACTTAAGAACCAGTCAAATAGTTAAAAGCACACTTATAAAGGTGAGTTTTAAAGTGGGGACTCAGCGAGCCGCAGCCCTTCCGGGGATCGTTCCAGAGTGTTGGCGCTCTTAGCAAAGACCCTTCCTCCCGTGGTCTTTAATCTGGATTGTGGGATTGTTAAAAAAAAAGCAGTTTGCCGAAAATCTAAGATTGCGAGAAGATCAGCTCTATGTTTAGAGGCCAGACCACAGCGTGCTTTAAAAGCAATCATTAAAATCTATTGTAAAACAGGATGATTTGGGACGTTAAACCTGGGGAGAAGCTGCAGGCCAAATCCTGTAACTGGTATGGATGCAGATAATCAAGAATGAGACGTGAATGAATGTGTTATTATTTTTCCATCAATGCATTGAAAGGCTTCAATGTCCTTCGTCTCATCTTAAAACAGTTTTTTCTGAATGTAACTAACCGGCTGTGAAGCTGAAGCTGCTGAAAACAGTCTTACACTTTTGCAGACTTCACGGTTGAATGTTCTCGGTTTGGGCATCTCTGGGGAGGCGGCTGTCTTTCTTTAACAGCTTTCTGTGTCAGAAGGCGCATCACCTTGTCGTTCATTGGGTTAGGATAAAACACAGGGGGGAGGGGGGCACGGCGGAGCAGCGATGGTTTTATTCTGACAGCTGCATCACTAAACAGAGTTTATGTGAAACATGATGTTTTCTCAGGTCACGTTCATGGGACTCCCAGATCTCTGTACATTAAAAAGTCCTTCACTATTCTCAGAAAAGATGAAAATAATAGAAGTGAGCTTTTTGAGGGTGCTTTTCTGATGCTTTGGTAATTTTGTGTGGATCCATTAACATCCCTCACTTTCTTTCTAATAGCCTTGTTTGCTTGGTGTTTGCTGTCTTCCTGACTCATTTCACTCAGCTTCAGATTTGCTTGGAATCAAAAAATGGACTGCAATGTGCTGTCTTAATAGCTAGTGTGATGCATGGAGGAACAAAGCTCCATCTATCCCAGGTTTCCATTTATGGAGGGAAACATTTGAGTGTGCTGCAACAGCTGTAAAGAGCAATTGATGCTTTTTTTTTTTTCCAGGGGCCGCAGCTCATTAGCATAAAACCTAAAGTAGTCACTAAAAGGGACCATAAGTAGAAATGAAACTGCGATCCTTTAAAACTAAATCATGTTGTGTTTTTTCAGTTAAAAAAAACTTCCTATTCTTTTGAAATCTTCAGTCTTTGAGAAAAAGAATAAAATTGGTCCTCCCGCATAATTGAGCACACAGAAAGAATGATTTAAATGTAAAACTATAAATATCCTGCTTGAACCCCGCTTGACCCGGTCCATGACCGATCAGAACCACACGCTCCAAGACGCTTGATCTTGTCACCCTTGTAGAAAAAACATTCAATCTTACCAGATATTTATGTCTAGTTTATAGTTTTCTATCTTTTTACTCGTGATTTATGACAAAACAAACCATTAAAATGCAATGACTTGTTTTAAGATGATAACTCTTGAATATCTCGTTGAGCCATTCGTTTCTAAAAACGTCATATTTTTGCATCATGTTTTTGTGCTGATGTTTTGTTTGTGAACTGAGTGGTCTTGTTTCAACAAACAGACCACCTTGATTTAGGGAAAACAGTTTTATTTAACTTATAAAAATTAAGACAAGTTCCTCATGGAATTTGTAATTCAACTCCTATTTTAAGATGATTTGATGGTCTAGAAATAGGGATAGTTCGACTGTTGTGGAGCAAAAAATAGCATATATTTGGGGAAAAGTGTAGAAATAAACCTTTTTTAAAGACCCACTCCACTGAAAATTGTGATTTTGGTGTTTTTAAAATGTTTTTGTAGCATTTTGCTCATATACACCTAATTTATCAGATTATAGACTATTTCCAATTATCAGAGTAATCAACCAGGATAAGAGTATTTAGAGCTAATTTCATTCATCCATCCATCTTCTTCGGATCATCGGGGACCGGGTCGCGGGGTCACCAGTCTAAGCAGAGATGCCCAGACTTCCCTCACCCTGGCCACTTCCTCCAGCTCCTCTGGGGGGCCCGAGACGTTCCCAGGCCAGCCTGGAGGTGTAGTGTCTCCATCGTGTCCTGGGTCGTCCCCGGGGCCTCCGCCCAGTGGGACATGCCCGGAACACCTCCCCAAGGAGGCTTCCAGAAGGAATCAGCACCTCATAGCCAGATTTTCTCCATTCAGCTGGTTTGTGGTTTCTAAAGCCGAGCCTGAACTGATTTAAAAGTCAGCTGAAGGATTCCAAATCTGATTTGTACCGGTTCCAATAGAAACTCACCGCGTGGTTCATTTAGTGCATTTTGTGTGGACTTAGAAAGAAGTCTAAACGTTTTTCCCAGTTTTTTTTAAATATAATGTTGGGCTAATTATGAGTGGCACGTTCTGGGCGTGTTTCCATGACAACAGCACATTGTCTGATTAAGAAGATGGGACGAAAAGCTGAGGTTGACTTAGTTTCCTCAAAGTAAAAAAATAAATGCATTAAACGTATCACTGCTCTGCGTCAAAGTTCAAGGGCTTTCGACCTTTATTGCTCCACAGAAACACACAGTCAGCACTAAGCTGATGAAGACCTTCATTTAGGAAACTTCTTAGCACATTAAACAGCCGTTCATTGTAATAAAGGGGCTGTATTTTTTCAGTGAGGTCTCTCATCAATGATGATGCTCAGCATTGAACATCATTATCCAGGTGTGTTGTCTCCGCTCAGAGTTGTAGGAGTGACCTAAATGTAAAAAGTGCTTCGGTCCACAGGAAAACGAGGTCAAAGGGAACGTTCAACCCTTCACACTCGTATGATTTATCCAATAGTCTTTGTGTTTTTGTTCCAGCTCTGTTAAATACAGCTCTGCCATCAGGCATGGTCTCACAGTGTGGAGAAATTATTCAGTCTGAACAGAAAATGATGTCTCATTTTGCAATTACATGGCGGTAATTTAAAACCAATTTCATAGCAGCAGACGTAACAAGAACATTGCTGCAAATTACACCGATGATGGTTCTTTTGCCACACGATTCATTTCCTTTCATTAATATTCATATTGCAGATGTTCAATTGCCTGGACGCCAGACGTAAATCAAGGGAATCTGGCGGGGATTTCTCCTTTCAGACTGTGACATCATGATTCCTTCTTACATGCCAGGCTTTTTGAAACATGGAGGAGAGGTGCTGACGCGCCGTGGAGCAACGATTCAGAGCCTCCATGCCGATCTGGTGGACTTCAAGAGCAGCAGACGTCTGATGGGATGTGGGTCAAATGTTTGTTTTCGGTCTTCACAGCTCGTTCGGCTCCCGATCTTATCTCTGTTGGCAGATTCCATCAGCAGTTTAGTCTTTTTGTTTGGATCTGCTTGTATTCTGACTCCTTGAGGCATTCCCACACACAAAAACACGGCTATTGAGAGAAATCTTTTTATTGTTTTATGTTTTTTTTCTTCATGTGGAACATAATGTTTCATGAAAACCGCACAAAGAAAGTTTTGTATTTGTTCATTGGATTCCTTCCTCAGACCTAACAGAACAGTTAAAAACCCACTTGGGCTGTGATGATTTTAGAGAAATCAATGAGAATTTTCTGCACTTGCTGCCTCTGTTTCATCTCCGCTCTCTCCTGCCCCCACAGCCCTCACAGGGGCAGTTATGCATATGCAGGGATCAAGACACCGAGAGCCGTGATGGCACAAATCAAAGCAGACAGGCTCAGGAGGAGCCATTATGCAACGCTTTGCATATCCTGTCTTTCTCTGTATGGACTGTAATGCAAACAACTAGTTTAGTCATATATTTAAGGGTTTCAGGATGTTTGGTTAGTAATCATGGGGGCAGTTAAGACTTTTTTCTTCTGATTTCTGCCACCAATTCATTCAAGAATTTTTCCTTATTTTTCTCTTAAGATAAGATACGTTTGTTTTTCATAAATGTGCATTTCGTGCTCAGAATAGTTAACATTAATCCTTATTTAATGTATAAACCCTTTAAAAGACAGTCCTGCAAAAGGTAGGTAATATTATGAGCATTAAAAGGTCTAATTGAAAATAATTTGAATAAATTTACAGTGAAGACCATCTGGCTGTGACATTTTTTCATTCTTTATACCTAGGCTCTATGTATATAAAAATACCCAAAAATGTGAAAATTGTTGTGTTGCTTGTGTACTTAAAACACGTTTTGACTAATATTCTTCACAAAGAAGCTCAGGTAGCAGGTATTTGAAGCTGTTAAAATGAGAAACAACAGGGACATTTCAACCCAAACCATCCTCTCCAGCCTGTTCTGGAAAAACAGCGGAGCTCAGACAGCTCTGCTCCAAAACAGCCCGGAACCGGAAATCCTTCATACCAACACAACAACCCTGTAGTGGAACTCACAACGCAACAGATAACCTTTGAACATTTATTTCCTTTTTTTTTCCACTTACTTTTATAAGTATATATATGTTTTTTTGTTGCACATCTTTTTACCTGCTCTGTCTGTAAATAGTTTTTTAAATTATACCACCTTATTGTTTACATTTATGTTTGATTTTTTTGTTTTTATATTATTGTTGTGCTTTTTTTCCCTCTTATGTTTACAATGCTGTCATTTGCTACGGTTAACGAACACATCAATAAAGTAATTCTGATTCTGATTTCAACAGGTTGATGCTGACGATCCGTCACTTTCACAGAACTGCTCTCAGTCTTGGATGTGACCTGAAATCTGATTGTGCTGTTCTTGGTTTTTACTACAGAGAATTCAAGCACATCTAGCTGCCCAGGCTTCTGGGCTGACAAGCCACAGACACTTGAAATCTAAGAGGAAAAAAGAAACAAGGTTTATTAATGACCTCTCACTCTGTCCTGATTTTCCTGACTGACGAATGCTGCCTTTCCATCCTGATTGGAGGAAAGCTGAAGTAAATGAGGGTCTGACTGAGAGGAGTGGAACTCTCACAGCTGATCTGTCTTTCTCAAATGCCGGTAGATCCCCGGGGAAAAAGCCTTCCAACTTCCCTGGAGTTATTGAGACTTAAGATCTATTTTCAGTCATTATTTTGGACCAACAAGATAACCTGAACACTCCAATCTAAATCAACTGCAAAGGTATGGAAATGTTGTCCTTTAATAACATGTTCTGCTCAGTCTTAGTCTGGTTTTGACTGACAGGTTGGAGTCTATTATTGACATATAATCAAAGGGTTTTCAATCATCCAGGGGACGTTGTCTTGAAGCTGATTCATGGCCTCTGGACCTTTAGCCTTTTTGAAACGATTTGTCACTCATCCAAGTAGCTTCATCGTTCTGAAGAAATCAGAAGATAAATAGAAGTCCCATAGAACTTTAATGTCATCTCCCAGAAGTAATCAAAAGGCAGCACAAGTGTAAACATGTCCTCAAGTAAATGACAGGCTGCTTTGATGATGATTGATTGGCAGGCCTGGAGAAGATCACTTCCTCTAAAATGTTTCATCCCAGAAGCACCAGTTAGACTGACGGATCACAGGCAGCACAGAGCAGAAGAAATATGGGTCAAAAGTCAAGTGTCAACTAAATTCAGACATGGTTTTGACAATTTGCTTACCCGCATCTCTGGGGGGAATTGAAGTGAGATTCTCAGGTATTTACTCCGGTTTTAGCTTTGAGTTTTATTCAACAACTTTTGTCATTTTTTTTAGCAATGAAAATGTGTTTACTCTATCACCACGTTGCTGTCTAATTCCTGCTGTTTGGTCCAGCTTTCCTTTTCCTGCATTCGTCAGGATATACATGAAGCATGATCCAGTAATTATTAAATAAATGTGATTTCCTAAGACAACAAATGCAAACCTTTATCTTCTTTTATTGATGGCTGACATGTTTTTATAAGAGACAAGGACATTTTAAGATCAGACTTTAGCTTATTTGCTGTTCAGTTTTATCTCATAGGAGCAGGTCATTAACACTGATCTGGCAGACTGGGTATGCGTATGATGCATTTGTAAATGTATATCACATGCACTGTGGTGCCTAACCTATAGAACCGTTTGGGGGATTGTGTCCTCACAGTGGAGACGTGCACATAGAAACATTATGTTAGATCTGCTGGTCCTTCTATGCTGTATTTTGTAGCCAGTATTTGACATCACTATAAGTAACAAAAATAATAATAATAATAATACAATAATAATACAATATATATATATATATATATATATATATATATATATATATATATATATATATATATATATATATATATATATATATATATATATATATATATATATATATATATATATATATATATATTTATATATATAATTTGAAGATAAATTGAAGGATTTAATAATTTGGTTTAAAACAATGACAAAAACAGTCGTCCTTTAGTTTAAATAAACTATTAGATTCTCAAAATCAGATTATAAATTAACTTTATAACCATAATTTTTGCTTTATAATTCTCAAGAAAAGCAACAAAAATGTATGTATCCTTATTATCAGCGTTGTTGCTGTTCTTGTCATTTGTTTTCTCAAATGTGGAACAAATGTTCGCTGGAATATGTTGCCACACGGCGCTTCATGGAGAAACACCGTTTGCTTCCTGGTAGTTTGACAACACAGGCGACGACCCAAAGCTAACTTCGTAATGCAGCGTTGATGAACGACTGTAAATGTGAAATCAATCGTCGTCATTTTCCAGAATGATTCCTTACACTGTAAACATTAAACTGGCGGCTCGGACTCTGACCGGAACTCTGAATTTACAGAATAAAAGCGCGGTGGATTGGTGAGTCCAGCACACACACACACACAGACAGAGACACACAGAGCTAGCATACTCGCACTTCTGCAACCCTTTGATTTAAACTTGACAGCCTCTCAGGTTTTATCCGTGTTTTTTAAAATGTGAGTTTCGTTTAGAGGTGTAGGGTCTAGTGGTTAACGGCTGCTGACACAGAGCTCTTGTGCAAGGCAGTGTCTCTCTGTCATGTGATGCTTGGCTCTGGGCCTCATTCATTCTCAGCATGAGCATCCTCAGTGTTATGCTAAAACTTCATTACATTGAATGAATGCAGTTTGGGAGCAGATGTTCTGATTCGTCAGTTTGATATGTTGTTTGGGGGAAAGAAATTTCTTTTTTTTAAATTGTTTTTAAGAACTATAGGCCACCTGCTGCTGTTTTTTTAAAGTTTGTTTTTCCTGATAAAACTGAAACCTGCTGTTGTTTCTGTCTGTTCTCACTTTGTGGCGTCTTCATTTTCTGCAAAAGTTGCTTTTATTTTACTGTCTTATAAACATTAAAACTTAATTTATGTCACAGTGGAAAATAGGATGAACGAAATGTGAAAGAGGTGAGTTTGATGGAGTTCAGATAAAATCTAACATTTTAATCACATATATTTTTAAATAATCATTTTAAGCCAATCAGCTTCACTTTTCTAGCTTTCCTTCTCAACAGTCCCTGCTTCATTTATGTCAGTCTTCATGTCATAACCTGGAGATCAGGATCAACACCTGGACTTTAGCTGTGGGAACCGGCATCCAAACGCCTTTCCTCCTCCTTACACCTAAGATGTGTTTTGGTTCCCACAAAAATGCCATTGAAATACATTTTAGTGAGCATTTTTCTGAGGGTTTTGACAATGAGTATGAATGATTTTTCATGCAGTATGAAAAGTCATCTTTGTCTTCAGATCTTTATTTCCTTCTCTTACGCTCTTCTTATAGTGATTTTCTGTTTTTGGGAACTACACTTCTTCTATTTGTACTTGAATTATATTATACATTTAAGTCTGAATGTCTCCACATTGATCAAAGTAGGGCTGCTCGGTGAGGACAACTCACAATATGCGATATTAGTGATCAATATTCTGATGGCGATATAAGTTGTGATAAATAAACAAATAGCAAAACAACCAAAAACATCATTTCTATTTCACTGCAACAGTTTAATTTAAATAAGAGTCAACATAAGTTATACTCCAAATGACCCTTGTCTATATAGAAGGTGAACATCCAACAGAAAAGGGCTCCTCCATACGATTGGTCAACAGCATGAAGGCGTCCATCTGATTGGTCAAATACATAATTGTATTTATTTGATTGGATAAATACTTTAAGGTGCCAAAAGAATGCTTTAGCGCATTTGAGGTGACCATTTATTAGAATTATTCTTTAGGATATACGTAGAGCACAGCTTGACATCACCATTATTGTGCAGGTCTAGATCAAAGTATATAATGAAAACTGAAAATGGTCAAATCTGTTTTGTCCCTAGTAAAGTTTTTTTTCTCCAATCCACTTCCTTTACATCAGCTTTAAATGAATATCATACAGATCATTGCATATTAATCATAACACAGGTGTTAAGGGTTTAAAATTTCTCTGACAATGTTCCAGTTTGTGTTGTTTTTTCTGTCACTGGCCTGCAAAGCCCACCTGACCAGGTGAAGTTGCTCAGGTTTCAATATTTCCTCTGAGCACGTTTAACCCCTTCATGCCGCTAACACCAGCGCAGCATTGAATGCAGCACTTCAGCACCTCCTCGAAGAATATTTGTTTTAAATTCGGGGATGATGGGGTTAAATCCACATCCGCATGGTGGTCTGTGAAGGATTATTCTACAAGGAAAATGACTGTAAATCTTTTGCTTAATACCAGTTCAGCGTTTGCTCTTAAAAAAGACCTCATGGGGGCGGGGGCTCACGTCTAATTTATTTCCTAATAAAACTGTAAAAACTTAAAATAGCTCAGCTTCAAAGTGAGTTTTTCAGAATATTCTGTGCTTGTATAAAAGCTGCATTCAGATGCGTATTCTCCGTGTTTTTCTCTTCTCCACCCTTTTGTCCTGTAGGGGTTGGCAGGGCCTGATAGCTCAGGGATGTCACTCCAGCATCCTCATCATCGATCCCAAAACAGCTCAGACCATCCAGGTGCTGGAGAGACACAAGGCCAATGTGGTTAAGGTGAGTTCCAGGGTAAACTCACCTTTTCTAGCAGTTTTTTTCTTCAGAGCAAAGACCATCTAGATCTGTGTTTTTCAACCTTTTTTGAGCCACGGCACACTTTAAACTTGACAAAATCCGGCGGCACATCAGCATCCAAAAAAACAAAAACAAAGCAGAAACTCATAGTCTGTATTGATCTATAGCTCCTCAATGATCTCACATGCATTTTTGTGATAATTGTGGCAGAAAAAGCTGGAAGCTGCAGCTGTTTTTTCTAAAAGATGAAATAAAAGTTAAGATAAAAGATTTAAAAACTTTTATGATTTGTGTCCGTTGTGGTTTCAAGACGTTTAAGTAAGACTCATTGTGCGCTGAGACGCTGTCACTTTAACCCAATGCATCAGGGGAGATGTAGTGTTGCACTAAACGCAGACAAACTCGCGTCTCTGAGCGTCATTGTTTTGTTCACTTTGTCCACGGTCTGATACTGGATCCCGGTATTAGATCAGTTAATGAGGGTAATTTCCCATGGTACACCTGACCATTTCCCACGGTACACCTGACCATCTCCCAAGGCACACCTGACCATTTCCCACGGTACACCTGACCATCTCCCAAGGCACACCTGACCATTTCCCACGGTACACCTGACCATCTCCCACGGCACACCTGACCATTTCCCACGGTACACCTGACCATCTCCCACGGCACACCTGACCATTTCCCACGGTACACCTGACCATCTCCCACGGCACACCTGACCATTTCCCACGGTACACCTGACTATTTCCCAAGGCACACCTGACCATCTCCCACGGCACACCTGACCATTTCCCACGGCACACCTGACCATTTCCCACGGCACACCTGACCATCTCCCACGGCACACCTGACCATTTCCCACGGCACACCTGACCATTTCCCACGGCACACCTGACCATCTCCCACGGCACACCTGACCATCTCCCACGGCACACCTGACCATCTCCCACGGCACACCTGACCATCTCCCACGGCACACCTGACCATTTCCCACGGCACACCTGACCATTTCCCACGGCACACCTGACCATCTCCCACGGCACACCTGACCATTTCCCACGGCACACCTGACCATTTCCCACGGCACACCTGACCATTTCCCACGGCACACCTGACCATTTCCCACGGCACACCTGACCATTTCCCACGGCACACCTGACCATTTCCCACGGCACACCTGACCATTTCCCACGGCACACCTGACCATCTCCCACTGCACACCTGACCATTTCCCACGGCACACCTGACCATTTCCCACGGCACACCTGACCATCTCCCACGGCACACCTGACCATCTCCCACGGCACACCTGACCATTTCCCACGGCACACCTGACCATTTCCCACGGCACACCTGACCATCTGGTTGAAAAACACTGATCTAGAGAATAATTGATTTACTGTCTTGACAGAAACTGTGCACTGAATTGAGAAATGTTTCTCAGAAATCAACGTTTTCCAGAAAACATTGAACATTTACCTTCAAAATGGATGAAATGTATTTACTTCAGAATAATGACTACTTTAAGTCCGTCCATGAAAAACACAAGTGAGACGTGTTCCTGATCAGGAGAAAAGACTGAAGGATGAATGAAGGATGAGCAGAGAACATCTGAGCAGAAGTTTGAGTTTCTGCTCTTTACAGTCACTTATATATTTCCCTTTTAAAACTGTGATTTTGTCATTTAGATTTCCGGATTTCTCTTTGCTAGTTCTGCCCTAATATTCAACCTTAACAGCACCAAATCCTTCTCCTTAAGTATTAACGGCCATATTGAGCTCCTCTGTGGGAAGCAGAGCGAGTGATGAAGTGTGCTGCTAAATCATTCCTCTATTTATTATCCTGATGGAGAATCTCAGTGTGTGTTTGTGCTGAAAAATGGCTTTAATATGAGGAAAAATATGTTTCTGTGTAAATCGGAAACTGTGCTTCATATGAAAGCGGCAGCAAATTCCATCCTGACATGAAAAAGCTTTCAGAAATAAAATAAAACATCAGCAAAGCAGAACAAACATGTTCAGATGCAGTAAATTCAACTCAGTTATTTGTATTGCCTAAAATCACAACAGTCGTGTCAATGGGCTTCGTATTTACAATTACATTTCTTTATTTCTTTACTTAGCCCCAATGAGTTACTTTTTTTTATTTTAGGGAAATATGTCTACAGTCTTTCCTTAAAGACTTTCTGATTATTTTATTTTGGCAAAAGCCCATTTTAAATATTTGGATGAGTCTTGAAGAAACACAGTCTGTGTTTTCTTTCCGGTAGGTGAAGTGGTCCAGGGAGAACTACTACCACAACCAGAGCTCGCCATACTGTCTGCGGCTGGCGTCCGGAGATGCGTCGGGGAAGATCATCGTGTGGGATGTTGTCAGCGGCACCGCCCACTGCGAGATCCAGGAGCACTCCAAACCCATCCAGGGTAGGAATCCTGCAGGAATGTCTGGATGGTTTCTGAATGTGCTGTCACCTTCAGCCTCTGCCTTCCCTCCATCATCTGCCAGACTTGGACTGGTTGTGGAATCAGGATGCGTCTCGTGACCTCCTGCTGGCCGTCCATCCTCCCAACTACATCGTTCTGTGGAACGGGGATACAGGCACCAAACTCTGGAAGAAGAGCTACGCAGAGAACATCCTCTCCTTCTCCTTTGACCCCTTTGATCCATCCCATATGGCCCGTAAGTCACAGCAGAAAGGTTCACACCATGGAGATCCGATTTCCTTTGCCCACATTCACAGTTTTTGATTCATTCATGGAGAGTTTCAAAACCTTCTTGAGAATTACTTAGAAACGTTTTCAAAGCGTTCCCTGAGGTGTTTTAATTATGATGATGCAGTTTTTAGTCGTTTTCTAGGACCTAGGTTCTGTCTGAATCCCGCTCTAACCCCTAACTGCTAAAAAACTAGATAGTGCAGAGACGCCACGCTCACAATAAACGTTGAGGGTTTATTAAAAAATACTTTTTTTTTTGGCTAAAATTGTTTCGATGCAATGCATTTTGGTTATATTAACCGATCTAGTGAGCATCGATGCACACTGGTTTTTCACAGAGAATTCTGGGTAATTTCTGGGACACTGGATTTGGGAATTGTAGATTCAGACAGAACTAGAAAATGGTGAAGAGTAGGGAAGGAATTCGGACACAACGCTAGTTTCTGCATAGAGCAGAAGGCTTGTGGCCCCGCCCAGCGTATTTTCTACATCACAAATAAGATAACAGTATTTCTTAGTCTGTTCTGATTCACCACAATTTGAATAAAGAAATACTCAGAAATGCAGTTTTGAGCTTAATTTTCTTCACATTTGTTCATCTTCAGAAACAGGAACAGGTTAAAAACACAGTTTTTATCAGAGTGAGACGTCAAATCTCAGCTTGTTTTGAGTCTAGATGAATGAAAAATCTTTTTAAAACTAAATTATTTGGGAATTCTTTTTATCAACAAGATCAAGATGAAAGACAGAAAAAGCAGGAAACCATCTGATGGTATTGCATCTCAGAATCTGCAGCTAAGCCACAAAGAAGTCTCTGGTTAAAGTCTTGACGTGGCGAGTCCAGATGAGCCCCCGGGTGGTTCTGAAAGTGGCTGCGCTCTGTTCAAGCTGGATGTGTTTGAGCAGAAAACTGTGCCAAATGTGTGCAATTCTTCCCAGAAGACCTGAGCCGTCCAGTGTTGGCGAAGGCTCTGAATTACAACCTTCATGTTATATTTCACTGCTTTATGAAAAGGAATTGATGAAATGGTCTGTTTTATTGGCAGTTTCTACCGTCTTTTTGTTGATGGGAATCTTCTTTTTACTGATAATTTGCTTTTAAAACTCAGATAAAGGTGAAACCTTTAAAAGGTCCTTGAAATTCCCCTTTTACAGAAGCAAAAATCTGTTAACTTTTATTTCAGGGATCTAAAGTGAAGCTCTTTGTGTTGACAGCTTTAACTCTCAGGAGCAAACGTCATCTGTTGAGGTGTTTGTGTGTTTTCATCCTCTGGTCTTTTATTCTGAAAGTACCACCATGTTTGCATTGGAGGGGGAGAAAATCTAAATCCTGCAGGATAGTTTTGAATTTGATCTTTTGTCTTCACTTTGTAGAATTTTCTAAAATAGATTTAAATATAAATAAATATATTATTTCAGAATGTTTTTGAATCTTTTTTTTTGTTTAAATGATCTTTGTGGACTTAAAGACTGTTATTCAGTGCATAAGTGCATGCTATAAACACGACTTTTAAATGTCCCTATAAGACATAAATGTGGCCTTTGAAGTGTTTAGCATGTGCTCTTTTCATGTGTGCATATATTAACGGGAGGTTTTTTTCTCATCAGTGCTGACCAGTGAAGGAATAGTCTTTATCACAGACTTTACTCCCTCCAAACCGCCGGGCAGTGGCGGCAAAAAGGTCTACATTGCCAGCCCACATGCAAGCCCCGCCCACACTAAACCTCCACCTGCTGCCGCTCCGGCTCCTACCGGTGCAAAGAAGGCTCTAAACAAAGTCAAAGTGCTGATTACCAATGAGAAACCAACGTAAGTGAAGCGTCTCTTCAGAAACAGGAAATGAGGCGTTTGTGGTCGTTTTATCAACTCGGGGTAAACCTTCACTCATTAGGTTTCTAAACGTCTTAAGTGTTTGATAAATATTCGCTCTGAGTTTGTTAGAAGCAGGTCTATTGATCAAACGACTGTTTAAATCGGGTTTGAGCTTTTAGATGCATATCCTAAATCCCATTAACCATTGTTTGTATATATATATATGTATATAATTTATTTTATTTTTTTTGTTTATTTACAAAAAAACAAAAACATCTGCTTTATTTTTATTTTTAAATGTTGGGACTTTCCTCCACAGTTTTGTCTTCTCTCCTGTCCTAAGTCCTCAAACCTCCCTCATGTCCAATCTTTGCCTTCATTCCTGAAGTGCAGGACAGACGTCACACACAGTATTATGGGATGTCAGACTAACAGAAAACGTCTTAAATCAGAAAAGCTGATAAGAAGTGTGAGGCTTTCCCTGAACTCTAATGTTCCTGCCAATGCAGTCGACCTGTTCTCTCTGCTCGCGCTAGCAGAAGTTAAAAACATGACGTGTTCCTTTTTCTGTCTGCATACATTTTACAGCTCAGATATTATTAGAAGTGTTTGTCAAACTGTGAACTGGAAGCCAAATGTGAGTCCCGGCCCAGCAGAAATAACAGACGGAGCCATGAAACAGGCTGTCACAGGTCTGGAAAACGAGCAGAGGAAGGTTGACACAAACAGAGACGCCGCCCACATTAAACGTCAGGAAGGGCTGATGCACAGAGGCTTTATGGAAGACGTGACCAGAGGATGGGGAGCAGATGCTGCTGAAAACGCTTCAACTGTGGAAAATCCCAGTGGTTGATGCAGGAAAACCAGAACTGGAGGGTTTGTTCCCTCCGGCTGTAGATGGAGATGTTAGAAATGATCACTGCACCAGAGCAGCAGGGAGCTCTCTCTGTTCACACCTCCTCTTAGAAGTAGATGATGTTCATCTGGAACGTGCTGATTTCCTGATTCCTCTGACAGCTCCGAAGTGTGACGTGGCGCTCAACCAAAACGCCAGCTTCCTCAGCAGTAATGAGGGCGGAACGCAGCTTCACGCGAGGGAACGTCAAACGTTCGGTCTGGCATGAAACTGAGTCTTCAAACAGAACTTCTTAACTTTGTTGAGTTTTCTACATGGAGCTGCTTTGAAACAGAGAGATGGATATAAATTGTTGAAGGTATTAATTTAGAAACGTCTTTTGAGGAGCTGACAGCTTTGCACCTCAGCAGCCTGTCAAGCAGCTTTATTTATAGCTGCGACGGTGTCTCTGCTTATCTACTCCACCTGATCTAACACCAGATCTATTCATCCTGTCTGCCTTTGGTCTTTTAATCTGTGTTTCTTGTCCCTCGTCTGTCTGTCTCATTGACACTCCGTGGCGCCATTTTTTCCCCATTCGAGTCTTTTTGGAGGTTTTCTAGCTCGACTGTGTGGATGAGGGGAACAAATTCATCCGTTTGTTTGCCCTGCATCCTTCTCAGCTGATCTTCAAACGCAGTGTGATGTCACGAACACGCGTCCGTCCTGAATGTCCGTGCAAGTCTCATCATACGCGCTCCCGCGTGATCAACCAAAGCTTCCACTGCCAGTAATAACATCTATTGATTTCATCAGAGGAAAAGAAAAGCTAAACTGATTTACTCAGGCGGTTCAAACAACTCTGCTCGCTTTACACACTTTTGGTAACCATGGCAACAGTGTATTTTGTGCTGCTTATGCTGCGATTGCACTGGGATCTCACCTTTCTTTACAAATGTCTTTTTTTTCTACATACCTGGATGTTTCAGATGCTTAAGTTGTGACATATTCTGATCTCTTTTTTTTTTTTGCTCTCTGTGTTTTTCTGCTTTGTTTCCATCTTAAGTCTGTATTTACATCACGAATGACTGAAGTATTATTGATCTGTCCTCTTGTCTACCTTCCCTTCTTTCTCGTCATAATCATAAAAAATGAGGCTGCTGCTCGTCTTATGGCCTCGTCCTCTTTAGAGATTTTTCACAATTAGATCTTTTTTTGAAGCTTTGTTGTCATTATGCCGACGTCAGACCTGCCTTGGATAATACTGGGTTCCATTCATTTTAAATTCACATGAAAGAAGTTGGAAGGCAGACAGAGCTTCCAAAACAGCATTAAAGGGCAGTTTGTCCTTCAGCTGCTGCCTAATTCTTTTGCCTTTAATCATCAAACGGTTTTGCTTGGCGTGTTGCCTCATTGGGATGTTTTATGTAGGGGTTAATGCTGATAATCCACACTTCCAGGGCCATTAACCCGCTTATACCGTGGTCACTTACAAAAGAAATAATTATTCAACCAGTTTTTAGTCCTTTCTACTTGTTTTTTTCCGGTTTGGATCACTTTTTTCACACAAAGCGGACTATTTGTTAGGTGGAGCGGACCTTGAGTGCAACGGCAAAGGAAAGCGATATCTATGCTGATGATCACCATGTATTGAATTAAGCATCAGTTCAGAGAGGAAGTTCACCTCCAGATGATGAACATAAAGTTTGTTTGGAAGAAGCCAGAGCAGTGATACAGAACATTGATGCTGTTTGACCGGATCACTTTTTAATGCACACCCAGCAGCCAATCAGAATCGAGTATTCACCCGGACCATGGTATAAACACGAATAACAGCAACGCAGAGGTGAACATGTTAAATGGGTTTCTGGTGGCTTTAAACTTGATTTTTTATGAGTAAAAGTTTCATTTTTCATTTTGACACTTGCTGCACATTCTGTGGATGAAGAAGATGAGCTTCTTAAACCTTAACCCGGTGGCTTTTTTCTCACTTTAGAGCCGCGTTTATTTGTCTAATCCAGTAAATGGGGGCGTTTTTCATTTCATTTGTCCCCTCCTGTCTGCTGCAGAGCCGAGGCGGTGACACTAAACGACTGCCTGCAGCTGTCCTACCTTCCATCCAAGAGGAACCACATGCTGCTGCTTTATCCCAGAGAGATTTTAATCCTGGACCTGGAGCTCAGCCAGACGGTGGGCGTGGTGGCCATAGAGCGCTCGGGGGTGCCCTTCATCCAGGTGAGGACGGTCAAAACTTGAGGTTTACAGACCCCACTCCAATGATGAGGTTTGTTTTTACGTGTTTTTGTAGCATTTTTGTGATGATGGAGGACATTCATGAAGAACATTCATATGAAAAATACATTTCTGAGTATTTTCTAAAGTCATTATTTTGAGCAGATGAAAACATTGGTTTGTTCACCTTTATCCATTCAGGGTTTGCACATCATCTGATCTTCACTGGTGGTTTTGGGCAGAGATTTTTTACGCCAGATAGCCTTCCTGACACAACCCTGTGTTTTATCCAGGCTGGGGACCGGCACAGGGAGACCCAGACTTGGGCCCTGCGGCCGCATAGTTATGCAGTAGCGTGAAGGGCCTTTCCCAAGGACCCACACTGGATGAAGCTCATCGGGCCCGTCTGGAATGTGAGCCATCCAGCTGCTAAGAAACAAATTGGTGTTTGAAAAAGCTTGTAGCAGTGACGTAGGTGGTCCGCTTGGCAGGCTGCAAACTCGCTGCTCTGCTCCATTCTGATCATCCACCTGCAGACAAGTAGATCCACGAGCGTCTTTGTTTTCCTGGTCTGAGCTGGAATCTGGACGGCTCAATTATTGCTGTCATTTAGTTGCACCTCTAATGTTAGGCTTGGGGGTGTGGGGGGCTGTAAGCTAGTGGGACAGATTGTGAACAGAAAGCTCCCTGCAACGCGAGGGGAAGTCGCACTCACAACTAAGAGGTGAACTTCTGATAAACTCCTGCCGCTCTGCAGAAACTATGTCCTGGAAAACGACACGTTTTTGGATTTTGGCAAAAAGCTTTTCTAATCATAATCAAAAGATCACTGGGAAGGATTTGAAAATAGATCAGAAAATGATCAGAGTGGGTCTTTTTTTCTGGTGTGGAAAGAAAAAACCCTCTTTTACAGTTCAAGTTCATGTAATGTCACATTGTTTCTTGGTCTAGTTGAGATAAATAACGGTGCGGCTGCTCTTTCCTACACCTTTCTTTTTTTGCTGAATGAAGCTGTAACACAGTTTCTACTTTTATTGAATCATTAGTTGAGCTTTACAAAAATGTGTCTCCTTTATTGATTTTTTTTCTATAAGCCAATCCTGCCTGCCTTAAATGATTAAGTTCAAAATTTGTCTTCCTGATTGCTCTCACCCCATAACGGCCGTGTAGAAAAAGACGTCGTTCTGAAGTCCTTCTCCAGCCGGGCATCTGCTTCGGCCGTTTAGCCTCAGTCAGCAACACATTTGTTCTGCGGGTGTTGCACCCCCATCCCACTAAGTTTGGCCTTCTAATTGGAAGTTGATGAATGCTGTGGAGGTTCAAATCCAGGATTTGTCTCAGCTACAGAGACCAAAGTGGGACTGGAAGCTTCATTTTGCTTTGTCCCTGTGTGGTCTCTTTATACTCTGCCTGTAACAATGAAGGAGCAGCAGTTCTTTGTCCCAATGTGGTGCATATTTATTCACGGATAGCAATAATGTGCCTTTTAAAAAGCTGTTTTAGTGTTCCGTGCCTGGTTGAGCTTCAACGGATCGACATCTCATTTCTGCAGTCTCTGCGGTTTCTCCCAGGAAACATTTCCTGTTTTTACAGCACAGAAGTGGAGGATGAACCTCCGCAGTCAAAGGATGTTTGGTGAAGTGACCCAGAGCTGCAGCTGAGGCGCATAACTCAACGGCTCGGGTTCTGTCCAGACGACACCTCCCTTCTCTAAGCATTATGAAGTGCTTGTCACGCAGCCAATTTGCATGACTGATGATGCTACTCAGCCAAAGTGCATGGTGGAGTGGCGAAGCTTCTCCAAATAACAAAATACAGTCTCCAGTTTTGGCCAGTTATAGAAACGGCTGTTTGTGTTGATTACAGTGGTGGACAAAATTGTTGGTACCCCTCAGTTAAAGAAGGAAAGTCCACAATGCTGAAATGACATGAAACGTTCAAAAGTAATAAATTAAAAAAAAATTGAAAATTAAATAATTAAAATCAGCCATTACTTTTGAATTGTTGATTAACAGAATTATTTAAAAAGACAAACTAATGAAATAGGGCTGGACTAAAATGATGGTACCTCCATAAAACTGAGAACTAATTGTCCAGGGGGTCATGATGAACTCAGGTATGTCCTTTGATTGACATCACAGCTGTTTTCAAACCCAGAATCAGTCAGTCTGACTATTTAAAGGGAGACAAATAGTCACGTTGCTGTTTGGTGAAAAGGTGTGAACCATGAACATGGACAACAGAAAGCCAAGGAGAGAATTGTCCCAGGACATTAGAAACACAATTATAGACAAACATGGTAAAGGTAAAGGCTATAAAACCATCTCTAAGCAGCTTGAAGTTCCTGTGACCACAGTGGCACATATTATTCAGAAGTTTAAGACCCACAGGACAGTAGCTAACCTCCCTGGACGATGGAAGAGGAACATTGATGACAAATTGAGGAGACGGATAGTGGAACTGTATCCAAAGAGCCCAGAACAACCTCCAAAGACATTAAAGGTGAATTCCTAGATCAAGGTACATCAGTGTCAGATCACACCATTCATGGTTGTTTGAGCCAGAGTGGACTTCATGGGAGACGACCAAGGAGGACACCACTGTTGAAAAATCATAAAAAAGCCAGACTGGAATTTGAAAACATGCATTCTGGGAAAATGTCCTTTGGACAGATGAGACCAAACTGGAGCTTTTTGGTAAGAAACATCAGCTCTATGTTGGTAGACTCAGAAATGAAGCATCCAACCAAAAGAACACTGTCCCTACTGTGAAACATGGAGGAGGCTCAGTTCTGTTTTGAGGCTGCTTTGCTGCATCTGGCACAGGGTGTCTGGAAGTTGTGAAGGTAACATGAAATCTCCAGATGATCAAGGCATTCTGGGTAGAAATGTGCTGTCTAGTGTCAGAAAGCTTGGTCTCAGTCTCAGGTCATGGGTCTTCCAACAGGACAACGATCCAAAACACACAGCCAAAAACCCCCAAGAACGGCTCAGAGAAAAGCCTTGGACTATTCTGAAGTGGATTCTATGAGCCCAGATCTGAATCCCATTGAACATCAGTGGAAGGAGCTGAAACATGCCATTTGGAGAAGACACCTGTCAAACCTGAGACAACTGGAGCAGTTTGCTCATGAGGAGGGGGCCAAAATACCTGTGGACAGGTGCAGAAGGCTCATTGACAAATACAGAAACCGTTTCATTGCAGTGATTGCCTCAAAAGGTTGAGCAACAAAATGTTAAGTTATGGGTACCATCTTTTATGTCCAGCCGTATTTCATTAGTCAGTTTTAATAAAAATAATTCTGTTAATCAACAACTCAAATGTAATGGGTGATTTTGATTATTTAATTTTCAATAAATTTTAATTTACTGTTACTTTTGAACGTTTCAAGTCATTTCAGCATTGTGGACTTTCTTTCTTTAACTGAGGGCTACCAACTATTTTGTCCACCACTGTATGAACAGGCAGGATTTCTAAATAGAAACTGTACCGTCTGCTGAAGAAAAGCAGGTTTAGAGGAGCGGATGATGACAGCATGACCTCATTTGAACTCTTTCCATCCTTGTAGAGGAGGGTTTGGGTTGTAAAAGGATACCAAAAGCCTGACTCCCAACTGTACATACGGGGCAACAAATGCTCAAACCCGTAAGGGGGTGACCCGCGCTGAACCCGTAGAGAGAAAGGTCGTCGTGAGCACGTATACAACTACAACATCTAAGGGTTAGGTGGGTGAGACGCGGGCGTGTCGTATGGACTTTTCATTTTTTCATCCCCCCCAAATCCTGCGGCCTGCACAAGAATACCGTTAGTGTTGTTCGTGTGATTCGTGCGCGCTCTTTGTGACTGCTAGAAATGAGGAAATTAGACCGAGTGCAGACTTACGTGCACGCCCTGTGTGTCTGCAGTCATGCTCTCAGTAAGGAACAAGTACTAACATCTTACTAATGACTAGAGTGTGGCGGAAGGAACTTCGTGGAACTTCCATTATCCTTACAAATACTTCCCAGACACTTCCCATGCAGCCGCTCCTCTCCACGGACAACCCAAAAACCTGCAGCCCCTGTACAGGTCAACCCCCCCTTATGTGTGCATGTGACTGAGGTTGAGCGTTTGGTGTGAAATTCAGCATCATATTGGACGGAAAAGCCAAGCAGAGGCTGAATATTTGGGGTGGGGCTGATGCTGCTTGTTGATTAAACTTCTTCACTGTTTACTGTGAGAGGCTGCACGCCTTCTAGGAAACCGGAGGTAAAATTAACTGCAAATTGATTAAAATAAAAATACTTACCACAAATGGCACTTTAGACGACATTGGCTGTTGCCCAAAAGATGACTCATTTATTGGGACACTATGATTATTGGCAGGCACTCAAAACCAACGGTAGGAAGTGGTGAGGGAAGCTAGATGTGCGTTGAATATGGATGTGGAGCCTTCAGCTGAATGTAAAAAAACAAAAAAAAAGGTGTCTTTGTCATCATCATAGATGCTGCTGTTCATCATTTCTGCAGTTCTGTGTCTTTAAAGGTCCCAAAATTTACACCAGAAATGCCTCAACTTGACCTATTCCTGATTGAACTGAAGAATTCCTCTCAAGCTTCTTCAGTGAAACGAGAAAAAGAAAATCGGTTATCCTAAAGGGATACTTATGAACGTTTGATAAGTGAAATTAAACGTGTGAAGCTTTTGAAAACCGTCATTATTGACAGAGAGACTAATGGGCTTTTATTTTGAAGTTGACACAGTGGTTGGTGTTTGTAGGTGATGCTGTGATCATGGTGGCATCTTTAACTTGTTCTTCCCTCAAATGCTGCTCAGGTGACCCCCTGCGCTCAGCGGGACGCCCTGTACTGCCTCCATGAGAACGGCTGCATCACACTCCGAGTGTGTCGCTCCACAGCGGCTGCGGAGGAAGCCACAGGTCAGGAGGATTTCCCTTTCTGGAAACATCTGCTGTCACAAAGCGCCCACTACATGGGAGAACTGGACTGAGTCGGGGTGACATCACCCAGTGAAAACCGATTCATTCCAGCTGAAACCCAATCAGGTCAATTCAGTCGCCATTTTATGGTCGCTACCTTGTTGGAGCCAGACGTCACCCGTAGGCGGTGATTGGTCGGAGTCGGTCTGAGTCAACGTTTGTGTGGCAACCACTCTCCAATCAGGAGAGATCTTGTTGAAAGGCCACACCCCCTACCACTTGAAAGCAGGCTATGCGAAATCAAACGTTTCAATCAAACGTGTTGGACGTGGCTGCCAGCAGGCTCCACCCACTTTTATTGAGGCATCTGATTGGTCATTTTATAACTTGAATAACAGAAACAATGCATAAAAAATATTTAAAAATCAGAATGGTTCTTCTAAGAGAATGACTGAGTAAAAGCTGTTTATTTCTCTATAGAAGTGTGTGGGATTTAGGCTTCTGGGAGCCAGCAGGTACTTCCTGTTTGGAACGCCAGAGGGAGGAGCCACCCAGCCTAGTTCTGATATACAAACAATGAGATAAATGAACATTTAACCTTTTTACTCTGATTTCTCAGACTTTTGGCTCAAGGCCAGTAAATACACTTGAATTCTTTTCTTTGGATTATTCCGTTTTTTTCTTAGTTTTTTGTGTCTGCCCATTTGTTTTCTCATTTCTTTACCTTTGTGTTCTTTCAGATCCGGAACAGAGCGTCCAGGAGCTCGTCTACGATCTGCGCTCTCAGTGCGACGCCATTCGAGTGACCAAGACGGTGCGGCCGTATCGGATGGTCATCTGCCCCGTAAACGAGAACAAAGCTGCTCTGATGGTCAGCGATGGCAGAGTCATGCTTTGGGAGCTCAAAGCTCACACTGGCAGGACGTCTGCCAATCCAAGGTACAATAGTGTCAGAGTCATTTTATGATTTTTAAATCTGTGAAGGTTATTTGATGCTCAAACCCTACAAAGTTTTCCTAAACCGGGTCTTGTTGAGGACGGAGGAAAGTTTAGAAGATTACTTCAAATTAAAAAACTTCTTTTTTGTTCTTCAGTCAATTCTTTGTTTAGTATTTAAGGTAAAATGATGTACTTAGTGAAGACTAAACACAGCTTTTTAGAAAAATACACATTATTGTTCATAAAAATGATGGCTCTGTCAGAACATTGGGTTCTAAAAATCCCAATTTTAATTTGAACATCAACTGATTCCACACATGATGTCATTCCTCTTTTTGTTCTTATCAAAAGCTACAACTGTAAAAGAAGGTTATTTTTAAAAACAAAGTGTGTTTGGTTTTTCTCATTCATGTGATTTTCAGACACTTTGATGCAGATTTTCTGAGTTAAAAATAAGTTTTAAACTGACAGATCAGTGGATTTAAAGGCTGCTGCACTTTTGTTGTTTGGACAATATTCATATTGGGTTCAACTTGATATTATTTTAATCATAATTATAAAGTGCATTCATTGTAGGTGTCATACTTTCATGGTTTGGTGTTTACAATAAGCTGAATGTGACGTGGCTTTATACCAATAACCATTTTTGTGTATTTGATGCATTTTAGCAGAAAATATAAGTTTTCTCCTTTTTCTTTTTATGATTTTATTTTTTTACAAATTTCAAATACTTTTAGATCAAACTTCATCTTAAAAAAATCAATTTTTTCATGCTTTAAGCAGCTCAAAGGTCATTTAAACTTCTCGATGAATCCATACTTCCATGAAAACGGCGTGAAGCTGCTCCTGAAAACATGAAAACCGTCACCTTTGAACACCTGATCAGTTTGTCATTGATCGTTTCTGAAAAGAATAATTGTCCGATTTGGAAGCAGCTTTAAGGCCGGCAGGTTAAGAAAGACGACAGGTGAAGGAGAAGACATTGATCTGTGATGTGTCCTGTGTGTCAGCTCGTGTCTGTCGCCTCTCTATTCCCCCGTGGCGTTCTGTGGAGCTCCTCTGGGTCCCAGCCAGAAGAGGATCCAGGACCTTTCTCTGAACAGCATGATCGGTAAGACACACTCACACATTCATGGCACACATCACACTGTGTGACACAATACTGCGTTCACTTTCTGCTTTCACACCTACAAATACGCTGCGCTGTAATTAAACAGGAAAGACACAAAATACAAAGATTTAAAAATGATTAAAATCTTTAAAGTTATACATCTAAAGTCCATTATCATAGACATATCTGTTTTATTTTTACATCTCATGATGGTTGGTGAGGTGTGGGCAGTTTCAATGACTCATAAATTACTGACACTTTTTCCTGTTGGACTCCTCATCATTTCGGCCAATCAGAAGAAGGCCAATGCAGCTGTTTGTCTCCGCCCCCTTTTGTCAAAAGGCCTTTCCCACTTGCATGGTGGAAAATCAGCTCAGTAAGAGAAGCCAGAGCCCCTGAGAGCGCACATGACAAAGATTCTGCTAGCGTGCGCCAGGGCTGGGAATCACTGGGTACCTCACCATCACGTTGCTCACGATAACGATACCATCACGATATGGCGATAGTGTGAGAATCGATATTTATCGTATCTAACAACTCACGAAATATCAAACTTTAAGAAAGAAGAACTTGAAAAACTGTTTTTTGGAAAATATTTCCCCATTATTTTTTTAGTTTTTAAACACAATGATAATAGCTCTCGCTATTCTCCTTGTTTTTCCCATCTGCCATTTTGTTTGACTGTATATTCTTCTTCGTCCGCCCGCGGTAGGCAATCTCGCAACGAGCGCCCCCTATCTACCCTCCGGAGAATCGTCTTACCAAAGGAGGATTAATAGAACGTTTTACAGGGTCTCCAAACGTAAATAAAAGGTCAATGCTTGATGATGACGCATTGAGAATCTATCACGGGACTAAATATCGCGATATATCACCATATCGATATTTTGGCACACCTCTAGCGTGCGCACGCATCAGTCGTGGCCGAGGATCCGGTCATGCACCCGGAAGCAGACCAGCTTTTCACGCTTGCGGGAGGATGAAACGCGAGCGGGAGGAATGTTTCATGTGTGGAGTTCAGAATAATAAATACCACTATAGAGGTAGAGCGGTTGTGACTCAGTAAGAGGTGTTGCTTTTTCTGTCTCCCATCACACACAGATAGATTTTACCTAAAGGAGAAGTTGTGCCTGACAGCTGCTGACTGAAGGTCTTAACCGTTTATCATCAGCAAAGCTTAGTCTCCTTTCTGCCTGCTTTTTATTTTCTTGATGTAGTCTCCTTTATTCTCTTTGGTTTGTGTTTCCTATTTTCCTTTTTTTTTTAAAGTGCACTCAGTCTACTATTATATACTCACTGGAAACATGACCTTCAGTTTATCATTATTTTAATTTGAATATCAACTTTTCTGTCTTTATTTCTTCCACAACTATAAAAAAAACAAGAGGGAAACAAAAAATTCTGTGCTGCAAAACATACTTCTTCCAGCACATTAATCCTGACGTTCCCCGCTGACACAACAGAAACTCTTGTTTGCCTCTTAGGTCAGACTCTGATCGGCGGTGAAGTTCCTCCTCCGTCATCCAACCAGCAGGAGGTGCAGCTGAAGTTCCTGCTCAGCGGCCTCCTGTCCGGCCTGCCGCTGCCGCCCTTTGCCATCCGCATGTGTCCGCCTCTTACCACCAAGAACATCAACCACTACCAGCCCCTTCTGGCTGCAGGTAAAGCACCTCTGACAGAGAGCACAGGAAGCAGCACAGCTCCACAAGAAGTCCTCAAGCATGAATGGCATTGAGGATGCTCAAGCAGATCATTTTGGTTTGTGAAATTAGAACATTGATAGTAAATTGACTCTAAAATGAGGGGATAAAACAACTTTATTCATGTTTGGATGTATATTTTGATCTCTAAAAGGTCATTCCTCCACTATTGTGGCGGACAGACTTCTGACTGAAAGCCTTCTTGGTTTTGTCCCCAGTGGGGCGGAGCTCACGCCTCTGTGAAGCTCTGACCACTTTCAATTATTTCATCAAAGACTTCAAAAGAAACTCCTTTGACGGAGAGTTAAAACAGAAGAACTGAGCTTTTTAGAAGGTATTTCAAGATAACAGAGTCTCTCCATGGGAATGAATGACATTCAGCAGCCTGTCAATCACACGCTTTCCATTCTGCCACAGGCCTTTCCCTGTTCAAGTAGATTCTAGTGGTCAAATGCTGCAGCTGGTTTTAAATTATATACCTGAGCTGGAGACAGGTATTGAAGTATCTGACACATCTGCCTCTTGTTTAGATACATTTTTCTCGTACATCTTAGAAAATGTGTCGTGAGTTTCTATCACACGTCTAGCAAAGGTTGGTAAAAGTCGCTTCTGCTTTAGGTCCTCGTGTTCCTGTAAGTTCATTAAAAACATGTCAGTACTTTTAGAGGATGTCTGGATTTTCAGCTTCAATGAATTAACCTGTTTTCCTTTAGAAATAAATTGCACTTCACTAAAACTAAGAGAGATCATTAAAAAACATCATTGAATCAGTTTTATTTCCCTTTTTAAAGTGAAGTGTTCTTCCAACAGAACTCTCCTTACCACATCCACCTGTTAAATGTGGGCTTCTTTACTTCTCAGTTTATTGTTGTAAAGGATTTTAACACCATTGTTATTTCATTGATGTATATTCATACCATCATTTGTTCTCTTTTAATGCGTTTTCTTATAACCGGCACCTTTTAAATCAGAAACACGTTTTTAAGAAAAAGTTAAGACTTTTTTGTGGTTTTATCTTTAGTTTTATCTTCAGCATTTTACATGTCTTTAGTAGCACATTTTACAGATTCTGTACAGTAAGAGGAAAACAAGCCCTTAAACTTAATTAAAAATAAAACCTTTGGGCTAAAAATCCATAAATAGGCTGATTTGGATGTAATTGAACAGGAAGAGGAGGATAAAAGAATCAGCACAATGTTTAGTTCACACAAGTTGTAAGTTGTCTGCAGAAAGAAATGTTTGCAGGCTTTTCTCCTAAATGTTTAGACTTTTTGGTGCATTAAGTAGTGTTATAGTTTGTAATGTGTTCCTTTTAGAGCAGAAAAAGTCTTCAGAAGCGCCTCAGGACCTGGATTAGTGTTCATGTCTTCATGAAACTGGTTGATTACTCAGCTGGATTGACTGGACTGAATGTTTAATGAACCCTTCAGCATCTTGATTCCACTGTGCTTCTGAAGTGCATCAGTAGTTTTTACAAGACACTTCTGCACATTGCAGCATATTTTGTGCTGCTTAAATTTCCCACATATTTAAACGTTGTTTATCTCACAGTTTTGCTTGTTTTTGAGGCAAAATGATCTCCAAACGACATTCTGCGTTTGTCTGGACGTCTCAGAGCAGCGAAAATATATTCATGACTTGATAACAGTTCAGTTGTGACGAGCTTCTTTTTAAATGTTTGCCATATTTGCCATTGACTGTAGTGTTGAACTGCTGTGACTTTTCCTTCAGCAAATACGTTGAGAGGCCTGCTGGTGGGGTTAAGGATGATTTATCTGACGGTCAGCAGGTTCAGCCTCTCATACTGTGGAGTAAACACCGCTGTGATGAGTGGGCGAGACAAATATCATCATGTCCGCACTGAAAAAAAAAACACACCTGTGACCTACACTAACAGAATTTCAAGAGCATGGTGGGAGTTTGAAATGTCAGCATACTCTCACTAAATAAGCTGTGCAGCCCTGCAAACAGAGATCAGCTGGTAAGACTCACTTAAAGGAAACTGCATCTGTTTTCTTCCATTTCATGTTTTATTATTGAGGGAAGTTATTCAGTCATTGCCTGTTTTGAAGCAAAGCAACAAGTGATGATATACAACAGCTGCAGATTTGTGCTATTCAAACCAGAAATGTTCAGTTTTGAACAATATGTGAACATTTCAAGCACAATTAAAGCCCTGAGTGACATTGAATGGCCTGCAGGCAAAGACGTTGAGATATTTCTATATTACCAAAAGTATCGGCTCACCTGCCTTGACTCACATATGAACTGAAGTGCTGTCCCATTCACATACAGTTCAATATGATGATGTCCACCTTTTGCAGCTATTGCAGCTTCAACCCTTGTGGGAAGGCTGTCCACCAGGTTGAGGAGTGTTTCTAGAAGTTTCTGACCGTTCTTCCAGAAGGTCATTGGTGAGGTCACACACTGATGCTGGTGGAGAAGGCCTGGCTCTCAGTCATATATCTGATCAGAGGTCGATCGCCCTGCCACTGTCAGCATGCCTGAGGGTTTGATTTGATACACCTGTGCTGTGATAAGGATACCTGATTCTGATCATTAGGATGGGGGAGCCAATACTTCTGGTAATAGTGTGTGTGTCTATACTTTTTCTATATCTAATTCCTCCAGGTTAGTCGTGAAGTTGAAAAATGAAAAAAGAAAAACAAAGACTCTGACATTGCTCACATACAGACGTCACACCTCCAAAGACATCCAGACAAGCAAATGAAAGACTTATTTAACCAACACATCTCCATTCTTCCCTACAAGGTCTCTGCTTCTCATTCACATTCATCTTTTAATGCCATTGAACAGTTCGGTTTAAAAGATGCAAACACCTTAAAACGTCTTTAATAAAACCCAAAAATGTTCAAGTCTTTAAATCTCCCCAGTTTGTATATAACAGTAGGTGTAAATACAAAACTACCCCAATCCAGAAATGCGTTTTAGGGACTTTAGCTCCTCATTACTCACCATGCAGCAAGGACATCAGGGGTTCATCACGCTGCAGATGGTGTGGGAGTGACTGGGCACAGCTGGTTCCCAGTGGCGTCCTGAATCCCTAACTAGAACGAGATGATTGAGCTTTCTGTGCACATCGTTTGCAAAATCCTTAAAGTCATCATGCCGAGTCAAGGAGTTAAACAGTCTCCTGCTGCTTTTTGTTCAACTTCCTGTCAAATGCCTTGTGAATCGTAGGTTTGAAAGTTTTATTGTTACACTAGAGTTCAGGGTGTGTGACACCATCAATGCTGAAAGGTGATGGACAACATCCAGGTAGGAATACAAAAGAGTATTTTATTAGAGGAGCAACCTTAGCAGATTTCTATACTTCACCGCTTACTGGTAACCTTACATATGTTGGACTTTGTTATGTTACGGAACTTTAAATTAACACGATAAACAAAGAGGACATTTTCCTCATCTTCCAAATTCTGATCAGTTGTTGGAGGCCTTCTGTCATCCTCTGGTCCCTTACTTTCATCTTCTGTTGCTAGGCAACAGAAGTTACAAACCTGAAGCAGATGTTCCTTAACTGTTGCTAGATAACTCTCAGACTGTGCGTGTGTTGTAAAGTCTGACAGAGAAAGGTTTTTTAAGATGTACACCGTTTTTTCAGTTACCTTAAACAGTTCCCGCCATGGTCGCACTAAAAAACGTGATGAACTGTTTTCATTAGGCAGTTTAGCTATAAGCTGCTTCATAGTTTTCTATAGCATTAAAAACTGAGTGTTCTGGGTTAGTGTGTGACTTCTGTTATTGGTTGTTCTGTAAGTCGTTTTTCTTCTTTTCCTCGTGTTTTAATATTACTAACAGCGCTGTTTTCAGCCCCTGCTGTCAGCTATGCCTTCATATTCTCCAGTGACGGTCTTCGTGTTGCTAAAGACGACGTTAAAGGAGAGTTTCAGCTTTTTATATCGTACTAAGACTCTCTGTCTGCATGTCTGCCTGTCCTAACCACCAGGATCTTTTCAGTATTTGATACTTTTACAACATCTATAAATGTTTTCATCACAGCTGAGCAACAGATTCATCCTGGGAAACAGAATGACAACATTCATTAATGCTGATGTATTCAGTGCTTCACTTCTTTTGACCTTTTTGCAAGCATTTATAACCCCTATTGGAAATGACGGCAAAATGTTGGCAGTTTCTAGTAAACAAATCAAACAGGAACAGTTTAATGATGTTGAAGGCGCTGAACTAAATTCACTTCCCTTTAAATATTTCGCTTTAGGAAATCAGCCATCAGTCAGAGCAGGAGGGCTTCAGTGGTTAGAAAAAGACTGATCTCTCCTTCTGAAAGACGTAAGAACCAACTCAGCAGGATCGATAAGCTCATCATGTAATACCAGCAGAAAACCAGGTCGTTAGAAAATGATGGCAGACATATTCAACTGTTGTGGCAGGACAGAAACCAAAGCTCATGCAACTGCAACAGAAGAAATCTGCCCAGGTCTTCATCCTTCTGTCACTGCTTAGGCATCAGGCGTCTGCATCCATCGGGGTTTGAACCAGCCCACAGATGGCCCGGATCGTTGGGTTGGAGTGAGCTGCTCCACCTTTGTGTTGTTTTAGCTGTACAGCTTTGCCACAATCACACAAAGGCAAACGCACAACTGCAAACCCCACAAACACAGCATTTTCATACCCGGATCCATTAACTTACCAATACGGTTCCAGTCCATGATGTGACTTTTTAGCAATCGTCTTCCTGATGTCTCCATGTTTCTGCTCATGGACATTCTGCTCTTGTTCTGCGTTGTCCTTTGGAGAGACGGGAACGTCTCTGAGCTTTTCTTGTGAAGTTTGTCTGTGTGTTTAGGTTTCTCTTTGTGGCAGTTTTCATTGGTTCTATTTTTCCCTAGATGTATGGAATGGTAATAGGTTCAGAATTACAGATAAGTTAGGGCTTAAAGTTATCTGTCTGTGTTGTGCACAGAAAAAACATTGACATCTTGATACCTCCCTGTAATTAGCCAGATGACAGCTTTTCATCAGTCTGTAAAGTAGACTCTTTAAAAGGCAGACTTTTTATAGAACCAATTGCAAAATAAAAAAATTGCAATGAAATCGCCTGAAAATAATCATATAATTACAACTTTATAAGGCTGAGCAAACAGATGAAAGCTTTAAAATATTTAAGGCGTCTGGCTGTGTTCACTTTGCCTGGTTAATCTAAGAAAGATATAAAATAAACTCGTGTATTTAGAGATGATGATGTGTCGGAGAGGAAAATTCAAAATTCTGTCACATTCTGACTACATCCGAATGAACAATCCCAGAAAGAGGAGACGAATCCTGACGACTTCTGCTCATATTTTCCTGCTTTGAAATTGAGGAGCAAAGATGAGGCAATACGGCTTTTATCAATGTCAGCCTTTTTCTGTCCCTCCTTCAGGGAGCAGACGCCACCTTCTGTCTGCCAGCCATGAAGGGTTTGATGTAAAGAGACTGTATGGAGGGAGTGTATAGGAATCAGAATCTTTATTCTCATTCTACATGGGGATACAATGGAATTGCAGCAGTCTTGAAGTGATGAAGTTAAGTAAAATAAAATAGAATAGAAATACTGTATTTACATCTCTAACACAAAATGAACAATATGTACAGAAACTGTTAAATATTAAATATATATGGATAAAGTAGAATGGAATGAGTTGAGTTGCTGTGAGCGCAGCATAATGACCCGGTTATTGCACTGAAGTCAAGATATTGCACACGTGCAGTGGTCAGTGATTTAGTATTTGTAAAAAGTCAGAGTGAGCTGTAGTTGGTGGAGGTATGTGTATTCCGTATGGTAATTGCCTGTGGAAAAAAGCTGTTCCTTAGTCTGTTTGTCCTGGTTCTGATGGACCTGTACCTCCTTCCAGAGGGCAGCAGGTTGAATAGAGGGAAAGCAGGATAATGATGCTAGCATAGGACTAGCACTAGTATAGGAGGTTGGGTTCCACACTGAAATACCAAAATAAACGTTGAAATAAAACCCCAACATTAGTTAGTACAGATGTTAAGAACCACAGATCACCAAAGGGCTCCACAATACTCCACTTATTCCTCTGACAAAATCCCAATCATATTTGATCAAATACTGTTTTATACTTTTATGAAGTATTTATTCATGTTTTCTTTTGTTTAATGATTAGAGCAGCATCATCAGTGTATATTTGCTCTTAGTGAGCTAAGAAACAGATTTTAAAACACCTCGTTTCTCCTTCTTCTACTGAGGGACAAAAATGGAAATCGTTCTCCTTTTAACGTTTCTGAATTGATGAAGCTCCTGATCTCCAGCTACCCTAATGACTCTCCCTGACAGTGTTCCCCTACTCCGCACTGAGAACCATTCAGTTCCTTAAAAACAAAACCTTCAGTGAGGTGCAACACAAGAAGTGTCATTAAGAGAAGAAATGGATTTCTCCTCTCTACTTCGGTGGTCTGCTGAAGGAAACGGTTGGATCTGCATTCTGTTCAGCAATCTATTCAAACCCTCCAGATTGTTCGGAGCTTTGTGTTCTGCACTGAAAATGGTACAGAAGGTTTACTTTTGTTTGAGTTGGCATCAGAGTTTATTCTAAATCTCCACATGATGCAGCAGGAAAAACAGAAATAAACTTGCAAATAATATTTGGATAATTGAACATCTTCTTATCATTTTTTTATTGACTTTCACACATTTATCTCATTATAAAATACTTTTGTAAAGCCAGTTTGTAATGATTGCCACTACAAATCAGTTTCTGACCATGAATTGAAACTTGAAAACTTGTGTGTTTATTTAACAGGTTTCATTTTAATGAGTTTTTCTTGTTAACATCAGAGGGCAGATTGGCTTGATATTTAATGCCCCAGCCGTAGAACAACAACAACAACGTTGTGACGTTTCTCTCACAAATTAACACTTAGACTATATGCGGTTTTGATCATTAGACAATAATTCATGCAGAATTCAACTTGTAGACTTGATAAACATTCTTCTTTTATTGCTTTTTTTTCCATATCTGGTCAAATGGTGTAATGATGTTCAACTCTGAGCTCAGCATCTCAGGCTTTGATTTGCTGCTTTACTGTCTGTGGAGACGGGCAGCCCACCGGGGGGGGGGGGGGGCGGGGGGGGGCGCACTGTGTCCCTCTGATCACTGCTGCTGCTCTGATGACTACATGTCTGACTCTCCTCCTTCTTTCTTCTTCTCTCAGGCACCAGCAATGGGTCCATACTGGTCTACAACCTGACCAGTGGTCTTCTGCACAAAGAACTCAGCGTTCACTCGTGTGAAGTCAGGTAGGCCTTCTTTGTGAGGGGGTGTGTGTGGGTTTGTGTGTGCATTGTGTTTTTAGCCTCATTAGAGGTGGTGCAATCTCTCAACACTCTCATGGTATGTATTCAAAAGAGAAAAAAAAAACATTTCAAGGGTCAGTTATTTCTGAGCTTTTGTCGCTGAGCATTAATGTTCAGCTCTGAAGTCAATAAATAGCTGAAATAATCACAACCAACAGTATTAAACCAGAGGCCAAAAGGTTAAATGTCTAATTTTGTTTCATACTAGATTTGATTTCTGATTTAAACCTTTTTTTTCTTCCATTCCTCCTTTAACAGAAGTGACAGATGACAGAATAACAAAAACGATTCCATTGGTTGGCCTGAACGCAACTAAACACAAGCTGTGAAAATGTTTGTAGAACAATGTTTTCTGAGCTGCTGGAGCATCTCGTAAAGAAAAAGATTTGTCTGTTTCACCTGATTTGACGTCCTCCCACTTTTGGTCTGATATCTGAAGACACAAAACCAAACCAGTTCCAGAAAACTGAAGAAAATGTTCCTGTTGCCATTTTAACGTCTACGTATAACCAGAAACGGGCGGCTTGACCCTACTCCAACCCCAAAATAAAAGAAGTAAAATGTCAAATATTTGATATAAAGGAGAGAGAACAGAGTCAATGGAAACTGTGCTCTGGAATTTTGTTAATCCACATGGATTTTGACAGCTTTACATATAAAGAAAGACACTATTGTGACCAGGAGATGAGATTTTAAAGGATTATTTTTATTTTTACTCGATAAGTAGACTTTTATCAGATTAAAAAGCTGCTAAAGTCAAAACACTTGAAAATTAAAAAAAAAGATTCTGAAGGAAATGTTGAAGTGAGAATTGGAATTCAGCCTTAGAGACTTTTGAAAAAACGCGTGTAATTCGTCTGAAGCTGAATTATTACTTAATTATAAGTTTAGGCATCCTGTTCAAAAGGCAAACTTTGTGAGATGGAGCCTTCTTGAAGCATCAAATGGCTAATCTTTAATCTTAAACTTTAAAAACTCAGATCAGCTGGTTCTGGAGAAGAAAAGGGTTAAATGATGAATGAAAGAAGGACTTCTCTGGATGCTGCCACTTCACACATAATCCTGCATTCCAGCCCTCATGAACTTCACATCTGACCATGACTGTAGTCCATGATTGAGGTGAAAGTTCAGTGTCAGAAAAGGAACAGGCAGCATTCCTAATCATGTTAAATAGTGTGGAAACTCTCACATCCAGTTCTGTATTTTAGCCCTCATGCTTTTCACTTCTGACCAGGAGTCGGCCTCCTGCCTTAAGAGTTGGCTTCTGTGTTTTATGGCAGAAAGTCTGTTATGGATTTTCTGCTTTAACTGGCAATAAAACATTTCTACAGCTTTCCCGTGAGGGGTTTATTTCCCACCAAGCTTGCCAAGAGAGATGACTTGTGTGTCTTCTAGACATTTCTTTGAACATATGAAACTGTGTGAGATTTCTACATTTTCAACCTGGAGGTATATTTGCTTCAGGGTAGAAATTAGGAGCCGATTCTGACCTTTGGTCCTTCAAATTCTTGAACTTGTCAAGATATTCCAGGATTTCCAGGATGTTTGCCTCCATTGAAACACATGGGGAATCCTTGGTGCAGAAGCTCGCTGGTTCGATACCCGGCTCTGGCATTTTTCACAAAATTATCTTTTTTTTTATTGTGCTGCTTTCACTTTATTTATGGTCAACTTTGATCATTTATTTTTTGCCAGTTATGACCCTTTAAGTTTCATTTTCATTCAGCATTATATCATTAAACCCTGCATTTGCTTCTGGAAATGCAGCTCCTAGTTCTCTTTCTATTGTTGCTTCTATGTTTATGAATTTATTGTTGTGTTTTTCTATTGACAAACCCGTTTGTGTCGTTTCTCTGTCTGCTGTTGTCTGCCTCTGTTATCCTCTCTTTGTTGATTTAACTTGTCTTTTTACTCAGAGACCATCAACCTTTTCTGTAGGAAATAAAGATGGAAATTGGCCTAAAAGGCTAAATTCTTATAAAAAAGACACGCCCCTAACCTTAACCCTATAATATATATACTCTATATGTATATATAATATTTCCTATATTTTCTTATATTTATTGAGATCTGTTGCAGGATAAATATGCCGCCTTTCAAATAAATAAAAATGTTTCCGTAAAATGGAAATGATGTACCGCTATTTGTTGTTTTTGTTTAGCTATTTGTTCATTTATCACAAGTCCTATCCTTATGGCAATAATGACCACTAATATCACATATCCTGTTTTTTCCTGATATCTTGCAGCCCTAATATTGGAATGCACAAAAACTAATCGTGCTTTATGTTGCAGCTTTTTTTCTTTTTCTTTTTACTGAGCAGCAAAAGTATTTTTTCCAGGATTAATTAAGCCCACAATTGAATCCCCTAATAAGAGATTGATTTGGAGCTAAGAGCATCTATTCAACAGAGCCAGGATTCATTTTAATGAGAGAAGTTGGTAACAACAAAAACAAAAGTCAAGCAGCTTTAATGAGCTGTGCGGCTCAGGCAGAGGAGTTCCTACGGATGTTCAGGAATCAGAAATATATACGAAAAGCACAAATAAATGGCATCCCGACACGTTAACATGGATTCTATCAGATTTTCACATCAACGTGAAATCACAGAGATTTGACAGATTAGCTTCAACCTTCATTTTGAAATGGGGGTTTTCTGTTCTGGGTTGTTGCAAAGGTCTCTGGTGTAATGAGCACAGCGGCCCATTCCTCTCCTCTGCCGCACCAGTTTGGACCGCTCAGCATCTCATTTGCATTTCTTGGAGCGGTGGACTAATTAATCATGTGGCTATTTACCATCTCATTACGGTGCAGTCTGTGTTCTCTCAGCTGGACCACTTCTCAGTTAAATTCATACCTTAAACTTATCAGCTTAAACTGGTGAGCACTTTTACGTTTTCCCTCCAGCTCTCTGTCAGTAAATCCACCTTACTGCCTGAAAGGAATTCACCCACTGTGGTGCATTTCCACAGAAAACAACAACAGACGGCATGTTGTTACTGCTGTGCATGTCAACTAACAGCAAAGTCGTATTTGATCCGATTTATTCTATACGTTTTTTCTTCCAGACCTAATAAACCCACAGTTGCATGATGACATCCACATGAAAAACATTGTTTTAATACACAGTAATGTGCAAACGGCTCTGCCAGCTTGTAAATAATGCAGGCTTTCTGAAAACAATATGCTGTGATTCAGAGTTTGACGTTCAACAACAACTACTTCCTCCAAATGATCGGTCTGAAGACATTCCAACATATAGGAAGACAACAGTTATTACAGCTGGTTGCCGAGGTTGTTCTTGGTATTTTAGAACAGTTTTTATCCAACTGCCATAAACCTGTTAAACCTGGATCTCTTCTTATAAATTATGTTGGTTTAGGATCAATTATTATTATTATTTCTCAGGTTTTTTATAGTTTTAACACATATTGAAGCACTTTTATGTCGTTTTATGTGTTATGTATTTTAGTAGGAAGGTCTATCCGTCCGTCCATCTGAGGGGCTGGAGGAGGACTGAAGCATTTATGTGCTGTTTCTTCTATACGTTTACAGACTACAGTTTTTCCTTATCATAGTTTGAAGCTGCCCAAAGCTGACTTAGACAGAGTTCATTCCATCATCTTTGTTTTTTGTGCACTCAGCTGTGCACACATTAGCACAAGGCTGTGATGGTTTGACCATTTTCAGATGCATTCATGCTAACGTCTGCCAACCTCTTGTCTCGTCCACAGAGGGATCGAGTGGGTGAGTCTCACCAGTTTCCTGTCTTTCGCGACGTCGGCTCCGAACAACATGGGCCTGGTGCGAAATGAACTGCAGCACGTTGACCTCCCAACTGGTGAGAAGCTGTCAGACACCAGAGCGTGCACACATGTACCTGAACTGGAAGCTTTGGTCTGATCCAATGGTTGATGGGTTTTTTCCTTTAGCTCACCTTCTTCTAAGAAATGAGGAGAATTGGCATCTTGGTGTCTTGTTCTCAAGTTTTCTGTAAAAGTTTACTTATAAAAGTCCCCAAATGGATGAAATGTTGACTCAGATCATATTTTCATCTATTTTTCACTCACTTAATAAGAAGCAGGAAGTGATATCATGACAGAATTTGTAGAGTTGGTTGATTCTTCAACTCATCAGAGGACTTGAGTTCATCAGTAATTTGATGAAAATGCAATGACCTATTGTACACAGGCAGACTGTGCAAGTTATTTAAGTTATAAACTAACCAATCAGATGCCTCAATAAAAGTGGGTGGAGCCTACTACCCTCCATGTCCAATATTCAAAACGTGAGATGTGTCAGAGCCTCTTCCTAAGCCTCATCATCGCTGCCATTCTCACAGAGTAACCGGAAACCAAAACTGTGTTTCTGCATGCAGGGCTCCAGCTTTGTGACCAAGTGGGGGAGCGTTTGACCCGAGTCAGGAAAGCTGTGGGATGGGTGTGAGGATTTTACCAAAGACTATAGAAAATTGACTCTCAGCATAAAGACCTGGACTTGGGACGTCAAAATGATCAAATACATGGCGATTACTGCAGTGCAGGTCTCCCCCGGGGGGGGGGGGGGGGGGGGGGGGGGGGCAGATGCAGGGAACAGATTCGCTGTTGTGTAACAGCGAGTGACACTTCCCACTGCTGCTCTCTGCAGCATCATTCCTAATCTGCTAACAGGTTTTGTCTGAGGTCCAATTATTGAGCGGGCTTTGGCTTCCGAGTGACGGTTTGCGTTCCTCCACTCAGCACGGCGTGTAAAAGCAGTAATGAGCAACACTGGTGGAGACGCAGTCATGGGTGGTTTCAGGAGCGTAACATTGTCATCGTCTTTTTGCTGTTGGCGCCACACTAACGACCCGCATTCTGACGAAACCACACTGAGGAGACCAGATTGATTGCTGGGAATCGCTTGAGAGTCGAGGCTGTTTTTGTGCTGCTGTGAAGCCTGAGATGCCTTAATTGGTGCTCTGTAATCTGTAATCAGGACTTGCACCGCTTCCACTGCATGAATGAGACAGGAAATTATAAACAGCTCTTCATTAGTCCCTGGTGCCCCCGGGGTCAGAACAGTTTGCCTTGCGCCACATGTTTTCTTCTTCCGCTGGCGGCTGTGGGCGCCGCCATCCGCAGGTCACTTTGTGTGGAAGCAGCTCTGACCTTACATCTTAAACAGGACACTTTGCTAACTCGCCTATGGAAGTTTGGCCCCCTGTGTGGCGGATGTGGTTGAAAACCTGAAGGGTGTCCTTGTCCAATTAAGAGTCACCGTCGTGTTTGGATGTTTTGACTCGTCTCCTTGGAAAGCTGCCCGTCGGAAAAAAAGTTACAGCAGATGATAAAAGCCTTTTTTTGTCAGACAGGGAGAACATGTCGACACCGACAAGAAAGTCCTTATTCTCCTTCTCATCTGCTTCTGCTTTGCAGGAAGATGCTTCGCATTTAGAGGTGAGCGTGGAAATGACGAGCCACCTATTGAGATGATCAAAGTGTCTCACCTCAAGTAAGTTGCTGATCCTCACATCTGCTTTAAAATGTTGCTGAAACTGTCAGTTTTTTACCAAAAACCTGATCGTGCTCCAAACAAACACGGCTTTTTCAGTCTATCTCATAAATGTCCTCCGTGACCTTCAGGACGGCATTTTCAGGATGTTTGCTCTGGTCTTTTCCTCTAGCAGATGCTTCCCAGACTTTGGGATGGCTACTTTTTTGTTGATCCTTTCTGCAGGGATGGACTCCATCTCCCTCAGTAGCATCCCTGTAGCTCCTCCCACACCGATATTGGCTGATCAGTTCAATCTTTTTGTTCTGTTGTTTTGTGTCAGCACACACCTAAATGCTCTAGAACGGCTAATGTTAGCTTTTCAGAGGAGTCCTGTCTTTCTGCACAGCAGGGACATGAATCCACTTAACCTGATATTAATGACAGATTCAACAGTTCTTAATATTGTAAACCTCTTTAGGCCTGTTAAAACCAGAGAAGACATTTCCATTGTGCAGCAATGCTATGCTGACGCACGGGTCCCTGCTTTCCGTTCGTCCCCAGGCAGTACCTGGTGGTGGTTTTCAAAGAAAAGCCGCTGGAGCTGTGGGACGTGAGGACAGGAAGTCTGCTCAGAGAGATGGCCAAGAGCTTCCCTACTGTCACTGCATTGGTATGAACAAACCCCAACATTTCATCTCTCTGATTCAGTAGGAAATGCTGCGTTTAGTTGACCTTCTGGAATTTGTGACTGCAAGACTGCAGCCACTGTAGTTGTGTTGGGCTTTGCTTAGTTTGTTTGTCCAAATGAAATGGGTTAGGGTTAACTTCTAGACACAGTTGTGCACACTGGGAAGAAGAGAAACATATGATTACAGCTTTTGGTCTGAAGATTCTAATTTCTCCTGTTAGATTACAGTCACACAGGAGAAACAGGCATATAAGCAAAAGTGTGCTGTGATCAAACATCAGCAGTGATGTCATAACCAAGAGACGGTGTAGTTCAATCAACAATATTACAATACACTGCATTTCAAACGGTGTAGATAAAGATTGAACAAAAGGACGCTTGCCAAATGCCAGCAGAAAAAATCAGATAAAGGAAGAAAATTGTTTTGTTTTTCTGTACCAGTGGCACAGTACCAGTTACTTTTTTATTTCTGTTTCATTATTCTCTTATTATCAACCTTTTCTTGTTGGACATGGACTTTTTTTCACCTAATGAGTGTAGTTTGCATGTTTGTCTGTCTGTCTGTCTGTCTTTCTGTCTTCCTGCCTGTCTGTCTGTCTGTCTGTCTTCCTGTCTGTCTGTCTGTCATCCTGCCTGCCTGTCTGTCTGTCTGCCTGCCTGCCTGCCTGTCTGTCTGTCCTCCATATTTCTACTTCTCCCCAACAAAAGGATTGACTGTTTGTTTGTAAATGAAAGTGACATTTTTGTTACACTTTTTACACATCTATGAAATAAATGAGTATTAAGGAAATGTATATTTATTATGGCCCGCAGCAGCAGTCACTGACTGCAAGGACCATATTGTTTTCGCAGTTGGAACGACGACCTCGCCGCCTTTCAGCGAGAATTTGACCCCCGCCGCATGCTCGAAAAGTCACCAAAATGTGCACACACCTGGGATAAATTGCAAATGAATTTTCCACAAAGTCAACGTCACCCCCCCGAAGACGATGACATCACGGCCAGCGATCCCGTCAAAAAAATGAATGGGCCGAAAATCGCGTATGGGGCCGAACAAAATGTACTTCAAAATACAGTCGCGAAACCAAGACACACGTGTCGGGGATATCCCAAAGATGTTTTGAAATCATTATGGGACGGCCACACGACCTACGGCTTGGCGGCCATTTTGTGGCGAACTCTGAGAATTGGCGATTTTCGTGTTTTCCCACAATATGGGGAAAAGACGCTTTTGTTTGAACGATTTTCACGCAATTGCACACACTTGCTGCCAGCTCCAGTCTACAAACACCCCAGAAGTGTCGTTGACCTTTGACCTTGGGAAAAGGCCGCCATCTGGAATTTGCTCAAAAAAGCACCTTTAGCACCAGATACAAACAAAAACTCGTCGTTGGAATTTTCATCAATCGTCTCGTAACTTTTCGGGCACCAACGGCCAGCTACTCTGGACAAAATGTTGGAATTAGAAGTTGTAGATTTTGAATGGCGTGCGCGTGGCGAGCTAGGAACCGTTGCCATCTTGGCTAGCTCGCACATTTCTCATCGGAATGTCGTGAAGAGGAAATATGCGATTCCTTGGCCCGCGCTGAACAAAACGATGCTACGCACGACAAGATCGATAAAGGAATGTGGGCGTGGTAAGCAAAAAACCGTCGCAAAAAAATGTGCCGACTCGGCAAAAACGAAAAAATTCGGAACTTTTTTTTTGAGAATCGACTAACGAAACCAATATACCCTTGTCCGCGATATCCAAAGGACGTTTTGAAATCATTACGGCATGGTGACACGACCTACGGTTTGGCGGCCATTTTGTGGCAAAATCTGCCATTTTGCGTTTTTCGCGTTTTTACACAATATGGAAAAAGGAACTTTTTTTCGAGCGATTTTCACGAAATTTGACTCACTTGTTGCTAGAGCAAGTCCACAACTACCTCTGGAGTTTCGTCCACCTTTGACCTCGGGAAAAGGCCGCCATCTTGAATTTTCTATAAAAAACGCCTTTACCCCTGGATTCAATCGTAAACTTGTCGTTGGAATTTTCCGCGATCGTCTCGAAACTTTTTGGGCATCAACGGCAAGCTACTGTGAAAAAAATGTTGCAATTAGAAGTTGTAGATTTTGAACGGCGTCCGCGTGGCGAGCTCGCAAAGTCGCGCACTGCTATTCCTCATACCTTATTATGGCCCGCAGCAGCAGTCACTGACTGCAAGGACCATATTGTTTTCGCAGTTGGAACGACGACCTCGCCGCCTTTCAGCGAGAATTTGCCCCCCGCCGCATGCTCGAAAAGTCACCAAAATGTGCACACACCTGGGATAAATTGCAAATGAATTTTCCACAAAGTCAACGTCACCCCCCCGAAGACGATGACATCACGGCCAGCGATCCCGTCAAAAAAATGAATGGGCCGAAAATCGCGTATGGGGCCGAACAAAATGTACTTCAAAATACAGTCGCGAAACCAAGACACACGTGTCGGGGATATCCCAAAGATGTTTTGAAATCATCATGGGACGGCCGCACGACCTACGGCTTGGCGGCCATTTTGTGGCGAACTCTGAGAATTGGCGATTTTCGTGTTTTCCCACAATATGGGGAAAAGACGCTTTTGTTTGAACGATTTTCACGCAATTGCACACACTTGCTGCCAGCTCCAGTCTACAAACACCCCAGAAGTGTCGTTGACCTTTGACCTTGGGAAAAGGCCGCCATCTGGAATTTGCTCAAAAAAGCACCTTTAGCACCAGATACAAACGAAAACTCGTCGTTGGAATTTTCATCAATCGTCTCGTAACTTTTCGGGCACCAACGGCCAGCTACTCTGGACAAAATGTTGGAATTAGAAGTTGTAGATTTTGAATGGCGTGCGCGTGGCGAGCTAGGAACCGTTGCCATCTTGGCTAGCTCGCACATTTCTCATCGGAATGTCGTGAAGAGGAAATATGCGATTCCTTGGCCCGCGCTGAACAAAACGATGCTACGCACGACAAGATCGATAAAGGAATGTGGGCGTGGTAAGCAAAAAACCGTCGCAAAAAAATGTGCCGACTCGGCAAAAACGAAAAAATTCGGAACTTTTTTTTTGAGAATCGACTAACGAAACCAATATACCCTTGTCCGCGATATCCAAAGGACGTTTTGAAATCATTACGGCATGGTGACACGACCTACGGTTTGGCGGCCATTTTGTGGCAAAATCTGCCATTTTGCGTTTTTCGCGTTTTTACACAATATGGAAAAAGGAACTTTTTTTCGAGCGATTTTCACGAAATTTGACTCACTTGTTGCTAGAGCAAGTCCACAACTACCTCTGGAGTTTCGTCGACCTTTGACCTCGGGAAAAGGCGGCCATCTTGAATTTTCTATAAAAAACACCTTTGCCACTGGATTTAAACGTAAACTTGTCGTTGGAATTTTTATCGATCGTCTCGAAACTTTTTGGGTATCAATGGCAGGCTACTGTGGAAAGAATGTTGGAATTAGAAGTTGTAGATTTTGAACGGCGTGTGCGTGGCAAGCTAGCAAAGTGGCGCACTGTTATAACTCCCATGCATTTCAATACAGTACAGTGAAAATTGAATGCATCCATTCATGCCTTAAACTGAATACATGGAAAAACACTGGATATGGACATATAAGGAATGTGGGCGTGGTTAGCATAAAACCACTGTTGCTAAGGACGACAAAAAGTTTACTTTAACCGATTTGTCCGAAACTGACGTCAATCTGTTCGTCCTCCTGAGGGGACCAAGACATAAAATGGTTGCTATGGAGATAAAATCAACAGAAAAGCTGCCATTTTGAAAAAAGTGTTTTTTTTGTTTTACTAACTTATGACATATAGCTTTAACCAATGGAGGAATGTGTTTTTCTGAGTCAGTTAATGATGCTGCTCGCTATGCTAGCACTTTTAGCCACATTAGCATAGCTAGCATAGTTAGCATAATTAGCATTTTAGGTAATGTGTTTTTCTGAGTCAGTTGATGATGCTGATCGCTATGCTAGCACTTTTAGCCACATTAGCATAGCTAGCATAGTTAGCATAATTAGCATTTTAGGTAATGTGTTTTTCTGAGTCAGTTGATTATGATGATCGCTATGCTAGCACTTTTAGCCACATTAGCATAGCTTGCATAGTTAGCATAATTAGCATTTTAGGTAATGTGTTATTCTGAGTCAGTTAATGATGCTGATCGCAATGCTAGCACTTTTAGCCACATTAGCATAGCTAGCATAGTTAGCATAATTAGCATATGCAGTTTTGACTAGCCTTCATCAAAAGTGGGCAGTGAGGGCGGTGAGGGCGGTGAGGGCGGTGGTGCGTAGAGTTGGGCGTGGAAGGCGGGTTGCGTCTGCGGGCCATACAACGCCGCTTGCGGCTTTAATTTCCTTTGTTGCTATAAAGGGCAGTCTTTGTTCTCTAAAATGGATAAACTGTTTCAAATGAAGAGAATGTCATCATGAATGTTTGTAAATCTCTGTGGTTTTCCGTTCATCTTCGTCACGGTTCTCTTTCTCTTTTCCTCGTCTCTTGCTCTCCTGTCAGTTTCCTCTCTGACTGATTGACAAGCGACTCAGATTGCCAGAGGTTGTTTTTCCAAAGAGTTTCAGAAGAAAAAAAAGATTGCATGTTCTTGTGTGCATCAAACATGTGCTGTCACTGGGAAGACCGCCGTGGCAGCTGTGGACACTCGAGGAAAACTGCTGATTCTGAGAAACAAATGTTGCTTTGTGTTCCTTTATGTCTGAGAACCATATCGAACATTTACTGTGCTGCTCATGTTTATGGATGAACTCTGGGGCGGCCTGAATGTGATGTATAGTGTGTAGCTTTTATTAAAAGGGGAAAAGGCTTTAAACTTTCATCTAAAAACTCCTTCTTTACGTCAGGAAAGCTCATCCTGTGAATCACAGTTCAGCTTCTTCTGTGCCGTTGATGGACACCTGAAGAAATGCATCGTTTAAGATGTTGGCATATTTCCCTCTGCAGAGTCCCTGGAGGCCAGGCCACTAGTTCATATCAGTTTGCCTGAGGGGAGATCATTTCTTCATCCTGCACCCTGAAAATATCTGAGATCTGTAGGAAATGGAAATGTCGTGGCTCTGCCATTTAGCTAATAATTGAGCCCGGGGGTGTCTGTCAAACCCGCAGATACAGAGAGTTCTCACATCCAACTGGGATTTCTCTGCAAAACTAGCATGTCTGAAAATATTCCTCCACCTGTGTGGAGCAAAGATGATTAAAGACACGCTCTTTACTTTTGATCTAGTTACCTTATTTCCTGTCAGGAAACGTTTTGACGCTCCTCTTGCTATAGCAGTCTGTGCTTGCAGTAGCCATGTTTTTGGGACCCCCCCTCCGCCCTCCCCCGTCGTAAAGATTTCTGTGGCTGCAGGTTAGAAAAGTCAGCGTGAGCGATGGCGTTTGCCGACTGTAAAATCTTTCATAAGGCAAATAAAAACAGCAGTAAAAGACCCTCACAAACTGCTGCTTCTCATTTTCCTCCTGATTGCAGCCCGGGGTCATGCGACCAGCGCCGACGTGACTCCGCGTCTGCTCATGTCTTCAATACTCTCCTGATATGTTGGTCAAATAGCTTTTGTTTCTGCTTGTGGTTTATCAGGAGTGGTCCCCGTCTCACAACCTGAAAAGCCTGAAGAAAAAGCAAATGGCGGCGCGGGAGGCCATGGCTCGGCAGACGGTGTCCGATGCTGAGCAAAGTAACGTGGAATCCTCCGTCATCAGGTGAGAATTTCTCAACACCTTTTGACTGTTGGGCATTGTCTCTTTTGTTTCTTGATTTTTCTTGAATAGTGATGACAGGAATGTGACGTATGACGCTCATTTCTCAACAGCTCCTGTAAAGAGAAACAATCAGTGTCGCCCTTTAGTGGAGGAAATGCAGACGTCACACTCCGTCTTTGCTGACACCAACTTAGTTTTTCAGCATAAATAGCTAGCAAGCGTGGGCTTTTACAGCAGAACAGTCCCCCACCAAACCATGACGGCTGGAGTTTATTTAGACAAACCAGGCATGGATCCAATGTACACTTGTTCAAATATTTTGGGAGTAAACGGGCGCGCTGGTTACTTTTGTTTTCCAGTAAATTTGTTAAAAATATTGAATACATAATGATTTTTCCTTGTTACAAGTGAAAGAATTTCCCTATGGAACTATTAGGATGAGTCAAGTTTTCATAAGTTAAGTTGTATTGTAAATTAAGTAAATCTTCAATTTACTTATAAAGACTGGAATCAAAGCAACTGGAATAATTATGTCTTAAAAAAAGTATGTTTTGACCAAAAAAAAAGTTGATTGAAGCAGTTTTTCCCCAAATGTATCCTATTTTAAGAGCTACAACAGTCCAACTGTCCTTATTTTAAGACCATAATTATCTTAAGGCTAAATTAAAAAATATAGAATAAAAATTATATATGTAAATGTTTCTGTTTTTCAAACTAGTCTCTTTATTTAAACGAGACTATTCACAAATGAATTTCTGCTTAAAACAATGACGTAAAGTGAAAAAATAAACTTGTTTCATTTGAGATATTGTTAAAATATAATGTTTTTTAAGATCAAATGACTCAACAAGATCCTTTAAGATTTACTGTGTTGAATGACATCTTGTGTTGATGCAGTTCAAACGTTCAGACTGTCTGTGTTTTAGGTAATCACAGTTAATATCAATTATTTATGTTCATTGATTTTCTGGCTTATGTAATCCATTCGAATGTTTATACATTTCTCTGTAACCCCGTCTGATCATTATTGATCTTCGTTAATGATCAATAATTGAATCCGTGGTGAGTTCTGACCTGAAACGGGTTTTCCTTCCAACGACCCTCACAGTCTCCTGCAAGACGCCGAGAGCAAGTCTGAGACGAGCCAGGCCATCTCGGCCCGGGAGCACTTTGTGTTCACCGACACGGACGGGCAGGTCTACCACATCACTGTGGAGGGCAACACGGTGAAGGACGGGGCCCGGATCCCCCCTGACGTGAGTGGCCCTGAACGGCCTGCTTTCATTCGACATCCCTGTATCGATACTTTCTTCTCTTCGCGTTGCTCTTTGGTGCCGTTAACGAAAACTTTGAGGAATATATAAGCTGAAGGAAAAGAAAGCAGCACTTAAGTATCAGAAGTCAGTCCTCCAAAGCGTTGCTGCCCTAAACATTTATGGCTTTCAAATAGCTGATTTGGTCCGACTATGTCTAACATATTCCATCATGTAGTGAAGAACCCTCTGGTTTCTACTGGGGGGCTCATGTTTTGAGATACTTTCTCTCCATAATGGATTTAAATCTGTCCTAAAGCTCAGCATCTCCCTAATGTTTAACTTTCAAGATGCACAAAAGATCACATATCCAAGAATTCTGGTCAAATCTGAGAAGTTCCATTCTGTGAGTGAGCTGGGATTTGAATGGCCCACATCAGCGTTCTGTCTAGTGGAATAGCCCAGCGCTTACAGCCAGATGGTGTTCTTGTTTTACCACTCAGCTGCCAAAAGCAATTCACCCCGCCGTCTTGTTTTTATTGATGCCAAAACATCAATTCCACAGAGGAGGGCAGTTTATTGCAGAGCGATAAGAGTGGCTTTTGAATTACAAAGTTTTCACAACCAGCTTCATCAAGGACGTGATATGTGAGCACAAATGCATCGTTTCCAGGACATCTTTTTCTAGTTTAATGGAGGATAATCACAGACTTTCCACTGTAGGTCTTGGAGATCAGAAATTAGAATGCAAGTCAGGAAGGTTCTCGGTTTATAGCGGCGACGGCAGCCCAGAGAGCCTCTGAGAAGTACGTTTTGTTTCTAGCTCGTGTCAAAACACTTATGGCTACAACCATTATCTCTGATGCTAAGCTGAGGATTCAGGAGGGCAAAGATCAGTGGAACAGCCATAATGTCTCGAGTTAACTCCGCCCACCTCAATGACATTTCCTGAAAACATCCTAAGAAATAAAGTCCATAAACTTTTACAGCAAAGCAGACGTTTAGGCAGAACCAAGTCAAGAGATTTTAGTGGATTCTTCCCCCATCTGTCAATCAAACGTTTACAAACGTGTGCTTTAGAAAATGAGTAATATTTACTAAACCAAAAATAAAACAGTTTAATTAACAGACTATACTTATATTTGTTTTTTTCTGTGTAAAGTTGGATATTTTCATTTAACTTGGGAATCAGTGGGATTGTGCTCCTTTCTGAAACCACCCTCCTGTGGTCATTTAAGGAACTGCAACCTTTTCTGGGTTCAAAGTTGGGAGTGGAATATAAAGGCTTCTAAAAAAAAAACAATTCGCGAATAGATTAAAATCGGCTCCAAAAATGACTGAAATGAAACATTCAGTCACAATAACCTTAATGATCCTTTTTCTGCCCTCTTTTGTCATAACTATGACATTTTCGGGTTGCGTGGTCCACTCTCCCGAGTGCAGTGTGAAAGAATATCACTTCATACAAAACTTCTCTTTTTTTTTCTGCATTCTCCAACAAACGTTCCTGTTCTCATTCGCGCCTACACTTCCTGTGTTGCAGGGCAGTATGGGTAGTATTACCTGCATTGCTTGGAAAGGTGATACGCTGGTGCTTGGAGATGTGGACGGCAATCTTAACTTCTGGGATCTTAAAGCGCGCTTGTCCAGGTAACTCTGTTATTTTATGCTGCAAAGCCCGATATTAATCACTTATTGTGCCTTTTTCTCTTATTCAGCACCATTCTTAATGTAGAATGTGTGTTTTTATCATGATGCCTTGAATATAACTCCCACATCAGTTATATATAGGAGACGAGCGGTGCTGCACCTCACAGCACAGTAATCTCTCTTTACTATTGCTAGTAATGTGCTGGACTCATTGTTCCTCAGTGAATCGCTCCCAACATGCAGCCTCATTCAGAGCAGCAGTCTTCATTTATACCAAACTGCAGTGATCCTTTAGCTAGGATCTACAAAGAGGAGCTTATCCCATGGTCCGGGATACTCGGTTCTGATTGGCTGTAGGGTGTCCAATAAAAGTGAGTGTTCCACATTGCTGCTTTGGCCGAATCTGTTGGTTACAGGAACAACAGAAACGTTCAACCTAATTTACAGACGTTATAAGACAGTAGAAAAGATCTCTGTCCCTCAAATGTCTCCATGATGGACATGACATTTGACCATCAACGGGCGGTTCACGCCTCTGTGTCGTCCATGCGTTTCTGACTAGGACGCTTCGTCGGGTGTCTTTCTTACTGCCAAGCCTAAACATTTAGTCTCAGATTCACAAAAAGTACAAATTAAAACGGTGAGTGTATTATTTTCAGGTGTCAAAACCTTTTTTCAAAGTCTTTAGAATGATTGTTGAAGTAGTTAGCGGTCTCGATCATTCCAGAAGTGTTGCTGACGTGTTTTTAGGGGCATACCGACACATCGTGGCTGGGTGAAGAAGATCCGCTTCGCCCCGGGGAAAGGCAACCAAAAGCTGCTGGTCATGTACACAGACGGAGCCGAAGTTTGGGACACCAAAGAGGTGAGACTTTACTGACAACACCTCACTGATGACCTCTATGTAGGGAGTCTGTGGATGTAGAGGGGAGCTGCAGGGCGTGGCACTCCGGTCACACACTCATGTCGTTTCCATGACAGTCAGGAACACAAAAATGTCAGACTAATGTCCTGATAGTCCTGTAATCAGCTGCTCTGTCATTGTCCTCCTGCTTTTAGCCGTCCTTTCAGGTGTTGCTATGCAGCTTACGTCTAGGAGCGGCTCTCTCCTGGCATCAGTTAGCCTCCATTAGGATGAGGAATAAAAGATATCTCCCTATAAAACGTGAGGGGGAAAACACAATGAGGGCCAAAGATTCGTTTCTGGATTAGTGTGGGCGCTGGGATGATTCGGTGAGCAGAGGGTGGAGGGAAATCGTTCCTCTGAATCAAGACTGTCTGGAAACTGTTCAGTCCCCGATTCGTTTAAGCCTGAGAACAGATGGAAGAAGCCGAAGCAGGAAATGAGCGAGTGTCTAGGAACCAGGACGGAGCGGGGCAGACGGAGGAGAGCGGACGTTTTGAGGAGGAATTAGTGTGAAATTTCCCAAATGCTTCTGTGCTCTGCTGATAGCAACCTGTCTCTGTACAGAAGGAGAATGTCCTGATTCAGAGGGGGGAGTCTAGGACGGTTTGGGTTTCCCTCCAATGCTGTTGGATGTCTCTGCTTTTGCCTGAACTTTTATCAACGGTTTTCCTTTGTCCAAACGCATAACACAACTAGAAATATCATGTGGTATTTTCATTTGATTTTTTTATTTGAAATAGTTTATTTCATTCATCCAACTCCCGACTTTGGCAGGTGCAAATGGTCAGCAGCATGCGCATCGGCCGCAACGTCAACTACCGCATCCTGGACATTGACTGGTGCACCTCAGACAAGGTTGTTCTGGCGTCAGACGACGGCTGCGTCCGAGTGTTGGAGATGGCCATGAAGTCTGCCAGCTACCGCATGGACGAGCAGGACCTGACCGGTGAGCTCAGGGCGGGGCGGGGCGGGACGGGAGGGTTTTTACCGTCACGCGTGACCACACGTCTGCTGTGACTGTGCACAGATCCGGTGTGGTGCCCCTACCTGCTGCTGCCCCGAGCTGCTCTCACCCTCAAGGCCTTCCTGCTGCTGCAGCCGTGGTCAGGAACCTTTACGATGGACATCACGCAGGTGTAAGGGTCCATCTGGAAGATGTCTGCAGCTCAGAAAAACTCACAACAAGACGAGCACAATGAGATTTGTGGACTAAAAAAATATGATTTATCATTTTATATATAACCGGAATATTTCTTTTCTTTTTTGGGAAAGTCATTTTCTTTTATGAGTTGTTTAATTCTAATTTAAACTTAAACCAGGGGTCTGCAACCTCCAACACCTAAAGAGGCATTCAGGTCCATTTCTCACTGACAACAACCACAAAGTCTGATTTCAGCCTTTAAAAATGACACTTTTTTTATATGCTGTTATCACTATTATGTTAAATATAAATGCCATGAAAATAAATAAAGAGAAAACAGACTTTTTTTTATCTAAATATGAAATTTTTCTTAACTTTCAATACAAGTTCTTTCAAAATAAAATACACCCTATGCCACATAGGATCATCTCAATGCGGCAGTAGTAGTAGTTTTGGTAGTTTGACGTTAACAGAAATGAAAGAGAAATACATAAATAAACTATTTATTTAACCAAATTGTGGGACATCTCAGCCAGAAATTTGTAAATCTAACAAAATGAAATCAAAAGCAAAATTATTGTGTTTTTTGAGGCACACTTAAAATCCTTAAATGTGTTCAAAACTTGAAAATCTGCTTCTTAATCTGATGTCTTCATTCCAGTTATGTTTACTTAAACCTCAAACTGATTTTCTGACGGACACTGTGCTCAAAAATCTGTCGCATGTTTTAGTTCAACTTGTGACACATTCTGTGTTTTCAACTGTTTTATGTAGGAGTTAAGTAACGTTTGACTTGCTTACTCTTTATTTTAAAGTTAGATTTTAAATTAAAAACATGCTATTTTAACCAGAGAGCCACAAAGCGGAGCCATAGGCCGCCGTTTGAAACCATTGTATGGAAAAAGAACAATCCAGGAAAGGGCAGAAACAAAGCTCTGAGGCTTTTGATCTAAACTTAAATGTTTCATTAACTATTCAGAAAGAAGTTATCATTCACTCTAAGCTCAAATGTGAAGCAGCTCATTATAAAATAACCACATAATTATCTGCAGCAGTTTCACTCTTTGATGCTGAACCTCGGTCACTATAACCTCAGTTAAAGTTCTTTTTGAAATACATTGGAATGACAAATACGTTACAGAGGAGAACAGGTTTCCAGGCATCTGTGTTTTTGTCATTTAACACACAACCAGAGCGTCTGCTAACCATCCAGCATTCATGAACATGTCAACATGAAACCTAAAGGAGGTTTTTGCTCTAATAAATGGCAGACGGCTGCAGCTTTATTAGCCACATTCTTTACCTGACCTCTGCATCCACGCCAGATAGACGGCCTGACACACTGCAGGCTTTCAGCTTGTTGGATCATACTTGAAGAAATGAAGACATGAAAGAAACGATTCACTCATCTGTTTCAGAGACTACAGTGAAAAGGTGGAGATAAAAGGCCTGATCCAGGAGCAGCTTAACTCCTTATCTAAGTAAGTTATTACTCTTTGCTTAAACTACAAACTTTAGATCAAGATCTCTTGACATTCAGCACAGATGTACCTGTTAGATTCCTGCTGTTTAAACAGAAGACTGTGCGGTCTGTGTGCAGACGGTTGGAAAAGAGCCACAGTGGACCTGCTGTGTTTGAGGAGAATAATTGGTTCTGTTTGTCTGTCTGTCTGTGATTGGCTCCCCAGTGATACCAAGAGTGTGCTGCAGGACCCGGAGCTGACTCTGCTGCAGCGCTGCCTGCTGGTGTCCCGGTGAGTCACAGCGCCGCTGCTGTTGCTGCCGCCGCCACCGCCGCTGATGCTGCCGAACTGTGGCGGTGTCCGATTTCCCACCCTAGCCCCCACACAGTGCACTCTATAGTGTGTTCTCCGTGTTCTAGTTCTGTCTGAATCTACAATTCCCAGATCCAGGGCCCTAGAAATTTCCCAGAAGTCTCTGCGAAAAACCAGCGTGCATTGATGCTCGCTAGATCTGAGAATATGGACCACAATGCATTGTGTCTGAACAATTTTTGCCAAAAAAATGTATTTTTTTAATAAACCATCAACGTTTTTGTCCTTGGAAGACAGTGGACTCATAAATAATTATCCCAAAACGCTCATATTAATTACATTTAACTTTGTGAAATCTGTGACTTCATACCCGCCGTTTAAAAGAAATAAGTAGTGAGCGTGGAGTCTGTATTCCTTTTAAAATCCAGGGCACTACATACTGCTGCACTATCTAGTTATTTAGTAGTTAAGGGTTAGAGCGGGAATTTGGGCACAGCCTGAATTGAAGAAAGTAAGAAGGCCCTTGTTCGTGTTTGGTCTTGGAGCAAAACAAGCTTAGTTTGAGAAAATGTGTCTTGGTGATCACATTTTTTCCCTCAAAGAAGGATTTTTGGTATTAGACATCATCTTGTTCAGAGAACCTGCCTCCGGGGTGAGACCGTTTCTGCAGTCTGGTGCTGCTACGTGTAAAGATGGTTTTGTCTAAAGGGATTCCTGCCATCCCTGCATGGCGTCGGCATTTATGCTGTGGATTCAATAAAGAAACAGAAACAAAGAAAAAAAACGGTTAAAAAAATGTAGGAACAAAACATTTGCTCTTTTTTTTACAAAGTCTCTATTATTCATTCTGATTAAAGCTTCAGTATAATAATATGATAAATCTGCTTTTGTGGGGGTAAAAGCCTCCCTTTGGGTCAGGTAGATTGTGAGGGGGGGCTGCTTGGTGGTGTCGTCCCTCCCAGGTTTTCTCTGGGTTCCTCCCACAGTCCAAACACATCCTTCATAGCTTCATGAATGGTTTGAAATTGTCCCTAAAGAGGGTGTGGTCCTGAGATGGACTGGGGACCTGCTCGGGGGTCTAGCTAGGATAGGCTCCAGCAACCCCATGGCCCCAGAGAGGGTTCAAGGAGTTTTTGGAAAAGGATCCATGGATTCAAATACAATGTTGTTCTGACTCAGATCAGGAAGGACCAAATGCAAAAAAAAACACTTTTAGATGGGCGGAGTTAATGACGTCATCTGTCCGTCCTGCTTACAAATATCTATTGCTTACTGGTTGTGTTTTAAATGTTGGAACTCCATCTCTGCTTGCTGAAGCTTCCGTCACATGGAAAGACCTGCCTCCCCGTTTGGAGCCGGGTCACATGACGGCGAAGTCCTGCTGTTTTCTGCTGCTCATCTGAACACTTTGTCCCTGTTTCTCCAACAGATGGAAGGCTGATGTTGTGGGTTTTTAAACTTCCTAACCGTCTGCCAGAATAATAAATAGGAAAGCTGGCGGTAACGGTTGGGAGGGATTGCCTTGTCCTAGAAAATTCCTAGCAGGAGAGCGGATGTCGGCAGCTCTGATCTCTCACACGACAAACCTGCAACAATCAGCTGCAGCAGGAATGAAACAATCCTTTTTAAAGGCTCAAATAAAGCTACTGATGATGAGGAGGTCATGATCATCGTCTGAACCTTTATTAATGAGGCGTGGTAACCTGGCAACAGCCTCCATTACAGGAGTCTGAGGGACGTAAAGCCTCAAAGAAAAGTAGAAGGGAGACGGTTTACTGAAAGATGGCGGCGTGGTCTGTGCGATGAACGAACGCTGGTCATTTCTGAGGCTCATTCCTCCAGAGAGGGACGACCTCCGCTGTCAACCCTCTGATGGATCGTTGTGGTCATCTGCAGGCTCTTCGGGGACGAGTCCGACCTTCACTTCTGGACGGTGGCGTCTCACTACCTCCAGTCCTTCGCACAGGCTCGCCAGCTGAGTGTGTCGTCTGCGGACGGCGGCGACGGAGCTCAGCCGCCGCTCCAACACCATCTGGACATCTGCTATGATGTCTTATGTGAGAGCTCTTATTTCCAGGTCAGTTCAAACTCCAAAAGGGGAGATTTTTTTCCATTTGCTCTCCTTTTTAGGCAGCATTGAACATGAAGACTGATGCTAATCCCAACATAAGTGTTCCCTGTAGCCCCAGCTTTACGGTTTCAGCATCAGCCCAGCCTCACTGATGGCGTCGTGCAGGAAAACAGCTGAGGCTTTCAGAGCTTGGAGGGCAAAACCATTTTTCACTTCTGTTCCTCACGAGACGCAGTCCAGCCTTCACCTGAACACACTCATGGTATTCCATAAGTCAATGTTTGTCCCTCGATGTACAAACGGAACCTATTCCAAACTCAGACTCATGTCTGAACATTGATTATCCAAAAACATGTTCTTTAGAGTTTAGAAACGCTAACACTGCATAAAGAGGTCACTGAAATCCAGGTATCTGTCCACACAGAGAGAGAGTACATTTACCGAACTACAGATGGTTTAAGATATCAGAGTTTAGATAAGCACTCAAAATGAGAAAAGCTTTAAGAAAGAATGACTTCAAACTTTCCATTATCAAGTATTTTTTGCTACTTCTAACCACAAAGTTTGAATTTTTAAAGTTTTTATGGACATAATTAAACTTTGTTTTGATTCCAGTGACAAAAATCTACTGTAAAAAGTGAAAATGAATCATTTTAGAACAACATGTGGTCCGTCTTAATAAATCCTCATACAATTTAAAAACAATCACTTCTTCTTAGATAATAAATCTGCATTTTTCTTCTAAACTAATGAATGTCAGTCTATCTTGACAGAATTTATGTAAGTTTAAAAGGTCATCCTTAAAATTGAACCAAAAACCACAGTGATCCTTTTTTGTCTTAAATCACGTTTTTCTATCATCGAGAGTTTGGAGAAAAAAGGATTTGGACTTATTTTAATAATAATTCATCATTTCTAAATCCTAGCTATTAGAATGAGATGAATAGAGTTTGAGAAAAGCTTGGAGATGTGCAGAGCAAAGAAAACAACTTCCAAATATCTCAGAAATGTCTAAAAGCAAAGTTTGAAATCTTTGCACGGATGAGATGTTTTGCAGCGGTAGAGCGTGAAAGCGTTTGTGTCTTTTCTGCAGAAAATGCTGGAAGGTTCAGGGGAAGTTTCCCACTGAGCGAGTGGCGACGGTTGATTTCTTTACGTTGAAGTTGTGTTTGTGCGTCCGAATGTGCGTCACTCCAGACTCCACGACAAACAACGGTCTTGTTTCGTTGGACGTCTCATTTCAGCTGCGATCAAACGGCCGTCAGCGAGCCGCTGCTCGCTCATCTTCAGCTGCATTTCCTCCAATCGCTGGTGTCGGCTTCTGGAGCCGGGCTCCTTGAACTGGCTGCTAATGAGGAGCCGCGGCGTGATCACGAAGCCCACTTCTGAAGAACTGCCCCGGCATTCAGCAGCATTTGCCTCCTGATGGCACCACTGTCATGACTCCTGTCCAAAGCTGCTGAGCTCATTTGAAAACACAGATGAGAGTCCATCAGGACAGGGTGGAAAAGAGGGCATGCGGATAGAAAAATAGAACTCATTTTCTATACAATGATGGGATTTTAATCCTTACGCCACATCCTGCTCTGCTGTTATAAACAGAGAAAGCTTTGAAGTCATTCACTGACTAGGAAGGACATGAGGAAGACCTCCAGAGCTGCTGAGTCTTTGAAACCTTGAATTAAATGTCCTCCTGAGTCTGGTTATTTTCTGCTGGCGTCCGCCTGGTTCGTCTGTCGGTCGCTTTGCCGGAGAACTAACCTGCTGCTCCCTCCGCTTTGTCCTCCGCAGAAGTTCCAGCTGGATCGGGTCCACCTGCAGGAGGTGAAACGTTCCAGCTACGAACACACCAAGAAATGTGCTGACCAGCTCCTCCTGCTGGGTCAGGTAGGTACTGCACCCCTTCAGCAAACGCCTTGCTACGATTATCGCCTTCTGTTCCGTTTAAATGTCTTTAAGTTATTTAGTCATTGTTTAGGTTTCATGATCTTGCTGTCTCTCTACTCTGGAAAAAAAGGCCTTTTTAAAGCTAGTTACAAATATTCAATACCAAAAGGTTTTGCTTTGCTGTGAATGAAAAAATCTAGATTTTGTCTTGGTGACATTTTCTTTTCAACAAATTGTCGTGTTCAAAACAAAATCTTAAAATGAGCAAAAATCACTTTTATTTAGGTTTATTTCTCTGGAATTATTATATCATGAACTAACTGTTTGTTGCTGAAAAAGAGTTTTATCTTTTTAAAGTAAGTATGTTTTTACACCTTTATCCCAAATATGTCATGTAGCTCAACAATCTCTATTTCTAGACTATAATCATCTCACAATAAGACTAGAATGACACATTTAAGCTCATTTTTCCTTGATAACATTTTCTTGTAATAAGCGACTCTGTTTATTGAAACAAGACCATCCATAGTTCCCAAATGAAACTTCTGCTTATAAATATTATGTAACATCAAATGGATGTTTTTGAGATCGAATGACTCAAGATATTTAACATTTATTATCCTAAAGCAGGTTGTTGCATCTACCCTAGCGTTTCCAGTAAGTTCATTTTTTCTCATATCAAGTGTAATTAGATATTTAAATGAGAAACTAGACGAAAGCACGTTGTGAGTTTTTGCTGTTTAAATGTCTAAACGTTGCTTCACAGACAGTCAGGCTTTTGCTTCCTATGGATATAGGATCTCCTCTTCGCTCAGAGCCGTTCTGCCCTCTCGGGGGCTTTAGCCCCCTCATCCTCATTCTGACTGTAATGACAGCTGTAATAACGCGGCCGTGAGCACTCAGACAGAGTCTGTGGCGACCCCCAGCGGGAGGCGGAGCCTCCGCTGATGGGGAGCGGGATAGCCGGCATCATTCCTCTCCTTTCATGACCGTCATGACCGTCTCTGTGTTGTGGCTCTTAGACGGACAGGGCCGTGCAATTACTGCTGGAGACCAGCGCAGACAACTCCAGCTACTACTGCGACTCGCTCAAGGCCTGCCTGGTCACCACCATCACGTCCTCGGGACCCTCGCAGTCCACCATCAAGCTGGTGGCCACCAACATGATCGCTAATGGAAAGCTAGCAGGTAGTGTGATGGTGTCAGTCAGAGCTGTGTGGACGTCTGCAGCCTCACAAGAACCTCCTTAGAGGAAAAGCTCTGCCTCCTCACTCATTTAAATATTTTACTGCAGTCTGTCATATGGGACGTTTTTTTGAGCATAAGTTAAAACCAAAGTGTCGTCTAAAAACCCTAAAGCAGATTTTAGCCAAAGAACCGGAGACTTTTCAAGTCTTTTGGGTTTTTTTCTTTTTTTAATCGTTGTTATTGTTGAATCCAAACGTCTTTGTTTCTGTAAAAATGAAGATTCATCTTGTTTTAGTGAGTATTTACGGGGGACATAAACAAACGAAAAGTAAGTAAGGACAAACGTATGTATGATTGGCTGCACGTTCAGACAGACCGGTGTAAAACACGTTGAAATCCTTGAGACCGTCTGGATTCAGAGATGCGTTAAGAAGCGTGAAGGCTGGATTTTGACTGTTTTCCTCTCCGGTTTCGCAGAGGGAGTCCAGCTGCTGTGTTTGATTGACAAGGCGGCCGATGCCTGCCGCTACCTGCAGACCTACGGGGAGTGGAACAGAGCCGCCTGGCTCGCTAAGGTAACTCAGCGTGACGGCGTCCGTCCACAGCAACACGGAGGCTCGGCCATGTTTGGATCATTTATCCAGCTCTTCCTTCCCAAGTGGATCTGTGAGCGTTTTCTGACTACAGCAGAAAGGATTTTAGTTCTTCTATTCTTTCCAGCCTTTACAGTCTGTCTGCCTGGTAAAACAGGTGTTTACGCTTGTTCTTACATCCCTGCTGCCAGTTGAACCTCCACATGGACAGCATGTGTGTGATGTGTGCCGTTCCAGGTGCGCCTGAATCCAGCGGAGGCTTCAGACGTGCTGAAGCGCTGGGCAGAACAGCTGTGCTCCCCGCAGTTCAACCAGAAATCCAAAGCCATCCTGCTGCTGCTTTCCCTCGGCTGCTTCTACAAAGTGGGCGAGATGCTCCACAGGTGGGAAACAGACATTTCACCAACAGAAACCCTGCATATTGTTTGAAGCATTGCAGCTAGAATTCATTCTTAGAGAATAACTGTTGGATCTTTGGGCTGACGGCCTCTCATAAATTCTGTTCCCCTCACTAGTAAACTTCTGCTTTTACTGAGCATTTTGGTCTGTAATCTTTTCTTTTTTTGGCCATATATTTCTGGAAATAGTCATAAAAAACTCTATTCACCTCTACAGTTTTATACGTCCATACAAAGAGTTCAGAAATGTTCTGCTGATCCACTTCCATTAACAGCTAAATGCAGGACAGGTGTGGGTAAACGCCGGAGCGCTTCGTGCCTGAAAGCAGAGCCGATCACCTGCAGGTGTGCAGATCAGGTGAGCTTTAGCTCGCTGAGTCTGCAGACTTCAGTTCGCTGCAGCTGTTAAGCATGAGTCAGCAATCATTTTGGAGGTCTACTTTGTCTTTTGATGCAGAAAATCATCGGTTTTCAAAGTAGAACAAGTTCAAAAACGTCTTTTAGTGTGAGCTTGGCCTCGGTTTACACCTTCACGACCTGATGGAGGATAACAGCAGAAAGATGGGAACGGTTGAAAAGGAAAAGTGTGAAGTTCAGACTCTAATGTGGTGGCAGTATCAGGGTTTTCCTAAAGGAGGGTGCTCTCCTCCCCCCTGACAGAAGCGTGTCTGTCCCTCCTCTGACAGCTCCGCCTCTGAAACGCCCTCACCAGCGTCGGGCCGACGGCTCGGGTCCGCAGACACAAACCCTGGAGGGTTTCCTGTTTCTTGCAGTTGCTCTAACCTCCTCCTGCTTCTGTTTCTCTCCTCTCCATCCCTGGGGCAGCATGAGGCAGTTCGATCGAGCCGCCCTCTTCATCGAAGCTTGTCTGAAGTACGGCGTCATGGAGGCCAACGATTCTTCCAATATCCTTTTGAAAAAGATTTGCACTGATTGTGGGTCTTAATGAAAATGTGGAGCCAAATCCAAAGATTTAAAGGCAAACACCCAAAACGTCTGTTGTTGTCTCTACAGTCACTTTACTATAACTTTAGACTCCACTTTTTCTGTTTGTCGGGTCAAACCTTCTGTACAGAAAGTGAAGCGCAAGAAACTTCTAAGATGATGCAAGAAAATCCAATGAATCCTCTGTAGAGGACATTTCTAAAGCTGAAAGTCTCCAGACCCCAGCAGACGGCTGAACGACCACCTCTGGTCTCTACAGAGGAGGTTTGATAGCAGATGAGAAGGGGGCGGAGCTCTGTTTGTAGTTTTTCTCTGATAGTCTGGAGGTAAAGGTCCACACAGATAATAATGTTTTATTTAGAAAACTACACACAACAATCTGCATCTTTTTAAGAAATGTTCATATGGAAAATGAATCTATAATTTAAAACCCAGCTTCCCCGGTTCTGAAGACCCTGGCGTCTCCATGGGAACGGCGAGTTTGCAGACAGCGATGATTTCATCCCCATCAGCTCGTCCTCCCCAGCGGCTTCTTAGAATCACATAATGAATTGCTTTAATTATGTTGCTGTCTTAATGGCGACGCCTGATGCCAAGCGCATGCCGAGAGGGCAACCAGAGGAGGAAAGCTTTTGGTTTGAAGGGTTTCCTCCCCCTGCAGCTGCTTCCTGTCCATGCGCTGCAGCTCTCATGCAGCTTTGAAGCTGCACTTGCTGGTCTCCGTCTAAAACAAATTGTCTCACATGTCCTGCTTTTCCTAGACCGTCTGCTCTGAAGCTCCTCCTTAACCACACGCCGCACATAAACTGATCGAGGCTGCGTTTGTGGACTACGCGCGGCTGCTGCGCTCCCTGGGCCTGAGGGAGGGCGCCGCCCTGTGGGCGTCTCGGGCCGGCTCTGCCGGGGTGCAGCTGATGGAGGAGCTGTTCCAAGGAGAGGGCGGCGGCACCGAAGTTCCGCTGGAATACAAGGAGTTTGACCTGGGAGAGGAGGGCACAGAGTGAAGGCGGTTTTTGGTTTGGGTGGTGGTGGCGTCCAGGAGAGCCTCATGCTCCCCTGAAAACAGAGATGGGTTGAGGAGTGGGTGGCTGTGGGAGCTGATGTCCCTTTTCCAGCACACGTCTCTTCAACGTGCTGTTTTTTCTCCTTAGATATCTCGTTGTGAGTTTCAATCATTGCTCAGATCTGCTTCATGGTAGCCGGTGTCATTAACCTTTGTGCTGCACTGAGATCTCCTCCCTAAAAGATGGTCTCCTCCAACACAGCGAATCTCCCCAAGACAACTCCACGTCTGAAATCTGAGCACTCTGAACCAAAAAGACTTCAGAACGTGGAGTCTGCTGCACATTTTCACGCGTGTAAACTTGCACATTTACTTCCGTTTTGAGATCGTTGAGCTTCTCCTCAGCCTCTTCTGGGAGCTTCAGTGGGACTGTTAGATGTGAACCCATTCCAGTGACGTGTGAAGGTCGGTGGTCGTTCCTGTGTCTGGTTCCAGTGATGTTCTGTTGTGCCTCCATGTGGATCAAGTCGGCGGTTTCCCACAGAAACGGCTTCCTCCTGCGGTCCCTGAACACATCATCAGTGATTAGTGTGACATTCAAAACGCGCACGACGGCGTGTTTGTTTGGCTTCCGGTGTGTAAAATGTTGTCCTAGAGCGACGCGGTGACTCCGTTCACAGCAACCTTCAGTGTCCAAGAACTGCTGTTCACCATTTAACAGCCATTACCAGTGTTACCATGGTAACCCAAGCCTGCTTTTAGAGTAATTGATGTTGTTCCAGTGCTTCACCAACACCAGAAAAAGGCTGCCCGACCCTGCAGATGATGCTGCTGCTGTTTTTTTCCTCCCCCCTCCTGGTGGGGCGGGGTCTCACCTGCGTTTCCGTGTAACACCTGAGTTTTGTTCCACTTTTTTACTCTCTGAAGTTCTGTTGTGTAGACGTGTCTGATTCTGTTGTGTTTTTGCTTCAAAGTCACTCTAAGGCTTTAAGCTGTGTAACAAAAGGAAAATGATGTTTCAATATGGACGGCAATAAATTCAATGTCATGTTTGCTTTTGGTGTTTTGTGCTCCGACACTAGAGGGCGCCGTTGTTCCTCTCCAGGTTTGCATGAGAGGCTCTTTTGAATGATCCTCTTTCCTCTCCAGCTCAGGTAGATCGATGTTCACTCATTTGTCAAGCTGCCTTAAGGGGAAATTCGTCTCTACATGAACCACTTCCACGATTAATGAGCCCCTTTCTGCCCCTGCGGGGGGCCAACAGCTGCCCAGGTCTGGTCGTTTTCAGTCCTTTTACTGCTCCAGCTTTATTCATGGCTGTCTTCTGTTCCTTCTCTTTCCTGAGCACAAAGAGACCAGAACCCGTCTGGAACGCACCGGCCTACCAATGAGCTGCCGGAATGGGCTGATGGACAGGCCGTCATCAGTATGCGGGGCCTCGCCGTGGGTTCCTGCCCCGGGACGCCACTCTTACCAAACTCAGCTCCCAAATCAACTTTCATCCAGGTCTCCTCCTTTTTCCACATCATGCGGTCTGCTGGTTCCTTTGGAAACCTTCCTGACGCCTTTGCACCAAGAAGAAAGCTGGCAGGGGGGGCCTCCTGCTGCACCTCCACCCACTTCCTGAGCGGCCTCCATCTGCTCCTGGCTGTCACCTCCTGGCCCCCCTTTGGGTTCCGCTCAGGGCTGAGCGTCCAGGACGGGCCGGTCTGAGCATGCTCACAAGAAGATAGTCGTTTTTCACTCCGGGTTCCCCTCGGTTCATCACTTCCTCCACCTTCAGCACCCGCTCCAGATGTTTTGGATCATTTTTGACTGTCTCACACACACACACACCCACACACACACACACACACACACACACACACCCACACACACACACACAAACACCCACACACACACACACACCCACACACACCCACACACACACACACACACACACATGCAGCAATGGCTGCTGGAAAGAAAAGATTTTCTCACCAAAGCTGACCTAAAGAGTCCGGTTTGCAGTGAGGAGCTCAGTAAAAAGAAAACACGTCTCACTGACTGTTTTTCTTTTCATTCATTTCATTTTTTCTGACTTTTCTCTTTTGGGGGGGGGGGGGGGGCTGTTTCCGGCTGACTGAGCTGCTCATCTTCTCCTCAGTCTTTCAGGTCCACCACCAACCTGAGCTTCACATGGGGGCCGTATCCATTACCTCATCTGGGGTGTCGCTGTGCTTCAGAGGCACCCAGAGGCCCCCGCTCCTCTGATGTCTGCTTCAGGCTCCTCCTCTGATTGGTCGGACAGTGTTCTCCCTCCTCCTGCTCAGCTCCTTCTATTGGCGGAGCCTCCTGCTCACCTCAAGTTCGCGGACTCTGATTGGCTGCAGGGAGGCGCGGGGGGCCCACATGGGGGTTGGAGGAAATGTTTATGTTGAAAGTATTCTGACCCCCCAGCTTTATCTGATTCCCTTTGGATGAATGTGACAGTGTTCAGTAGAGCCTGGCCTAACGTACCCACAGCCCCACATTAATTCCCGTTTAAACAGAGCTGGGGGAGCACGGGGGGGTGGGGGGGGGGCAGGATCTTTGGAACATTAACTGGTAATCACTAAGGCTTATCAGATCCTGCTGATGGCCGGTGAATGGCATCATCTTTTTTGAAGGAAGTCTTTTGTGGCTTTCAGAGGTTCTGCTTGAGGTCAGGCCTGCCTTTCTGTGTGGGTGGGGGAGCGTGCAGCCCCCTGCGGGACCGATCAACCAGGGGCAGGAGTGAAAGCAAACAGCAAGTGATTCTTAGTTACACCATTAGCAGGACTAAGCTGACGGCCTAAATAAATCAGCAGGTTCACCTGAAAACAGAAGTGAGTCATGTGTGAGGAAATCCCTGCTGCAGTGTCCACAGGAACATGTGAGGAACTGTTGTCTGGTCCTAAGTGGAATCTGTTTGTTTGGCTCAATGACAAATTATGATCCTGTAAAGAAAACCTGGAACGATGAAAGATGGAAACAGAAGACTTAGAAAATCTTTCAGGCAAACCTTAAACACAGGTAGAAGGCGAGCTTAAGCCGGGTCCACTTTCTTTATTCTCAGCCTGGAGGCTTGGAAGCCCATACTGCCCCCCCCCCCCCCCCCCCCAAAAATAAATAAATAAATAAAAGTACATTATGTCTGTGTGCTTTTCTACGTTTCATTGGCCATGTGGTAACAGATATGCCACTGATGCCCCTGCAGCAGAGAAAAGCCTCCCTGGGAGATTAGAGCAGGGGCAGACGGGATGATTATGAAGGAAATGGCCTTTTTGAGCTGCTGGACGCCGGGCCGGCCGCGGTTCGAGGCTGCGCAGATGGTGGTGTCTGCTTTCATGGGCAGACGGTGGAGCCAGGAGAGGATCTCGGCTGCATGCACCTCCACCTGCACACAGGTGAGTCTGGGGTACACCGTTTCTCCTGCACCAGCAGTTGCATGTTTGTGTTCCAGGTCATGCGTGTTTCCTCTTTGACATGCAGGACGTGTTTCTGGAGTGATGGGCTGCATGCTTGGCCTGTGCCGGCCCGCTCCCCCGTGTACAGGCGCGTGCTGGGTCACTGAAGACACGAGGACAGGCCCCCTCAGAGAGTTCTGAAGACAAACGTCAAATCTGGACTTTGGATTTAAGGAGGAAAACTCCATAAACCTTATTAAGAATTCACATTTTTTGAAACATCTAGTGTTTTCTTCACAATCTAAAGTGTGTTAATGTTCCACTAGGTGGCAGTAGAGCACCAGCAGTTGGACTAACTTTTTCACCAGCAGCTGAGAAGAAAAGCAAACTGAAGTCCTCATTAACAGCTTCATTCATCTGAAAGCAGTGAAACGTTTCTTTCTGTGAGCCGCATTTCTCTGTGCAGAATTCAGGCGAATGTCATGATGGCGCCCGGCGTTTGTGCAGGAAGGAGCTGCATGGTCCTCCTATCACCAAGATGATCTGTCAGTGGCACCACCGTGTGCTGCCTAATCTGGGAACCATCGTGGCGGCTGCCTCATTCAGCACGCTCCGTGGAGGGGATCTCCTGTCCACCGAGGGCAGGAGATAAGCACCAGGAGGGCCTCCTCCTCAGAAACGCCGCCCCGCTCCGCAAAAGTCCAAAAGATGGGAAGGAACTGCTTAAAGTTGGTGCTGACAGTGGTTTATGGAGGCCATAAGGAGGTAATCCCCTCTAATAGGAAGGTCAAACTGCTGGAGGTGAAGGCAGCCGTGCACGTGCACACACAGACTGAGGGACGTGCGTGTCCTGCTCTGTATGCGTGTGCACATGCAGCAGTAAAAGAAAGCCCATGAACCCAGAAACAAAGGGCAGATTTTCTTTTTCCTGGAGGAGAGGGAGATAGAGCTTCTCCAAATGCCACCATGGGTGCTCTAATGCCCCCTTTGTTCACCTCCTTAATTCTATTATGGAAGTGGAGGAGGAATCCCAGCTTCCTTCCCCTTTTTGCACCCCGTCCTCACGCTCCTGCTGTGGAGCGTCCGGCAGCAGAAAAGAGGATCCTCTGAGATTCAAGGAAACACTCAGAGTTTTTTTTCCAAACATAAATTTAGTGTCAGAGACTCTGAACACATTTGAACACAGAAAACGTTCATGTCTGCCTGAAGAAATCATAGCAGAAAGTTTCTGCGTCCACAGAAAGTAAACCAGTGTTATGATTATGACTCTTTCAGTTTAGTGACAGAAAACAAAGAAATTAAACAATAAACAGCTGACTGATGCATGAAAAAATCCATTTAGAAGTTTATTGTTTATTGATTAATGATGCATGAACTAACTAACACTATGAAGTGTTAACGCTCCCCCTCCCCTTGCGTAAATGCTTGAAGCAGAACAGGAGGATGAAGACAGAAGCCCCCCCCCCCATCGTTCGGTGGCTAATGGGGGCAAAGATTCACTGATGTCCCGCCTGATTACATTAAACAATCATTTGGAACACAGTCTGAGAGATCTGCAGAGATTTGCAAATCATCCATGACCCCCCCCCCCCCCCCCCCCCCCTGATGTTCTGCCAGGCTGGGGGGGGCAGGACCAGACCTTCAGGCCCTGCAATGACTTGGTTCATATCCACTAATGCTCCCCCCCTCTCCTCTGAGACTTGGCCTTAAATCCTTTTGGGCACCATGTCACTGCTTCAGCAGCATACCCCCCCCACCCCCCCCCCCAGAGACCCTAATCCCCACAGCCTGGGAACGAGTCCAACTCCGAGGTCTTTCAAACGCTTTTTAGCCTGTACATTATTAGATGCTATGACTTACACTTGGGAACATGTGGAAGGAAAACACGGCAGTGATAAATCTGAAATAATGAAACGGCTCTCTAAGTGGAACCAGCCGCTCTCTGATGACCAACAGTCAGAGAAACCTGATCGGCCTGCAGAGCTGCTGCAGGCAGACCGACGCTGTGGCTCAACCTGATGTGGAGCTGATTGGAGCTCTGGGACCTGAACGCATTCCTGCAGCTCCAGAGGACAACAGGAAGACGGTGTGTGTGACAAGGTGTTACTGAGACCTTTAACGGCCAGCGCCACCGGCCGTGGCGTGCGGGGGCGGTACGTACCATGACTTGTGGTGACGGGAAGGGTAGCGGCCGGCTGTTGAGCTTCCAGTTAGTTCAACTTGCAAACCCAGATGGGACAAAAACAGTTTTTTTGTTTGTCCTCTTGAAAAGAGAGTGAAAGTCTGTCATCCTGAGAGGTTCATTGGAACAAATAGAAAATCAAGAAATCCACTGTGAAGGATTCGTATACATTTATTTACATTTTATTGAAGGACATAAGAATTCAATCCCTCTTGCTGGAAAGACTCAGTGGTAAACCCTCATTAGCAGCACAGAGGTCAGATGTTTCCTGTAGTTGGTGAGCAGCTTTCTGCACATATCAGGAGGATTTCTGCTCCTCTCTTCTTCACAAATGACTTCTAAATCATTCAGATTTGGTGGCTGTCGCTTAGAAACTCTGAGCTTCAGCTCTCTACAGGTTTTCCGTAGGACTGAGGTCCAGAGACTGGATGGACCGCTCCAAGACCTTGATCTGCTTCTTCTCCAGTCGTTCCTTGGTTGTTTGTTTTGGGTCATTCTCCTGTTGGAAGGCCCATCCAGCCTCCATTTAAAGCCTCCTGGTTGAGGAAAGGAGGTTCTCTCTCAGGGTTTGATGGTACATGGCTCCGCCCACCCCCCCATCCACACAGTGCAGAAAAACACCCCCAAACCATAATGCTTGCACCTCCGTGCTTGACAGTGGGGATGGTGTTCTTGGGGTCATAGTCAGCATTTCTCTTCCTCCAAAGACGACGGGCTGAGTTGATGCCAAAGAGCTCCATGTTGGTCTGATCTGACCACAGCTCCTTCTCCCAATCTCTAAATCACGAAGGAGTTCATTGACAGACTTCAGGTGGGTCTGCTGCACATGTGCCTTCTTAAGCTGGAGGACTTTGCAATCTCTCCAGGATGTGAAACCGTTGCTGTGTAAAGTATTCCCCTTGGTTTTCTTGCTGACTGTGGTTCCAGCTGCTGGTTGATCATCAGCCGTGATGTTTCAGGCCAATTTCTCGACCTTTAGAACGACAGACTGTCAATTTCCTTTGAGATGGACAAATCTACAAAATGAACAAGGGATCAAATACTTGACTGTAAATGACCAAACTTTGACAGAAATCCTGCTGTCTTGATGCTAATGAGGCTCAAACAGACTTGGTTTTAGCTGAATGTCGTCCTGCAGCGTGGGGGCCTCCCAGCTCTGCAGCCGTTACAGAGACCCTCCGTTTGAAGGCAGAGATGGGAATTCCTGGCCGCTTAAATGAAAAAGCTGTGGGTTGATTAGCGAGTACGCGGGCTAAAGAGAGACGGCGTGCAGCAGAGAATGAACGTCACCCAGAGGCCAGCTAATAAAGACACACGGCTCGTCTTTCACCCCCTCACAGAGGGTTGTCATCAAGTTTGAATTAGTTTTATGCAAAGCCCAGTGCAGCCAATAAAGCACCATCCAGCGACCGGCTCTGCCCACAAACGGCTGCTTTAGCTGCAGACGCTCAAGTTTCAGGTCTTTGAAGTTTTCATTGTCAGTAAATTCCCAGATCAAGCAGATTAGCCGAGTATATTTTGGTGTCTGGATGTAAATGTTTAAGTATTAATAGAAGATGCTTCTCTTTTGCTTTTCTAGTTTGTCAGTTTTCCAGACGGATCCAGCACCAGAATCTTCCGGAAAACCTGTTTGACCTTGAACTGCAACCATCCCAACATTTGTTAGAGCGAGTCTGAAGCGTGTAACCATCATCAGATGTGTGTGCGTGTGCCATGAAGCCGCTGTTGGGTGGACTAACGCCACATCCAGCAAGAACAATACATCACCATAAAGCCGCCTCCCAGCAGCTGCTTTGACTGATGTCAGAGCTGGAGCCGGGCTCCGACTGACATGTTCACAGAGAAAACAGCTCCTTCTCCATCACACTAACAGCCGCGTTTTTATTCAAACCAGAGCGGCAGCCTGGTCGCTCTGGCTCGGCTCCTGTTCCCAGGCTTTTTTTTTCTGGGAGGAGGAGGTGGGAGAAGGTGTTTGGGCTGATAACCCCTCTCCATCACTCTGACATGGAGAGCAGAGCCGGAGCAGCGGGCCAAGGCTGGAGATCCGGAGGAGCAGAGGCAGCAGCAGGGAGATGGAGGCTGATGAAGAGGTGGAGAGCGCGATGGAGGCGGAGCCGTCTTATCTGCTTGACCATGTGTTCAACAGACGCCTTCTTTCTCTAAAAATCCTTCATCCTGTCTTGAGATACCAGTTTTTCTGCGGCGCCAGCTTCTTATCTGGATCTTCATGGAGAACAGATTTGTGTACATGTGGGTTATCATAAATGTGCTTCACCACATACCTGTTCCATGACTCCTCCAGGAAGCATCAGCAGGTTATTATTGGATCTGTTCGAGACCCTTTTAAGCATTTTTATATCAGCCTTTTCTCCATCAAATGTTTAGAAATGATGGGAAAGTGTTTCCAAACTCCCGTAAGACAGCACGGCGGTTTGCAGCCTGAGATAAACAACCGTCTGACTTCTAGTACCACTGTGACCCTTTTCTTGTTCATTTGTTCGTCATTTTGCTAAATATATAAATCTAAATCCTAGGATTTAAGGCTTGAAAGTGCAGGTTTCTTAAGTCTCCTACGCGCACAAATCTGAATTTTCATTAACACTAAAGTCCTGAAACATGAATCATTTATTTTAACAGAAATGACCCTTTTGTTGTTTTTTTATTAAGATTTGAAGGATTGAATCTGGACATGGTCATCAAACTGAACCCTGTGGATGAACAGGAAGTGAATGAAGCAGACAGGAAGTCTTCGTGGTGCCGGAGGAAATATAGTTTCAGGTGTGAGCGCTGCGTGTTCGCGTTACATCAGGAGCGCCCGATATGTCAGTCACAATCAGAAGGATGGGTAGATTGTGGACCACTGAAAAGAAAAAGAAATTCCTTATTGATTTTTTGGTTTTGAGCTGCTCATCATCAATTTTAGTGTCAGAAACAAAATAAAGACTTGGAAACATCGTTCCAGATCATCTCTGTCCACTTTAACTTGAAACAAATCTCCTTCTCCTCTGGATTGTTTGGAGTTTGTTCTTGTCCTCCTCCAGTGGAAGTTTGACGCTGCTAATCTGCGTTTGGGGAGGTTTTGCTTCTCTGCAACTCTTCAGGCGTGTGCAAACGGGCAGAAGGCTCCGACTCAGGCGTAAAAAAGAGAATTTCCAGCAGGTCAACAAATTCTTAGAGAAATGCACCGAGACGTTTTACTCTTCTGTAACCACATGTTCCTTTACTGAGAACATTCAATGGTAAACTTCTTGACAGTTAAAGAAAAGCACAGATCAAGTATTGCTTATTTTGAAGAAACGGGACAAGGTTTCTGTGTTTCAGAGAAGCTGAGGTTGGTGAGGCCATTTGAAGGCTGGAAGTTCATTTAGTCGACTCAGCTGCAAACAGCGTTCTGTAGATGTAAAGCAGAAAAATGAGAGGGAGCTGAAGAGTTTTGCACGTTTCCTCCAACATGATTCATCGTTGGATGAATGTGGGAGCCTCGTGACGGTCAGGGAGATGCTGGACAGTAAATCTTCCAGCCAGAATGGAGGGAGCACCTTAACGTGAAACAGCCATGAGGGGCTGGGATGTGCAGCTGAAAGATGGCCGACCGTGTTCTGGAGTATTCCTGCAGGAACGTAACGGAGGAGCGTCTTCATGTCCATCATTCACCTTTCAGCTTCAGTTCCAGCTGCCCCGTTATATTAACGGATGCTTTGGGTTGCTACTTCACTGCAAGCTACATTTATGTCAGTGGGATGAAAGCAGCATGAACCGTTTTCAACTGAGTTTGACGGGAGAATAACAATATTTTTTGGGGGTTTGCTTTGCAAATAGATATAAACTTTATTAATCTCTCAAAGGAGAAATTCAGGAACAAGCTGCTGATTTTAAAGAATCAAAACTAGTAATGCTTCTTAGAAAAGAAAATGATTTCATATTTTTAATGTTAAACTGTTCCCTAAAATCAGAGAGCTGTCAAAGTGAGTGGAGCCGTCCTTCAGTCCAGTTGGGGGATAAAAATCCTCAGAGATGCATGTCTGATCCGAGTCCATGTCTTTCTGGAGACACACAGACCCGCGCGGCGCACAGCTGGGCCGGCCTGCTTGCACATGGAGCGTTGCACGCTGCACGCCTTGGCCTCCTTCTGAATGTCCCATGAGGCGCATGGAGGGTTCAAGCTCCTCTCCGTCGTCCCTTCATGCTTCTCATTCAACATAAGTGGTTTATAGATCATTTACAGACTAGTTAAGCATTAATAAGTGGTGTCAGGGGAGCCGTAGTGGTCTCTGTTTTTAGTAATGGACTTCGAGTCAGATAAACTTTAGATAAGAAACAGAACCAGACTGTGTAACCTCAGACTGGACCATTTCTTCTGGGCCCAGATAACCCGATAACTCTGTCTACATAGAGCTTTTAGAATCCCATTTTTGTGGCTAGAAACTGTTGCCTTTTAAAGATGGAGGTGTTTTTCTACGCCCCCCCCTCCAGTCTTTCTTAGAGGATTTCATGGAGGTAAACTTCTCATGTGTGCTTTAGAAACCCACAGCAGTGAGGAAAGCCTGAAGGCCGTGTTCTTTAGGCCGGGTAAATATTTAATATTCCAAAGGCAGACCGCAGCAGAAGAACGGCCAAAGACGACTGCAAGAACAGAAACACAGAATGCAAATACAGGAAACATATTTAGGTGTTTTTTTTCCACCACAGCTTGTTTGTTCTGTGTGGATTTGTAGGCTTCAAAGCTTCGGCCTCAAACACGTGGAGAACAAAGGCATCCCTGCCTGTTCCAACATTTGGATCTTTTGTCTTCAGAGAAGTGATCGTGTCATTGGAGGCTCTGCTCTTTGCATATTTTCTTTCTGGGTTTGAATTTCTAATGGGGTTTCTGAGCCTCCTTCTTGGCCCTGTGCTTCTGTTGGGCTCTCCTCCTCTCAGAGTGGGTCAGAGAGCCCGTTTGTGGAGCCCACCTCCACTTTTCCGTCTCCAAACGTGGTCAGGAGCCTGCCTGTTATCGCCGTCCAGCGCTCCAGAGGCCTGGAACCTCCCTGCAGAGATGGAGGTCTGGAGCTTTTCCAGCTTAGCTGCAGTTCATCTGTCACGGCTTCAAACCCGGAAAAGGGGATGTAACTGTACGGAGGGGCAGTCTGAAACGTGACCGCCCCGCACCACTATATCACTTCCAAATGGGTTTCATCAAAATGCGGGTCGCCACACGTGTGCACGTATGTGGGGGTCTTAAAGTCTCCCTTCATGTCTGCTGCGGTCTGTCTGTCATGGACTGAGAGCCGAGGGTCTGCACATGCTTTCAATCAGGCGGACTCTGGCTCTGCAGGACCCCCACCACCACCACCACCACCATTCTGCTGTTGTCCCTCTGCTTCCTGCAGTTTTGCTCTCTGGCTCCACACTGTGGAAGAGCTGCAGATTACATCACAGAGCCGGTTTTCTCCTGAAGATCATTTCATAATCCATCGACTAGAATGAAGTAAATGATTGTTTTGCGTGTCTATAAAAAAGCGGCAGCACCTCAGATGGATGTATTATTATTAACATTTATATATTTTTTTTACACGAGTGCCTCCAATATTTTACTAGAAAAGTGAAATAAGGACATTTTGAATAAAGATGCATCCTAATTTAAGGCTATGAACACAGGTTACGTTTGAATAACTAATACAATAAACGGTTAGTTATGAAAGGATCTTCATGCCATTAGAAATGAAGCATTTTCAAGACATTCTGAGTCTGTTTTCTCTCTTATTCTGGACAGGTCACCAAAATCCTCAGACAGGAAACTTTGAATGATCAAGAAACTCTTTTTTTAAGGAACATTAAGAGTCCAGAAAAATCCAAAGCCGGCTTTCTCAGTCCACACCAAAGAGCCCGCCGGGAATTTAAGCCAGAAAGGTTGTTGCTGTGAAGCAGCAACACTAATCGACCTTCGGAAAAGGGAATTTTCTGTTTTCCTCCCTTCAGTCTGTCTGAAACATGCAGGCATCTGTACAGAAAGCTGTTGGTCCAAGTCTTCAGTAAACTGCTCGTACTGCCCTTAAATGGTCGTTTTCTTGACAAACATCTCTGTCTTTGCAAATTGTTCCATTTTTCTCTCATTATCAAATATAACTCTGTGATTATTGTTGCAATGATGTATTAGTTCAATTGCATCTCTTTTCCCTCCTAATTATCCCTCTTTAGCCTTCTCTCTACAGCTGCATGTTGTTTAATTATTTTTGCTCCATAAATCAAATCCACTGATGTCCTTTCAGGTGTTTTTTAATGAAAATACTGTCTTGATGTGAGTCAGTGGCAGTTTGAGCGACAGCTCATTTAGGCTGAACAGGTAAGGCCGGGTCAGCTGAGACCCGCCTCAAAGGATCCCAGGTGGACTCTGGGAGAGAAAACACACCTGAGATGAGAGGCCCACTGGCTGCACGGCCACTCTTCACTGTCTGCAGGTGGTGTTCCTCAGAAAAACAGAGCCGTGCTCTGAGAAAATGGCTGAAAACGGTGAAAGTGGTTTTTCACGTCTGCACTGAAGCATTTGGAAACGCTGCATGCCGCAACAGGATGTCTGCATTTGAGCGGCTCCTCCTTGAACTGCACCTCACCCCTGAAGCCTGTCAGCTGTTGAGACTTGAACCGCCACACAAAACTCTCGTCCCGTTGGATTTGACTTTAATGCCTGGCAACAAATGTCAGTCAGAGGTTTGTTTTCTCGAGGAGAAACTTATCTCAATCTGTGGCGATTAGGGCATTCAAGAACCATTAAGTAGTTAAAAGTAAGTGGCCAAATGGAAACCAGGTTGCTGGTTATTTTATTTATTTTTTTTAAGACTGAAGGCGGTCCGCCAAATCTAACAGCGCTCACGTCATGTTTGCACATAATTCATAATGCCTTGAGAGGCAAATTTGAGGAATTTTGCTGCACAACATAATTTGAGTGGAGCTGTGCAGTCTACCTTCTATTAAAATACTTTCCGCTGGTTTGTGGTGGAAAAGCATTTGAAAGGTTTAGAACCAAACAAAAGGAGGGGCGGGGAATGGCGGTTCTGCTGCACACGCCACAAACCTTTTCAGCTCCAGAAAGGCCATAAATGCAGAACCGGAGCTTTAGCGACTTCTTCCAAAGGACGGTCAGACTGAGTCTGAAATGGCTGCAATGAGGAGCTAGAATAGAAGCTCATGACTGAAGCTTTAGTGGGACTTTCACCCTCCACAGGTCCACAGCAGTGTGTTGAGGTTAGAATAGAATAGGTCTTTAACAATCCCTAAGGAAATGTAAAAATTGCCATCTGCTCACACTCATAAAACACACATTAAACTAAAAGGTTGCCTTTTCTTCCACTGAGGAAGTTGCATCACAACAAAACCTGAACTTCACTGTCCAGATTTGAAGGTATTTCCTAAAAATCTGCTGTCTTTCTTTAGTTTATGTTTGCACGCTGACTTTCTGTCATGCACTTCTTCAAATTACAAAAAAAGTCCCTGCAGGTTTTCAGTGAACTGACAGCGATGACTGATTTATTTCTTGCTGCTGCAGAAGAAAAACATTTTCAATCCCGACATCAAAGCAGGAACTCTAACCTGATGGTCTTTTTCACTGTGTGTCTATTTAAACGCAGACAGCAGGAACAGTTTCTGTACTCTGAGGAAAATGCTGTTTTTGCTGTTTTAACTTGTTCTTGTAGCATTTTTCTGATGATGTAGACATAAAAAAATGCATTTCTGAATATTTCTTTATTTGAATCCTTCTGAGTCAGGAGCAGATGAAGAAAATGCTGTTTGAAAAAGATTCTATTTGTGACGTAGAAAACACGCTGGGCGGAGCCACAATCTCCCAGCTCCGCCCCATTCTGATGCATCTACTGTTAGACAAGTAGATCCATGAACATCTCTGTTGTCCTGGAATCTGAGGGTCTGTAAGCTAGCGGGAGAGCGTGTAAACAGAGAGCTCTCAGCAAGGGGGAGGGGGCGGGGTTGTTCTGCACCAACAGTCCCCCCCACAGCTCTGAGGTGAATTAAGTCTTAGAAAACGACGTAGATGTTCCATGTCTCCAACATGGTTTGCAGCTTTGGTTTGAAAAGATTTCAACTTTGTTTAATCTGCATCTCCATGAACTCTGTCAAATGTTTGATCGTTTCATTGAATCCGCCAATAAATCATTTCTAATGACTCACAGTCACACTTTTAGAGCGTGAAAACAAAATGATTTGCTGGAAAAAGATCTCCCAAAAACCAGGAGACCGGATGGATGAATGAGCCTGTGACACGTTTGGATCCAGCCGGTTTTCAGGTCTGGTGTCTGGATGGTCAGTGGGGGTGGGGGGCTGGATAACCACTGACGATGGGGAAATATGACAGCTTTACTTGTATGTCAGCCTGAAGCCTCGACAGTCGTTTCACAAACGGATCTTTCCCAGACTCCGTAGATCATTTCACAATATTCTCCACAGCATATGTTAATAAAACAAAGTTATTGCATGTTGTGTTGCAACAGAAGGACTTTTCTTTGCTTTGAATTTCCAACCTCCTTATGTGCAGCTTCAATTCTTTACATTTTTTGTCTTTCACTCTTGTTTTCTTCATATTTGACTTTTCTTTTGACGGGTCGGTGATGCGGCTCAGCGCCTCTCTGCAGCCAGTTTCTGTCAGCCCGTTAAAATGTGAAAATGTTGTGAATCCAGTTTTGTTTGTTAGTGGAGCGTGAGAGGACAGGTGTGGCTTTTTCTGGAGGTTGTGATCCTCAGAGGTTTGTGTGCCGTCAGGTGCATGTTAACACCTGGACTCCACACCTCAGCCTGAAAACCCAGAAACTCTCGTCTTTTGTCAGTTTTGATTCTTATCAGCGTTTTTATGGTTCGGGCTGCATGTTTAGGGGTTTACATTTTAACGAGCCACACCCTTTTCTTGTACTGATACCAGCTTCTGCAGGGCTGCACAGTAGTATAGTGGTTAGTGTTCTTGCCTTACAGAAAGATGGCCCTGGTTCATTTGCTTGTTCTCCTCGTGCACATCTGAGTTTTCTTCCACCCACAATCCAAAAACAGCTTAATTGGTCAAAGGTCAATTACTGTCTGAACAGTCTGGCAGGTGAAACCTCCCGCCCCCTTTGGACATTAGTAGCTAGGATAGGTACCAGCAACCTTTGATCTCAAATGGATGGATGGATGGACAAACGGATGGATGGATTGATGGATGGATGCAGGCGGATGCTCAGTAAAGTGGATGATCACTGGTCATTTCTCACGTTCTCCTGCTTTCTGGTCCTCGTCCACTAAACTCCAGTCTGTCTTTGGTCTGGCCCGGGTCAGCATGTGTGCTGCCAGATGTTCATTTGGACATTCTGTTCATTTATCGGCTGTCGATCCGGCTGCACAGACTCGCCGGTTCCCATGACTGGAAACATAACATCTAAATAAAAATATTTCTGGCAAACGGAGCAGCAGTTGAATTCCCCGTGGCAGCTGCATCTCTGGTTATCAGGCTCTGTTTTATGAAATGATAATTATAATAATTGCTGTCCTGCTTTTTTCCACAACAGGAACTCCTGAGATCTCTGCAGCAGTTTGCCAAAACCACCGATTTTACACAGCCTGAAGGATGACCAGACAGAGGGAGCGGCTGAACGAAGCAGAACCGCCGCATCCCATAAAGACTTTCAGATGGAACTCACCCGCGTGTTTGATTTTCAGTCAAAGCGGCTCGTCTTGGCTGCGTCTCAAGGCAATCCAAGAATAACATCCATGAGCATGAAGGCAGACCTGCGACTGTAGATCCCAGCTCTCTGTTCCTCATATGGATCTCATTGGTTTGGACCTCTCCGTCTTACAGATCCAGCTTTTCTATCAGAGCTGTAATAGATATGTGAGCACATCACTCACAACCTCCATGCAAAGCAGGCTGGGAGTTTCGATTTCTACTTTCTGAGTCTCAACTATGAGCACGGAAATTACGAAACATAAAATCTGGACTTTCATGTCTCTGGCATATTATCACTTCAAAGCATTTTTGGGAAACTTTTAAAAGACTGGTTTGAGTTATTGACTGTAGAGCAGGACTGACTGACCCCTCCCCCTGGCGTTCCAAAAAGGAAGTACCGGCAAAATCCCATAGACTTCTACAGATAAGCAATCAGCTGTTACTTAGTCATCAGAATAAACATTCTGGCTCAGGTACCTTTTTTCCACATCAACTTGAAACTTCTGTTTACTCACGTCGTCTGGCTCCAACATGGCGCCGTCCATATTGTGAAAAATGACGACTGGATTAACTTCATTTGGTTTAAACTGGAATGAACCATTTTCTATAGGTGACGTCATTCAGTCCATTGGCTTGAACATAGCTAGTGTCAAAGTGTCAAACCAGCATCATTCAGTGCTTAAATAAAAAAACATTTAAATATTTATGTTTAGCATAACTGTTTTGGAGTCCATGTTCCTTTAAACACGTTATTTAGTATGAAACCAGAAACGAAACAAAAGAAGAGTCCACATCTCTACCATTGGGCGGCAGAGGCTCAGGCGCTTAAGCAGGTCGTCCAATGATCGAAGGGTCAGCGGCTCGATCCCCACTCCCCCCATTTAACTGTCGTTGTGTCCTTGGGATAGACACCTCCCCCTCCCTGCCTCTGTCATCACCAAGTATGAATAAGGAGTGAATGAATAATGGACACATTGTAAGAACTTTGAGCATCTAAAAAAGCTCAGATAAATCTAATCCAATATTATTATTATTATTGACAGTCATTATTGGTCTGAGTCAACGTTTCTATGGCAACCAGTCTCACCAATCAGGAGTGAGCTTGTTGGAAGGCCACACCCCTTCCACTTGAAAGCGGGCTACACAAAATCTGTCAAACCTTTTAAACATTGGACATGGGTGACACAGGCTCCACCTACTCTTATGGAGGCATCTGATTGGTCAGTTTATAAAAAATCTGTACAAAAATATCCTGGGAAAAAATAGGATGATCAAGATTGTTAAAGAAAAAAGAGGTATCAGATCCAGAATGGTTCGTTTTGACCAATAGAATAAATGAGAGACGGCTGTTTATTTTGTCTATGGAAGTCTATGGGTTTTTGTGGGTACTTCCTGTTTGGAACACCAGGGGGCGTGGCCACTAAGTCCAGTTCTCAGATACAGTCAGAGGTCAGTAAGACGATGGCTGTACATTAAAAAAAACGCTTTTCAGCTCTAATGGCAGAAGCTTGTGAGTCCATTTTCACAACTGAAAGTTTATTACCAGAAAAGCTCAGTGGGCTGGTGGAGGAGTGTCCACCCCGAGACGCGTGTGTTCGATTCCATGGTTGTATTGTACCGCAAACTCTAAACTGAGCTCAGCATTAGGTGTTGGATTGGGGGGTTGATGATCACGATTGGGACGGCAGCACCCACAGTTTCAGTTTATTCAGGATTATGAGCTGCAGATTCCTCTGGATTCCTCTTTGCTGCTTTGAGCAGCATCCTGCATTCTGCCGTTAACGTCCAAAGGTTTTCTCTGACAGAGACTTTTCCGTGAGGTAAAAAAAAGATGGCTGCGTTTTCACCTGCACACAGTGACTGACTGTGTGGACGGACGTGGCACTCTGACTCTGGCGTCTCGCCTCGGCACAGACCAGCTCAGAAAGGCTGATTGTGTCTTGGGAGTCTATTTTGGGGTTTTTATGAATTATTCTGTACGTTAGGCTCCTGCTGCCAGCTTGTATAAAGGTTTCCAGTTCCCCTGTTGAGTTAATGGCGGACTGTGAATCATCGCCACAGTGATGTTTGAATGTGGAGAGGTCGGTGATGTACAGCGGAGACTCCATCCAAGAGAAACAGCAGGCATAGAAGTACTGAGGTGTTCAAAGGCGTCTGTGCTGCTTTAGCTCCGCTTCGTGAGAAGTGGGCAGCGGCGTGAACACGGCTTCTCTGCCAGATTTTGTTTTCCTTTTCCCTGCTGGAGAGCTCTGGGCGGGCAGCTTTTGGCACAGACGAACCCTCAATCAGTCCAAGTCTGCTTTCCTTCAAACTGACCAGCACCATCCCAGAGCGAGCCCTTCAGGCTGGACCAACGCAGCTCGCAGCGGGAACCCACCCTCACCTTGAAGAACGAAAAGTCACAAACTAAAAAGCTTCTTGGGAATTTATTTGTTCTCACACACTTGACGCTGCCATAAAAACTGTTCTCTGCAGAAGAAATGTGATGATTCAGCGTTTACACTCCCAGTGGCCCCGGTGACCCGTCCCGGTCCAGGAACTGCAGCAGCCGTGCGGCGGGGCCGCCGGACTCCTGAGGGGCAGGAGGCTCCTAATTGACCTGAATGACTGCAATCAGAGCCAATACGTGATAAGCGTGGGGCTGCTCGCCAGATTGGCAGCCAGAGAATTGTGAGGCTGTGTTGACCAAACAGAGAACAGGCGTGCACGTTCTCACACACTCAGGTGTATTTCCCAGCAACCCTGAGCGGCTCCACCGGTACAGCCTCTCACACCCTGAGCAAACACGCCAAACGCTCCGATTGCTTTACACTATGAGCTTCATCGCTCGGAAGAAACCCGTTTCATCACCGGGTGACAGGCCTGTTCCTGTTCCTGAGCTGCATGATCTATAGGATGTGTAGGAGAACGCATACATGAGGGAACAAAGGCGTGTTCAGCCGCCTTCTTCATGTCTGATCGAGTCCTGTTGACTTTAGTGATAAGAGGCGGAAAATGCTGAAGGAACTCATTTGTCTTTGGATTGTTTCTGATGGAAACCACTCAGCCTTTAAGACTGTAAACATTTTTTTAAAAGTATGATGAGGATGATGAAGAGTCATGTCCATAAGCCCGAGATTGACAAGAAAATTATAAAAATACTAAATGAAAATTAGAATTAAAGTCATTTCAGGTAACAATAACATTATTAACTAATAAAATGAATGGATGTGCTTTGTTTTATACATTAGTCTCTGTAGTTTAATAACTTTTATTGACTTTTGTGGATGCAGCCCTGAATTTAATGCAACAGAACAATCTCATTGAGTTAAATAAAAAGTGTTTTAGGAGAACTAACAACGAAATCTAACGCAATCTTTTTTATCACATTATTTTTTAATTTAAAGTCTTTCATTATTTTCCATTTTTTCTATTTCATTGTTTATATTGGACTTTATTTGATTAAATGTCACATTTTAAAGTACAATGGTAGTATAAAGTAAAGATATATTCATTTCATCCTCAGTTTTACTTTTATTATATTTTTCATGACAGGTTTTATTTCATTTTGGGATTTTTTTGTCATTTATTTTAGTCTTTTGTTGTCAATCATCTGTTTCCTTCTTGCTTTTACAGTGTCTTGCCTAACAGAGTTTTTATAATTATTTTCAACAAACCTTTTTTTTCTTTTGTGTAGCAAAGTTTCTTCATAAAAACATCTATAGATATGAATTGATTGATCCATCATGACATCTAATTTAGGTTTCTTTTCAGATGATTTCTTTCTCTTTAACGTTCTTTGTGTTGAATCTTTCATTCGTTAGCTTTGCCTGGGAATTGCTCGGCTACAGCCGTATTTCAAACAATCAATGGTCGTTCAAAATGAAGCTTTATTTACAAAATGTTCTCTGCTACAGTTAATGTTCTTCTACGCCTTCAAGTCAAGAACTGGATTTTGTTGAAGAGAGACTGTAAACACACTGAAATCATATTTTACAGTGATTTCTGATCGTATTTTTTAGGCCACAGAAGGAGGCGGTCTGACAGAATCAGTCGACCCAAATGTTGGGTGTACTATGATAAATGGGGGGGCAGAGTTGGGGGTAGAGGCATTTGGGGATAAGTCCCGGTTAATGACGAGGAAGTCCAGCACGGCTTTGATCTGCACCAGGCTTTTGGCACATTCAGGGAAATCTGCATACTATACCGCAGAGACACCTAATCTGCTCAGAGATGTTCTTAACATTCCTCCGGAGAACTCCATCGGACTGTCTGAGCACATGGAAATGTTCTGCAGGCCTGCATCCCACTTCTACATCGCTTTTTAAGGAAAAACAGATCAGATTTGGGGTAAACAGAGAGATGTGTGGTTTGGGGAGTTGGCTGCTTGGGCCTCTCTCGGTCAGAGTGTAGAATAGTTTCCTCTGAGCCCAAACAGGATTTTTTTGTGGGTTTCTGGGAGATTTCCGCATTAATCGCAGCCATCCTGCCGCTGAAATACTGTGGAGAAATCTTCCTGTCAGATATGGCGGTTGCTTCATTTTCAAAGTCACATTATCATCACAGCAGAATGAGGGAATTCTCTTCATGTTGCTGGAAAATCTTTCTCAAGGCAGCATTTCCGATTCCAGCCAGCCTTCCTGAAGTGACATGAAGTGCTTCTGCAGGCTGGAAATGACAGCATCTGTGCCATCCTGCTGCCTGTCGAGGATCCAAAGAAAGCAAAGTCCAAGGAAAATATGGAAAAGTCCAATTCTGCGCCGGTCCTGGACCTGGCACTGTGACGCTCCTTTTTTTTTTTTTCCTTTAACTTGTCCTGTCCAACAGCTGAGCACACAGATGAGAGCTGAGGGCCTCTTGTGTTGGACAGATTTTCTGTTACGACATGAGGTTATGGATCTTCTGACACACCAGAGGTATAATTGAATAAACCCCTTTTGTAATTTAGGCTAAACTTTATTCGTGTTAATTATATTTGTAAGAGTCTTTTGTTGGACCAGACAGAAAAGAAAAGGAGGGAAGAAGAGAGAGGGATGTTGGGGGGGGGTATAGGAGGATGATTAGTGTGTGTGTGTGTGTGTGTGTGGGGGGGGGGTAAACTATAGAAGGGGAGGGTAAAATGCACTGAAATGAGTTCAACAGAGTTTGCAGCAGGATATGATTTTTATAACCCCCCCGCTGTGAAGTTCAGCACATCTGTGTGAAATGACACAGACGGATAAGAGGGGCTTTGTGGTCAGTCAAAACTCAGGGCCGGGGAATGTGACGGGCACACAAACCTGTTGTCTGGTTTGCCATCAGGCCAGCGGAGCTCGGCTAGTTAAGGCCTGCTCGCCTGCAGGGGCTTAGGTCTGCCTCCACTCCCCCCTCCGCCGCCAAAGCTGACACCCTCCAGGGCACGGAGGGAGAGGAATGCACTCAGACCCTCCACCCTCCTCTCTTTTTTCCCTCCAGAGGAGCAGGGATGGAGGCCCCTTTATGGAAAGCAACCAAAACCCCAGGCTTCAGATCCCTGTTTTTTAATCCTCACTTTACCCCTCACCCCGTCCCTCTTTTTTCACTCCTTTGTGTAAGATCTGTTTGCGTTGGTGGAGTACGCAGCCCAGCGAGGCCTTCCAGAGGTCTGCCGCAAGCTTGGCCGGGCCCCTGATAAGGGCTGGACTGGGCTGCTGTGAGGGCATGAGAGCACAAACATTACGCCACTGAGTAAACGGACCCTGGGGCCCACTGCTGAGCGCTTTTGTTATTGCAGCGTGCATGCAGCCAGGTCAGAGCAGACGGAGAACGCGGATCATATGGCAGCTTATCACTAGATTCCTTCTCAGAGCTCGTGAAGAACCTTTTCCTGGAAAAGGCAGTGTGGGTTTTCTCTGATTGTTCATCTTTTGTTTAGTTCCTTGTGTTTATTGGGAAACGATTCAAAGGTATTTATCAATGCAGTCATGAAAAAGCCTGCTGTTCAACTGTGACATCAGTGTGTGATTGAGAAATGATTAGCTCTCCGTAAATGTGGGAGAAAAACCCCACATCAGCTCCGATTTTCCCTGATCCCATCACACATTTCCTCTTTGTTATGGAGCAACAATGACCGTCAACATTTCAGTTATTGTTGACAAAATCAGTGGAAGTTATGGATGGTGTGATTTACACGAATGCTTTTCCTATTTAGTCTGAATTTAATTAAACAGGTAAAGGTTCCCTCTGACGTTACTGTATTTTTTGCTCTGGAACAAAAGTTCCAGCAGCCAAGAAATGCACAATATGGAGGGAAAAACACGAGTCGCACAAAATACGGAAACAGGAACAGACATTTCATTTTAAAAAAAGGAAAATCAGAACAACAGAAAAGATAATAGGAGATTGACGCTTCACTACCAAAACACATTGATGCTTATTTGGCTTTATGAAACACAGGAGAAGTCTATTATGTTAGAGCAACATATGAACAATAATTCAGATAAACTACAGCATAGAGAACACGCTAACGAAACTCTTTATATCACAAAGTCCGTTGGATTCTTCATTCTGTAAATCTTTGGCAGAACTCCAAGCCTGGCGTAGAACTGAGCGGCAATTCTTTTTCTGCGTTGCTGTCATTAGCAAATACTGTTACACACATACAGAGTCCTCTAGTACAATGTTTTTCAACCAGATGGGAGATGGTCAGGTGTGCCGTGGGAAATTACCCATTTTCACTGATCTAACAACATTTACCATCTCCAGGATATCAGCTCTGTGTTCGTCCTGTGGTGACCTGGGGGTTAGCCCCGCCTTCAGCTCCTAAGACTCATGGGAAGTGGGGAATCTTGGGTGTAAAGTTCCTCACCATGAGTGAGGGGGCTGTGACCAGAGGTGACATCCATGCTGTTTGGCTGTTTGTTGGGGTGTTCAAATAAATAGGCATTGATGCCAGAAAGGAGATTATGCGCTCAGTTTTTCTGTTTACTTCTCCCTCTCTGAGACTGTCTGCAGTCATGGGGTGTACGGGGAACGGACAGCTCTCCAATGCAGCCAGTCAATTAGCAGCTCAAAACACTGAGTAGTTAGGAATTTGAAAGACCATAAAATACTTTTAACTTTGTGTTTATTTGATTCATTTAGAGACACTTTTGATAGGAATGACGGTACCGCGAATTAGCCGCAGCTTCAGCTCTGTTTTCGGAAAAGTCCCGCCCCTTTAACTGTCTCCACCAATCATTCTTGGAGGCTTAATCATACGTCATTAGTCTGACCAATCAGAAGCGGTAAAAGTCTTCACTTCCTTGTTCCAATTCTGCTCCTAAAGTCTCTCAGTTCCAACAAAAATACCAGCTAAAGCTCGTCTTTAGCGGTGTAGCTTTCCACAATAACCGATGTCAGACCGTGGAACAAGTGAACAAAACAATGAAGCTCAGAGAAGAGAGTCTGTCTACTATAACTACATCTCCCATGATGCATTGGGTCAAAGTGACAGCGTCTCAGCATAAATGACTCTTCCCTGTTAAACGTCTTAAACCACAACAAACACAAATCAACCAGTTTTTAAATCTTCTTGATTAAATCAGAGGTCAACAGTTTAGTTCTTCTTCAAGGTTTGTGTTTATTATCAGCCAAACATCCCAGAGTTTGGTCCAAGTCATCTTTCTAACTGAAACACTTTTCTAAGAACGTCTGGATTATTTTACATGTTAAACCTAAGAAAAAGTAAGAACAACATTTAAGAAACAGGATGAAGGTGAAACAGACACAATTAAACTAAATTGAAATAATTTAATCATCTAAAAAGAAATAAAATATTTTTGTTAAAGTTTTCAAAGACTTCATCTTTGATTAAGACAAAAGAAAAACTACTAAAACTTCAACATGTTCACTAAATATTTAAAAAAATAAATCACAATTTAGAAAAAATATATTTGTTTTTTTGTGAGGTTACATAAAATGTCATGTTAATAAACTGAAGGGAAAATAACTACCAGGGTAAAATTTCAAATAGTTTAGTTGAAAATTATTGCTGAAATCTCATTTAACTTTTATTACATCTTTTTTAAAAAAACAGCTGCAGCTTCCAGCTTTTTCTGCCACAATTATCACAAAAATGCACGTGAAATCATGGAGGGACTGTCGATCAATGCAGACTGAGTTTCTCGTTATTTAATTATTTGAATGCCGGTGTGCCGCAGGATTCCTGTCAAGGATAAAGTGGTTGTTGCTATTTTTTTTTTTTTTAAATGACACATAAGTCGCACCTGAGTACAAGTCACACTCCAGCCAAGAATATGGAATTTATACTTCAAAAACACGGTGTTACTAATAAATGAGAATAACGGTGCAGTCGGGTCAGCCTCACCTTGATGAAAGCAGGTCTTTTAATAAAGAACGATGACAGAAAGGTAAATTGGAGCCCCTCCCAGCTGCCATGGATCCATCTGTCATGCACAGGTGACCTTGGGCTTCGTCTGCCTGCAGGACTGGGCTTCGTCAAGTTTGCTTGCATTGTTTGACTGTTGAATAAAAACATGGATCTCCTTAGGGTAGAAAGGTTTTTCTTGGTTAAATTGGGTTCAGCATCGACTATGACATCCATGGCGATTACGCAACAAACCGAAGAAATTATAAATGGCACTGACAATAAAGAGTTTGCCGTAGGAGTGTTTGTCGATCTGAAAAAGGCTTTTGACACTATTTAACATAACATTTTAGTAAACAAACTGGAAAAGTATGGAATACGAGGACCAGCATTAAAATGGTTAAAGAGTTACATTAATAACAGGCAGCAGTTTGTCCAACTGGATGACTGTAAATCATCCCTGCTAAATTTAAGCTGTGGAGTTCCACAAGGGTCAATATTAGGTCCCATACTGTTCATCCTTTACATCAATGACACACGCTTGTATCAAATACACTCAAATACTTTTTATATGGAGACGACACAAGTATAGTCTGTACAGGGGAGAGCCTCAGGGAAATTGCAAAAACAGTAAATACAGAATTAGGGAAACTAAAACGTTGGTTTGACCAAAATAAACTGTCACTCAGTGTTAACAAAGCTCAATTCATGATTTTCGGAAATCGCCACATTACTGCAGATTTAGAAATAAAATTTGCCATTGATAACCGTGTTCTGGAAAGAGTGTCTGAAATCAAGTTCCTCTAAGTAATTCTGGACGACAAAACAAGCTGGAAACCACAAATAAAGCAGATCAGAGCTAAACGTGCTAAAAGCATAGCAGTGTTGGGAAAAACGCGCCATACTCTGACTATAATATAATATATTCATCCCTAATACTACCATATTTACAGTACAGTGCAGAAGTTTGGGGAAATACTTATTAAACAAACCTACAGTTTTTATATATCTTACAAAAAAAAGCTGTTTGAATCGTTCATGGAGTGGATTATGGGTCACATACAAACACTCTATTATTAAAGTCGGGTTTATTGAAAACATGGGATCTGGTGAAACTGAAAACAGCTCTCGTCATATATGAAGCCAGATACAACTGACTTCCAATAAATTTACAGCAAATGTTCAAAGACAGAGATGGGAGTTACAGTCAACGAAAACAACTGAATTTCAAAAAGCAGAGCATTCGAACAACAAAAAAGAAAATATGTCTCTCTAATTGTGGTGTGGATTTATGGAGTGGATTGGATGAAGGTTTAAAACAAACCAAAAGTTTACATGCATTCAAAAAAACCTACAAGAAGTCACTAATAGTACAGTAGAAGGCCAGAAACGATTAATTCAACAAAAAATGTCACTTTAGCACAGTTGCCGTGCAGAATTGTGCCGTGAATGATTTGTACCCATCTGTAAATAGCAATACGCGTGTTGAATACGTACATCATCAGGTTTTGTAAAAAGGGGTGGGAGCAGACAAGATTTCTCTTCAACCCACTCCTTTTCAAGAACACTGTATTATTTTATGTCTTTTAAACCACTGTGTGTAGACTTTTTCAGTTGTTTTGTGTTTGAAATAAACTGAACTGAACTGAACTGAACTACGTTGTGTCAATTCTTTACTTTTGGGCTCCTTGATGCCACTTATGACAGATCTGTGGCTAAAAACACAAACAAAACAGCACCAAGAATCTGAACTTTTCTTTTGCAAAGAAATGATTTTCAAAAGTAATTAGATGGAGTTTGGGGAAAAAAAAATGAAATGTGACTGAGAAGGCTGAACCTGAATGAGACCAAAAGAACTAAAAAGAAGATGTAAAGAACAGAAACTAGGATCTTCTGTCTCTGAGCTTTAGGATCTATCAGCAGTCAAGAGGTTGCATACATTCAGACTGGTCATAAGTGTCCAAAATGACTGTAAATTTCATTTCAATTATTGCCTCCAAAGTGGTTCATATGTGCTTCTCAGAAGCAAACTTTATTCTCGTCCTGCTTTGCTTTTGCTTTGTTTGTTTTATGCTTTGGGAACTTCAGTCATCGTTCTCCTACCGAAACAGTTACAATTGGTTTTTCAATGAACTTTTTCTAAATTTGTTCTGTTTGATTCTTCTGCCTCTTTGCATCTCAGTCTGTTTTCAGGTCATTTCTGTCCTGCAGGACGCATTTCTGTTCAATCTTCTTTCTGGATAGAACTTCAAGTTATACTTAATTAATGACATTATTTTATTATGTATGTTTATATGAAGACTTTTGTGATTTTATTGGACGACTTGCCTTTTTTCTGCCTGTTTGTGTAAACAAACAAACAAAATGTTGAAATGAACAAATAAAAGATCTGAAATCCCACATCTGGGTCTCCATCATCCTCCAAATGATCACGAAGATCATGTTCAAATATCCGCTGGTTGAACTGCAGCTTTTGTGTATTTGGCCGTGGCGCAGGGGTAGAGCGGTTGACCTCTGATTGGAATATCGCGGGTAGGGTTTCCGCCCTGCCTGCCCATGTGTCCTTGGACAAGACTCTGAACCCCACACTGCTCTTGGCGGTTATGGGCTGGCGCCAGTGTTCGCCACGGGTGTGTGTGTTTATGGGTGAATGGGACCGTGGAGCATTTTGGGCCTTAAAGGAAGGTAGAAAAGCGCTTTAGATGTTCATTCCATTTAGTGTATTAAGCTTTGAGACTTTTCTTCAGCTGATGAAGGTTCGTTTACGTCATGAAGGTTTACCATGTGAGGGGGATGGACAGCTCATTTTCTCGTCTAAGAACATTTCTGAAGGCTTTTTTCATTTGAAAGTTTCTTGAATCAGCATTTTGGCTTTGGATTCCTATTTCATATCATTGAATTCATATCTGCTATTTGCTGTTGTAACAGCCTTTTAAACTGCAACATGTCTCTTTCCTCTGAAGGTTTTATTTTTAGCATGGCGGTCCTCCCTGACCTTCTATGAAACTGTGTTTTTCAGAGTTAAGATACAGACAGAAAATCACCTTTCATAACACAGAGATGGAATTTTCCTCTGCTTTTAAGCTCATCTGTATACATTTTTTCTAACCCAATGAATGAGTGAAACCTACACGTCCCAACAAGCACTCTTCTGAATTCCTAATGACATCCGGCAGGGCCTAACTCCAGCTTATTAAAAATGACTTTAGACTTTTATTTGTCTGCTTTAACCAAACACTGGGAGGAAATCCGGCAAACATTCACTCGTAATCCTCGGAGACAACTGTCCTACCCCCAGTTTGAACGTTACACATAGCATCAACTGAAAGAAACACTTGTAGTGTTTCCTGGTTTGAGTGGAGAATGGCCAGAACATTTACAGAACCACGTCTGTTGTTTTTGCCACTGACTCCTTCAGGTTCGTTTAAGTGATTAATGCTTGTCTGAAAAGTTAATGGGGATGAAATCGGATCCAAGCAAAGCGCTGGATTTCAGCAGCATTTCACTGTCTCATTACTCTTTTGAAGAGTTAGCTGTACTTGAGAGAAAGTTTCCTCATTGGGTGAAAAACGCAACAAAAAAAGTTACACTCCTCACAGGAAACAGGTTTTTATGAAAGAAAAAAATTTCACTTCTGCTGAGGTTTCTGTACTTGATGCCTCCTCCTGTCTCATACCACTGAAAGTATCCATGACCTTATCTCCAAACTGCTCTTGGAGACTTCCAGGGTAAGTGATCCACTTCGTCGGAGCAGAAATTGTAGATAATTGTTCTATTTGGATGCTGGACAGTGGAGTTGCTGGACCAGCAGTCAGGCTGAGTGAAAGTGGATGCCTGAGGGTTCATGGTTGTTTGAGGCTAATATGAGATCTGTGTTGTAAGTGCACACATGCGTGAGCACGTGCATGTGAGGCTGGCTCCCTAAAGAGTTTACCCACAATGCAATTATCCTGTCAGAAAACAGCCCCCACGTCTCTTCTGGCTTCGTTCGATTCACCGATTGAGAGATTCTCTGATCAAAGTTGGTCTTTTATTTTCTTACAGTTTCTAACTTCACTTTAATCCACCAAACTCCATGAAAACTATGGGAATCTGTGGAGATGTCTTCCTTTTCCTGCTCTGACCACCTGCTCTCCCATTTTTCCCTGTTTCTGTGCCACTGTGGCCCCCACCGGCCCAAACACGCAGAGTAAATGTTGTGTTGTTTCCCCTGTGGGGAGGTGACGTCCCAGCACAAGTTCGGTCAGGCGCAGTTGCTGCAGAGAAGCTAAGCGCTGCCCCGAGCCAGCACGCCAGGCCTTAAGCTTTTGACTGACAGCTCTTTAAAGCAGGGGGCCTGAACCCCGTCCAGGTGTGGGAGAACGCCGCCTCGAACCGCCTGATGGGGACGTCCCCTCAAAGCAGGCCTGCCTGTCTTGGGACATCACTTGTTGTAGGGCTGCAGCATCAATCAAGACAAAACTGTCGAGTCTTCTCTCACTGATAGGAAGACAGGCAGTGGAAAGGTTGACAAGGGATTGTTGATCCCTCCCCTGCAAGATAGATGATCTAATGTCATCTATCGTAGTGTTAAAGTGGGCTGCAAACACCTCACAGGTTTTACTGCTAGAGGTGGAGGGTGGGCATTATTGCAATACATTGGTGTGTTTCTAAAAATCTGGTGATGTATTGTGAGCCGTTCTGCCCTTCTTGTCATTCTTTTAAGTTTCTTAATAACTTCCGTTCTCCAAGGAGGTGGAGCTTTCTCTTTATCAGTTTGTAGTTTTAATGGGGCAACTTTGTCCAGAATTAGTCCGTCTAGTTAGTTCAGTTTAGAATTTTCCTATTGAATTCTATGTATACAGCTGTATACTGACATTAAAAAACTAAAAAAAACAGCAGCAATGACATGAAGAGGAGGAACTTTTTGTGGTTTGATCTCATCAAATTCTTCAAGACAGAAACCTGGACTGTCCCTCTTGGAAAAGGTTCCAAAAGTCCATCTGGGGGTCCTCACCGGGTCCTGAGGCAGCATCTGCAAATGACTTCCTGGCACCACAGGCAACAGCAAATAGAGGCATGCATCGGCCCGTGCAGAGACACACTCAGACACCACAACCAAGCATCGCTCACCTTTCTAAAGTTCTCTCAGAGAGGCTGGTTGTTAGAAAGGCATGCCCCACCCAGCAGCCATACCTGCCCCCCCCCCCTCCCCCTGCTGTGCATTCCCTCTGTCTCTGTCTCTCATGTCAAGTCTGCTGTGTGTGAGCTAAGCCTGCAGAGACCCCCACCCTGCTGATGCACACCGACAGGAGACGTATGAAGGAAGTTACCCGAGTGGATTAGCTTCTCTCACCTCTCTCGTTTCATAATGTCAGATGCGGAACGAGCCTCTCAGATCTGCATGCTCCATCACATCTCACTTCGACCAAAGAAGCAAAACACGAGGCTGCATCTTAGCACGAGGTCAGAGGTCAACCCTCATTTAGGAGCTCAATGAAGCAGTTTAACTCCTAACCCTGGGAGAGATAACCAGCAAGTCTGAGGAGAAGTCATCCAGAAAAATTAAAAGAATGCAGGTTTCTACTTTTGAAGTTTATGAGCAAACGTATGCAAATTCCTCCGTTTGGCTGAGATTTTAAGCATTTCAATACATCTAAATGACTCCTGCATGCCTCATTTGTGGAATGTTTGGTTTTCTCCCACAGTCTGCTACGTTTAGCCGGCGTGAGTCAGAACTCAGAACAGGAGAACTCTGGTTCCGAACCAGGAGATGAAGTTCTCTGAGCCTGATGGATGGAGGGATGATGGGGCTTTTTTTCTTGTCTAGTTTTCACACATTACACAGTCCAGTGTGTGGACTGTGTAAGGTGTAAGTAATGGATTACAGTATCATATCACTTTTTGCTGCAACTGAATAAAATGTGAGGTATTCTTAATGCAAAGGTGAAGTAATAGTAGTAGCCTTTATTGTTCTGGCAGACTTTGTTTTTAGCCTTCCTAAGGCACATCGGTCTGAGGCATTCTGTTTGTCTGTTTTCTCTTTTATTATACAGATATTCTATATTTTGTTGTATAATGATCCAAACTGACTCAAGCTGAGGATCGTTATTCCTCCTGTACTTTATTTTTTCCCAAACATAAATAATATAGTGACAATAATTATTTATTGTTCCTTATTTAAGGCAGAAGTCCAAAAAAAATGTAGTTTGACTGTTCCTGGCATAACTAAGACAGTAACTTAACAGTAACGTAATTCCATACAATTCCAAATAAGAGTACTTTTATATAAGAGAGTAATCTGTAATGTATTTCAGTTTAAAAGTGGGTTACACAGCAGTGGTGTGAAGGTAAAAGACAATAAAAAGTTGTTCTGCAGTCTCATACTAAACAAACCAAGGTGAACTTTTTCAGTTTGAAAAGAGCCATAATGTTTGTTTTTAGGGCAACTGTTGCATCAAATGAAATTCTTCCCTAATCACTGAGCTTTTTCTGGAGACGAAGCTTTTGCTCTCATGTGGGACTCGTTATTCTAAACATTTTTATTCTTCTTTGTCAGAAGAGAAGAAAATGGGCCAAAGGAGGTCTTTCTGGACTGTTGCGTTCTAAGCTCCATTCTTCTCATCCATGCTTCCTATGCTGTCGATTTCTCTGGACAGAATCAGGAGCGTCATCTTTATGGGTTAATGAAGCTCCATATGGAAACTCATCCGGCGGCGGGAAGGGGCTGTGCTCAGCCTGTCGTGACACGCACCTTCAGACCGGCGCCTTCTTTCCACTCTGCTGTGGTTTGTTTGGTTGTGCCTCCTGCTGGATGCATGTCCTTCTTGGTGTGTGACTCTAGTCATAATGTTTGGATATTTGAGCCCCCCTTCCGTGTGGGTTTTGGGGGCGCCCTGTGCCGGAAGACAATGTCCTTAAAAGAAAAAAAATCAAATTTGCAGGAATTTAAAACCCAGGAAACAAACTAACGACATCTTTTCTCCTAAAATAATTGTCCTCCATATCAAAGCCTTGGTCTGAACTGTCCTTAATAGTGGAAAATGGTCAAACCTGTACGAGACATGCAGGTGACCCGGACCAAATATAAAGGTCATAGACCGCTCAGTGAACCTGTAGAAAGGACATTTTCATGCACATTTTTTACAGCCATGCAGGTTGTAGTTAACACTAATACAACACGTAAGGGTGAGTGAGTGGGTGAGACACAGGTGTGTCGAACAGATCTGTTCAGTTTTTAACAATTATCCTTTTAGTGATGTTCACGTGACACGTGCACACTCCTCGCTGCAGCCTGACAGTTAGAAATGAGGAAATTAGACAATCAGAGTGTAGTTTGTGTGGACGTCCTACGGGCACTTACGGATCACGTGCACACCCCGTGCGTGCACCATTTGTGTGTGGTCAATAAAGAGTCAGTACTCGCACCTTACCAACGACTAGAGAAGCGTAAGGACGCCGTATGACTGCATCACCTGTATGTTATAAGGATGTCATAAGGATAACTTCTATTTCCGAGAATACGTCACAAAACACTTACCACACGCACGACAATGGTACGTTCCATTTTCATGGCGCCCCTTGAGGTGGTCTATGAGCCTCACAGGAACTGACAGACACACCTGTGCTCCCTGTAAGATGCAGCCGCTCCTCTACGACCCTCCACTGACCCAGATAACCCAGAAACCGGCAGAACCCGTTTGGGGGTGTGGGGTTGCCCCGTATGGTTTCTGCGTGTGACGAAGGCTTTACGTTAAATCTCAGCAGTGGCGTTCCAGCCAACATGTCAGATGGTTTCTGCTCCCGGAGGTGAAAAGTGCAAACCAATGCAGACTCACAAACACACAACTGCAGCCCAGTGAATACACACAGGCTTTGTCTCACACAGACACACACAGTCCCAGTATCTCTTCTTTTTTTTTTTTTTTTGGGGTGGGGGTGGGGGGGATGTCATATTCGCTTCAGCTGCCAAAGGAAACCATTGATGTATTTACGTTTTCAAGCACAACTATTATCACAAAATAGTGGAAATGGGAGTAATGACTGAGGCTCACACATTCCACAGGTCTCCTGCCCCCCCCACCCCCACCTCCCTCAGCGCCCCTCTAAAAAACAAGAGAAGAAAGTCCCGTTCAATGAGCAGCTTTCTCCTCCTTTTAGCTCCTCCAGTCTTTTATTCGGCCTTTTTCTCCCCGTATTTGATATGTTATTTATGTGATGTCAGGCTGGGCGGCTCCAGCATGGAACATGCCCCCGGAGGGGGTTGGTGGGTGAATATGTGCATGAGTGTGAGTGAAAGTGACCCGTCAGCCACCCCGGCACAGAAGGCCCATTGTGCACATGGGCGGTTTATTGCACCTTCCCTCTTCTCCTCTTCTTCTTTGACACCGTTGCCTCTGCTGTGCCAGCGTGGCTCACTCTCTCGCCGTCTCATCCAGACACACATCAGACCACGGCTTGGGTTTTATTGTTTGTGGGGATCCGTAACTCCTTCCAGGGAGGGAAGAGTGGCGTGAACCCTTCGGCTGAAAGCCCAGGACTCTAGCATCGGTAGAGTCAATTCAATCCGCCCCCCTCCCAACCCCCCTGCACTGAAACATCCTACTGCTGTGTCTTTAGCCTGGATGGGAATCACACCCAGATGTTCAGATATATTCTGTAGCCCTGATGCTCTCAGGCTTTCTTCCCCTGCTGGTGTATTCATCTCTAAGGTAACCTGAGCGCACCTTCAGACTCCCCCCAAGAAGCCTTTCCTGTATTTCAAGCTGCTACATTTAACCGTCTCTGTTTCACTGCCGTTCAAAATGGAGATGTCTGAGAGCAAACTTTGAGGTTGTTTGATGGAAAATATCTCCCATGATTCTTCTCTAAGCTTCCTGTGTGATGTATTGGTGCCAGCGAGGTTTTTTCTCCCAAATAAAATAAATAACCCAAATAAAAAATCGCTTGACACTCAACTCTCCAGTATACTGTCCAACACGTTTTGTAGAATTTGAACAAGTCTTTGTCGTAGCATACATAAAGAATATTTCAGGGGTCACCAGCCTCACTGTAAAGGTCCCTGTGGGAAATGACAGATCTGTAGATCTGTAGAAGAATTGGGTTTTTTTTTACAGGCCAAAGGTCTTTCTGTGTGAAGAGGGTTTTGGAGCATCTGAAATAAAGAAAGAAAGAAAGAAAGAAAGAAAGAAAGAAAGAAAGAAAGAAAGAAAGAAAGAAAGAAAGAAAGAAAGAAAGAAAGAAAGAAAGAAAGAAAGAAAGAAAGAAAGAGAGTTTCAAAACACCTTTAATGACCAATCATCATTAAACAAATAAAATATTCACATCAAAAAATTAAAGAAAAACACAAAAACAAAGAAACAAACTCAAAAATTTACCACTAAAGAGTCATCCTTGACGAAACACAAAACATTTTGTACAGCCCAAATATTTTCAAAAACATCAAGTGCATGTGTGAGCCTATAAAAACCAAATTCGACGTTCAACCTTGCCACCAAAAGTCTTTTAAAAAGAAACAGGACATCGTCAGACCCAACTCCCCGTATCCGATTTTTCCTCGTCAACCATACCGCCAACTTGGCTTCACCGGAAAGAAAATTTAACAAAACATGGACTCTCCGCTTTCTGGCCAAATATTTTGGCCCATAAATGAAACACACAGATGAAAACTGTTCTCCCAGCCCCTCAAAAAAAGAACGAAGAAGAGAAAAAAGTCCAGTCAGACGTTGACACTGCAAAAAAAGATGTTCCACAGTTTCTGCAACAGAACAGAACGGACACCCATCCCCCGCGCCAGGATTAAGATGCACCAGATATCTGTTCGTGGCTATGATCCCGTGTACGACCCTCCACTGGAGGTCACCTACCCGTTTCTCAACAGGAGCTTTGTACAGGGATCTCCAACAGCCCCTCGGGGAAGACCCCGTGCCAAACAACTCAGCCCACCTCGACACTCTGACGTCCATCAAGGAGCGCAAGTTCAAAACTTTAACACATAAAAGATATAAAGCCTTCTTCCCAATCGTTTCAAAAGTTCCTATTTGAGGAGTAGTCCAGGACAGGAGTTTAGTTCCGTCCTCCTGCCATCCCTCGCAGGCCGGAGAAACCTGCAGAGGAGGAAAGATGAAATCCACACCATCCACCCACTGGCTAGATGCAGTAGGATCCATCACATAGGTTTGATAGGACACAGGCAAGGAGAGACAAATCTCCTTCACGAGATTTTCCAATGTTCTGAGAGATCTTATTCCGGTAAAAGCAGAAAGCTCAGGAGCAGGAGTCATTAGGAGATGTCCAAGCTTCACACAGCCCGCATCTCTCAACTTCGACCTCATGGTAGCAGAAACCAGAATCTGTGAGTTGAGGAGGTCGTTTCCAAAAATGGGTTCTTCGAACAGCCATATTCCAGGTGTTGAAACTATTTCCCTTTTGCAGAGCAACAGTCGCCAGGCTTGTAGGACAGAGCAGTAGAAAGGTGAAAGTCCAGTCAGGTCCAAGGTATGAAGCTGGGGCAGAAACAAATGTTTGTCAAATCCATAACCCCCAGCTTTCCTCAGCAGCACACATGCAGTATCCAACCACGGCAGTCCAAAACCGTGGAGCAGACGCTGCGCTGTCCGCAGTCTAAAGGCGGCTACACGGGCCGAAATATCAATCAGTCCCTGACCGCCCTCCTCAACCGGCAGGTAGAGAATGGCAGCTCTTAGCCAATGATGACCAGACCAAAAGAAATCCACCACGGTCTTTTGAAGTGCAGTGATGAGGCTTGCAGGAGGAGGCAACACCATCATACTATGCCAAAGTGTCGAGGCAACCAAGTTATTGACAACAAGAACTCTACCCCTGAAGGAAAGCTGAAGCAGCAGGTATTTCCATTTAGACAGTCTGGCACACACTCTCTCCATGACACCCTCCCAATTCTTTTTCTGAAAAACGTCACTGCCCAAATAAACTCCTAAAAACTTCATCCCCTCCGTTCCCCAATCAAGATTCCCAGGCAAAAGAGGCAATGTGGAGCCCGACCAACGTCCCAACAATAGAGCGGTGCTCTTACCCCAGTTCACCTTAGCCGAAGAAGCCCTTTGGAAAAGATCCAGAACATTGCACAGAGAATCAATATCTGCCTGATGTCGAACAAAAACTGTTACGTCATCTGCATATGCAGACACCACAAGAGACGGTTTGTGGGACATTTCTGGTAACATCAATCCTGTAAGCAGAGTACGTAGCCTATGGAGAAAAGGTTCAATGGCAATAGCGTACAGTTGTCCAGAAAGTGGACATCCCTGTCTAATCCCTCTCTGAACCATAACAGGTCTGCTCAGTCCGCCACCAATCTTGACTAAACAAAAAGCCTCCTTATACAAAAGAGCCAACAAAGACGTAAAAAACTCTCCAAAACCAAAAGCTCTCAAAGCAGAAAATAAATAAATATGATCAACCCTATCGAAGGCCTTCTCCTGATCCAAGGATAATAGTCCAACTGAGGTGTCACAGTGTTTGCAAACATCAAATAAATCACGTACAAGAAAAAGATTGTCCATAATAGATCGGTCAGGCACACAATAGGACTGATCTCTGTGAATGATTACACCTAAAACATTCTTAAGTCTATTGGACAGGACCTTAGAGAGCAACTTATAGTCTGTACAGAGCAAGGCAAGCGGTCTCCAGTTCTTCAGGAGAGTTAAGTCCCCTTTCTTAGGAAGAAGAGAGAGAACAGCATGACGGCATGAGAAAGGTAACAATCCAGTCTGTGAGCAATCCTTGAACACCTCTAGTAGATCCGGGCCCAGGCACTTCCAGAAGTGTTTATAAAAATCCGCCGGCAGCCCATCCAAACCAGGAGACCTCCCGAGCGCCATCTGACCCACAGCAGCAGTCAATTCCTCCATGGAGATTGTAGAGTCCAAAAGATCCCTGTCTGCGTCACTCAGTCGTGGGAGTCCCTCCATCAGCTGTTCCACACAGTCGCTGTCGCAGTCCTCTTTTCCGAATAAGCCGCTATAAAAATCCACCGCAAGAGTTCTCATGGCAGCCGGACTCGTAGTAACAGTCCCATCAAGAAGGCGCAGACAGACCATCTGTTTCTTCCTAGAAACAGATTTCTCCAGGTTGAAAAAGAACGACGTGGGAGCATCCATGTCTCTGATGGTGGTAAACCGAGCTCGAACTAAAGCTCCCTTAGCCCTTTCACGGAGAAATGAACTCAGTTCACCCCGTCTGCTCTTAAGTAATTGACCTTGTGAAGCACTATGAGTTGAACAAGTGTTTTCTAGCCCAGAAATTTCTTTTTCCAAAGCAGATATTGCTCTCTTAGTTGCAACTGTGGAATGGCTCGTATACTGCTGACAGAAAACCCGTGTTTGTGCTTTACCCACCTCCCACCACTGGCTAACAGAAGCAAAATCAGATCTTCTACATCTCCAAAGCTCCCAAAAAAACTCAAATTTCTCACAAAAAACTCTATCCAGTAGAAGCTTCACATTGAAATGCCAGTATGAACTTCCTTTTGTAGAAGATCCAAGGTGTAATTCTAGTGTTATCATATGATGATCACTAAAAGCAACTGGATAAATGGAACATCCATAAACCCTGTTTCTAAAACTGTCTGTGATATAAAATCTGTCCAGTCTAGCGAGGCTCAATTTTCCACCCACATTCCTGGCCCACGTGTATTGTCTGGTTTGGGGATTATTAAGCCGCCACACGTCAACCAAAGAAGAGTCAGAAACAATCTTTGATAAAACCGATGATGACTGGAAATGAGGTTCTGCACCTGTTCTATCTAAAGTAAAATCTAACGTGCAGTTCCAGTCACCGCCCATCACTATAACGTCCCCTGGATCACAGTTCTTCAAAAAAACCTCTAAAGTGAGGAAAAAGGGGATTCTGTGAGCACCTTCTGCAGGTGCATAAAAGTTAATCAAACAAAATTTAAACCCGTTCAGTTCAACCCTCACAGCGAGGAACCTGCCCGTGGCCACCTCACTAACGGATAAGATATTAAGACTCAGCCGAGGTGAAAAAAGAACCGCCACCCCAGCAGAGAAGACTGTACCATGAGAAAGGAAAGACTGACCCCTCCACCACAGAGCCCATACTGCCTCAGTTGTCACATCACTATGTGTCTCCTGTAAAAACAAAATATCCAGAGCTTTATCTTCAAAAATGTCTTTAATAATCGCCCTCTTTTCCGCATCTCTCCCACCATTAATGTTTAAAGAGCCTGCCTTAAATGTAAACATAGAGTGAAGAAGGAAAAGTGAAGAAAATAACAGGAAAAGAATCATCCACACACACACAGTCATAACTACGTCAGTGTTTCACCCTTTTTCTTCATTTTCAACCTCCTGGAGCTTTTACCCTTCAAAGCCTTCAACTGTTTACGAACGGTAGTGACATGTTTCTTTAATCGAAACCGTTTCTTTTCATCAAGTATATTAAAGTCAACCTGTTTCTGCAAAGTTAGTGACGTCAGAATGAACTTCTCCAAATCTGGAAAATAATCAGCCACTTTAACTGGTCTACCAAATGAATCTTCTAGGAAGTGATTGATTTCCTCAAGTGAATAAATGTCATCGGACGATATCTGGGACTCTGCCAGAGAGACACAGTCAGAGTCTGAATCCAGCTCCATGTCTGTGGTGACAGGAGGAGGAATCACAGCAGAAAAATCATCAGTAACAGCAGACTGTCCATCTGCACACTCAACCCCTTCACCAGTCACCCCTGTGCCCATTTTATCACCACTAGAATGGTCAGAAATACCGCCAACATTCTCAACACTGACACTCACACCACCTTCAGACTCCTCCTGAAGCTCTGAGGCAGGAGCAACAGTGTTGTCTCTAACATTAACCTCACTATTGCTGCTCTGAGCAGCTTCAGAGCTGCAACCTTCACCAGGATCTGTACCAGTTAGAAGGGCGGGGTCCCCCACACCCACACAGTCTGCAGTGGCGAGCCCCTGCTCCACCTGAGCGGCCGGAGCGGCCTCATCAGGCCGCCCTTCAGCTGCCCTGTGAGGGCAGGCGGCGCGCTTATGCCCAGTGTTTCCGCACTCAAAGCACTTCAGATTTCCCGTGCTGGCATAGACCAAATAATTGCCATCCCCGTGCTTCACGCGGAAGGACACGTCCAGAGTCTGAGCAGAAGAGCTAAGAAACATGAAAACCTGTCTGCGGAAGGACTGAACATGTCTCAGCTTCTCACTCCTGCAGCCCAAACCTACAGTTCGGAAACCGCTAGCAAACTTTCCGTAACGCTGCAGCTCTTTTTCCAGAGCGTCGTTGGGAATGAACGGGGGAACCCCCGAAACAATGACACGCGTCGACGGCACCGCGAGCGGGGACACCTGCAGGAACTCCCCGCCCACAGTGACGCCACACGCGATCAAGTCAGATACCAAACGCTCCTCCGTCAGAAAAACTATCACTCCTTTGTTCATCCGAGAAGCATAAGTAATGTTGGCGTGACCAACTAAGTCTCCCACGGCAAGGAGAATTGTCTCCACAGACACCTGTGGGTCGGGTTGGACGCGGATCCCATGCCTCAGGGACAAGGACGGCGTCTGAGACGCCATCCCGGCGAGGCGGGTGAACCGCTGATCCCCCAAACTCACCAGTGAAAGTCGTTAAAAACAGTAAATAACTCAAAATAGAAAACGAACAAAGGAGCACTAAACCACACAAACTTTCTGTCAAACTCTCAAACTCACTCACTCACCCACACCGTCCATGCTGACGCCGCTACCAATCTCCCAGCATGCAGTGCAAGAAAGAAAGAAAGAAAGAAAGAAAGAAAGAAAGAAAGAAAAGAGCTGAGGACACCCTCCACTGAAAAAAAAAATAATAAAAACGAACCCAATTTAAGGTCAAACAAAAGCAGATTTCTTTGATCCAACCTGGACATGTCTGTGTTTGTTTGCTGTAAAGTTGGACATCAGCTCCATCGCTAAGGACTTTTCTGACAACATGGGGAAATGACCGGACTTGACCACACTAGCAAAGGTAAATGCAAAGTTATAACCCTTGTACTATCTTAGGCACTTTAACATTGGGAGTTGGGTCATCTAGACCAGTGGTCCCCAACCCCGGGCCGCACAGAAATAATAAATGACATAATTTACTTCCGGTTTATTTATATTGGAATCTGAAAGATGTTTTATTTTTAAAAAAATTGCCCGATTCTCTGTCACATCAGTCTATGTCACCATTAACGTGGGCCAAGGGAACCCATAAAAAAAGAACCCCAAACAAATAGAACCCCAAACAAAACGGAATAGCATATTCTTGTCACAGTACCATTCAGAATTTCACACACCGATGGCGGCTCTGCTGCCAAACACTGGTGCCAACCGTCCACCAGAGGCAACATGAGGTTCAGTGTCTCCCCCAAGGACGCTTCAACACATGAGGGGGAATCAAACTTACCGCTGCGCCCTAAAAGACTGACTGTGTAAAAACAGCAAACCCCAACAGGTTTTTTGTTGAACTGAGCCTTTAGACCCAAAGTAAATTCAGTCTGGAAGCCAAATAAAATAAGTGAGTGTGCAGAAGAAGATGAACAATCAGATCTGTAAGTTGGAGTGTGCGTTTTTATTTAAATGCGACAACGTTTGACGAGCTTAATCAGACTGGAATTTCCATTTTTCAGTTTTCAGTTCTGGTTTTTAGTTTTTTTCTTTTTTTTAGTAGCATTTTTTTACGTCACTTTTGTTTTTGTTCTTTGATGATTTCAGCAGCTGAAAACATCTACTTCTGGGAAACATCTGGAAGTGTTCCTGCACGTCGTGTTTGACAGTGAAGCCCCCTTGATCACAACAATAGGAAGAGTTAGCACATTCCTTTAGAATGAAGAGTTGGATGTTTTCTTCACAAGCACAATTCACATCGCTGCTTGCTTCCACTTTAAACGGAGACGACTTCAGCTTCAATCGGGCCTTTTTCAGTGAGCGTCTGCTGCATTTCTGACACACAACTGTGAAGTTAAAAGCCGGTAGAAAATGTTTTCCCACTGAAACAACATTCCCTGGGATAAAGTGATGTGATGATAGAGGAAGGAGAGAAGCAAAGAGATTTATTAAGCTCCCTCTAAATGTCAATATAGGTTTCCAGTTTCATCTATGGTGCAGTCATGATTTATGTTTAATAGGCTTCAGGTGTTGGCCGTCCCGGGTCTGGGCTGGGGAGGGTGGGGTTGGCTTGTTCACGGATAGTGATGTGGGTGACTGCTGCACTCACAGGGTCTGCACCGGCTCCTCAGCCGCCTCACGTCTGGAAAAACAGAGCCGCCTTTGTGTTCGGCTCTCCAACGGCCTCACGCGTCCGTCGGTAACGGCCGTGCGACAACTCACCGCCGACAGGGGGCGAGCAGAAGCAAATGGATTAGCTAATGTACGGCTAATAAGGAAAGGACGGGAGGAATGTGTGGGTGAGGTCAGAGAGAGGGGATTGACAGCAGCAATAAACAACAGCCCCCCCTCCCTCTGCCATCATTCATCTGTGTTTTTATGTGACTGACAGGCTCTCGTGAGGGGGTGGGACTTATGAAACAAAGGTCACGTTGTCTGTGGAAGGTGTTCCCTCACCTCTGCAGCTGCACAGGCGGCATGAAAGCGCCAGGAAAAGTGGCATCGCTGGTATATTTGGCCAGTAATCTGTCTGGTCTTGTCCTCAAACATCCCCACCGTCAGCGCAGACGCTCCATTCCTCTTCTTCAAGCCCCCAACTGTCACTGTAAATCACCATAATGTGTGTGCCTTCCTGGACATAAAAATTAACCCCATAAACAGTTTGCACTATATACATCTATAGTTTGATGGTTTCCAGCATAGAGCGTGTCTGTTCACAGCTACGTGACAGAAAAGACAGGATGAGAGGGGCCACCGGAGGGTTTCTCTCTCCTTTCAGTCACATCAGCTGCAGCTTTTACTCTTCTCCGATGCATAAAGCACCACTCTGATGAAAATGATCTTTATCTGGCATTTTTCTGATGATAATGGACAATTATAGAGAAAATTCCACACCTACAGTCCCCGCTCACAACTCAGAGGTGAATTTCTAATGTACTCCTGTTGCTCTGCAGAAACCATGTCCTAAAAAACAACACAGGTTTTTAGATTAAGCCACAAACTGCATTTATTAAAAAACAACTGGGAATGCTTCAAAATAAGATCAGATGGTGATCAGAGTAAGGAATGCATTGTTACAGGTCAACATGGAGGTTAAAATATACGTACCACCCAATAGAGCTATTCTATACCTTTGTAAACTAAAAATGAAAGAAATCCAAATTAGCCTCTAACTGAAAACAAGACAACAGTGAAGTGTATTTTTGCACTTTCCCCCTTTTCCTGTCTTATTTGTCTTCCTACTTTCTGTGGTTGAAATTCATTTTTCTTTTTGCCATGGGAATAAATCAACATGAGCTGCAGGATGATGTTTCAAGGATGCATATTTTTTTCAGGTAGAAACAATGTCATGTGGTGCTTTTTTGGCGTCTCGGTGTTGTTTCTCAGGGTGGGAAGTGAATTGTGGGTATTACTACTTGAGGTCACAGCACAAGGGAAAAAGAATAGCTTGTTGACTCGACTGGTCTGTCCTGCAGCACTGATATTGTGTGTTGGATAAAATGGCACAAGTGGTTCCCTTTCAGTAGACACACGCTGCAGGGCTCCGTCTTTCTTTTAGCCACAATGACCCACAATTCCCTGGGCATTTCTCAGGTGGATCGCTTTACCCCTACTGCCAGTGGCTCAGCTGATGACTTGGCCAGCCGTCAGACCGGCCTCTGTCACACGGAGAGGACAAGATTGTTACATTTGTGGGAATTGGATTAAAAAAAGAAAGAGTCGGTCTAGAAGGTTGAGTAACAATGACATTTTTGTTTATTATAATGCAAGTGTGGAGAAGTGTCACCAAAGCTGTGGATGCTTTTCACCCCCCCCAGTCCAAAGGGAGGTTTTCCCTCTTGGGCAGCCGTCCACGTGCTGAGCTGAGCTTTCGGATTCCAGGGGAAAACTGAAACACAACGCTTTCCCAGGACAGTTGGGAACCCAACACTACACAGACTCGTGTTTTCACTTGTTATCAAGTTACTAACCTGGTTTCAGGTCTGCAGCCTGAATGAGCAGCTCACCGGGGCAGAGAGGATGTTCACACATACAACCACCATGCTGAACCATTCGCCTGCTGTGACACAAACCAGTTAGAACATCCACACCAAAAATGTTTGGAACAATTTTCCATCCCACTGACAGCTGTCATGTTCCTTCAGGCATTTAACCTGCTGTTCGCCGTCACGATGAGGCACCACTGATCTATAGAGGCACCGGAGATATCATCAGTACGTGTTTATGGAGTTTATTCCAGAAGTTGACTTTGCTGTAAAGAAATTCCACTTCTTTAGAATAAAATGTGCCATCCTCATGTAAATGTGAGCTGAGAGGAACTGTCAGATGCCATGAAGGAAATAAAAAGGATGGAAGCACAAAAGAACAAAAAACTGGTCTTTGGAGGTCGGTCTGCATTTTACATTTTCTTCACATTTTTCCGTTTCAGTCACTTGTATAAGTTAGTATTTTAAATGTAATTTTAACATATAAATAAAAGCCCCATTAAAGGAACAAAGCGCAATTACCGTTATGAAGCCCATTGTTGTAATATTGGGCTGTGTGAATAAAATTCAATTTTGCTGAATAAAATAAATAAATAAAAGTAAAACTAAAAATCTGAGTAAAAACTAGTGAAAATCACTAACCCATATAAAATTTTATAAGATATTAATAAACATTAAGCATTATTTCAAACTGATTCAGGGCTTCATATTTATGATGCACCAGGTTTCCATTTGTTAGAATGAAAAAATAGTTTACTTCTTCAAAAACAAAAGTTTTATTGCTTTGAAAAATTGTGTGAAGGATGTTGTTTTGATCAGAATTTTTAATTTTACACAAAATAAACAATCGTTTACCATTTGTTTTGTATGATCTGTTATATCACAGTGTGTAACGGCCTGAGAGCCGTGATGCCCCTGCAGCTGCACGCACTCCTGTCTTTGAGAAAGTACTGTAATTGTGTGTGAAGGAAAAGGGGGGTGGGGGGTGGGGGGCAGACTGCGAAGAGTAACAGCCACGATTGCGCAACATCTGGATCATCGCGTCTTTAGATTACACAGCTCATGCTAATAATGTCTATTTATTAACTAGTGTTACATTTTTATGACGTGTCTTTATTTTCCATATCCAGAGTTGTTGTTCTTACCTTTTAGACACAAAGACAGCTAATAATGCAGTAAAACAGCTGCACTTTCTGAGATCATAAACAAACTATAGATCATTTGTTTATGAAAGTTTTGAGGTTTTTGGAGGATTTTTACTGTTGGTGTTGCACAAAATTAGAAAAATGCCAAATTTTTTTGGAGTAATCTCAGTGATTTAGTTTTTAATGTTTTTTAAGACCTAAAAATGATATTCACAATAACAGGTATTTTAAAAAAATACACAAAGACACACACAGGACGTCACACACCTAGCAAGAATGAACTTATTGCTAAAAATGATGCAGGTGTCCGGCTTTAAAAAATGACAAAAGAGCAAAGAAAACGGAACGATTTGATTGGTTATTTCTTATTATTATTATTATTTCCATGCTTTGTTTGTTTTGTTCTGCTGCATATTCATATTTGTATAATTTTGACAGAATATATTTTTATGGAACAAAATATTATACGTTATTTACGGTTTGACTTGAGTTATTCTAAAGTGCAACCTAAAGTGTGTTTTGGATTTAGGCCCCCTGTGCGGCTAAGTTTGACACCCCTAAAATATGACCACTTTTTTATTTTTGTGTAAATGAAGAAGATGTTGCCAAATTGTGTGTGTGTGCGGGGCGGGGCTCACTAGCCCGTAGAGTAAGTTAGTGTAGAACCGCCACTGCTTGTACAGGTCCAGATAGCAAAGTTGGACCCAAATGACAGAGCCGTCTTCCTCATAACAAACAGTATTGTTCGGACTCTTGTGGTTTTCACTCCAGCTATAATTATACAGATTGAGATCAATTATAACTGGAGAGTGAAGCAGCTTGTTGCCTAATTCCATGACACATGTTTGTCAAGAGCACGATTTGGCTGTTTCTGCAGCAGTGTGTGTGTGTGTGAGTGTGTGTGTGGGTGGGTGTGCGTGTGTTTGTGTGTGTGTGTTGGTGCAGAGGCTGCGTCAGAGACACGGATTCTCCATTTGGTGCCAGAAAGATTACCTCTGATGATGCATAAACCCTGTGTGATTGTTGCATTTAGGCAATTCTGGGTGTAACACCTACTTTTGTAAACACAAGCATTTCAAAGCGTAAGTCAGCGGAGGATCGTCTCTGTTCTCCCCCCACATTAAAGCTGCACATTATCTTTGAAAATGACTTAAATGCGTTGACGCGTACTTTAAAAAGCTGATTTACGAACAAACACTAATGAAGTGTGAACGCAAGAAGTTTGGAAATGCTGTTTGTTGAAAATTTGAGTGGGATTAACTGAGAATGGTTGCAACATGGGTGAACAGGAGCAAACAGCAGTTTTTTAATGAGGATTCAGAATACACGGGTTAAATCGGTGGAGACTAAAGGAGCACCAGGACCGGGGGGGCTCTGGGACATGCAATACTTGTATATCTGGCACTCATGGGGTGCATGCTGTTTTCTTTGACTGCAGCAGAAAAGGACGATGCTCAGGCCTTGTAGCGCTGACTCAGCAACAGTGGTGATGGCTCTCATTGCAGTAGAGTATTCTACGGTGGCCCTGTAGTACCAATCACTCAACCCAAAAACATATTAAAGATCTGAATTCCCTTCACAACTTAGTGCACTATATAGTGCGTTTGTGTCTGAATCTACAATTTCCTCGAAACTTCCCAGAAGTCTCTGTGAAAAACCAATGTGCATCGATGCTCACTAGATTGACAAATATAGACCACAATGCATTGCATTTAAACAATTTTTGCGGAAAAAAACCAGTAGAAAAATATTTTTTATACACCTTTACACCATAATAGATTCATGAATAGTCGTCGTAAAACGTTCGTGTTTATCAGGTTTTTACTTCATGAAATCTGTGACATTATATACGCCATTAAAAATAATAATATTAAAAAAAAACAACAATACATTTTAGAAATCAAAACAGAATTCTTTAAACCAAAATGTAATTTTAAAAAAAGTAATGGAAATGTTTCTTCACCTTTTCAACAGGAAGTTCTTTGGCATGAAGTGACATCTTCCAACAGAAGATGTCTTAAAACCTCTGGCCACGCCCACTTCAAAGGTTTGGTGATTGCTCATTGGTTCTTCACCACACTTCAGTCAAAACTAGGGCTGTGTGTTGGCAAGAGTCTGGCAATACGATACATATATTGTACTGGAACACATTTTCTTTTTTTCTCTTATTAAGTAAAACTCTACCTGAATATCAACACATCTTTCAGTGAAATAAAATTGTAAAACTTATTTTATTTAATGATCACAATATTAATCATTGCCACCGTATCTCATATACAATTCATGATGATGAGGATGAGGCAGCACAACAGGATGAAGGAGACGCTTTAATGTGGCAAAGATGCTTTAAGATGCTCACATGTGGATTTAAACACAGATTTCAGCGCTCATCGTCTTTTTCAGAGCGTTGTGCACGTCCCTCTGATCCATCAGGTCTCTGAACTAGAATCTATTGCTGGGAGGTTCTGCAGAACTTTGGCCCGCTTTGCCGACAGCATTTTGGTTGATGTTTTTGGTTGGAGGGGAAAACAAGAGTCAGACGCTGAAGGACGCTCATAAATAATTAGAGAAAAATCGTCCTGACAGCGTTTTGAATCGATAAAACTATTGCCAAAAAATGGATCGCAGAAACGATTTTAGTGATAATAAATTCTCCTAATTGTGAGACAACAATAAAATAAAAAGTTTGTGCTTGGAGGAGATGGTTTTTCAGCCATATCGAAATCAACATATTTCTGTTAACGGCAATGATAAATCTTGTTTCATATTAAATGAGTTGTGACCAACGACCGCATGGTTGGTAGGAACCGGCGGCGCTGCACAACGGGCGCCACCAGAGGCTTAGTTTCAGACTTAGATACTACAATTATAAAGAGTCCTCTTTGGTTAAAAACTGACTCTAAAATGTGAAACATGTTTAAACATCTTTAAAACACTTTAGCATCAATAGTTTTCATGCTCTTTTCATTACCCCCCTCCACCTTTTGTTATCATTAATCTTCCCCGCTGGTCCCTGTTTGTTTTTCATTAATTCTGGTGAACTGTGGTGATGAAGGCGTTTCTGCCTGCGCTGTCTCCTTGGATGACAGACGGGCTCAGGGAGGTCATTGTTTTTGCAGACTCTCACAGATGTGGAAAGTGTCGTCTTCAAGCTGCTCCTCCTTCTTTACTTTAAACAAGCTGTGCAATAAAAAAGAAACAGATTTTGACATCGTCTCCGGCAGAGAAATGCCGTTTTACAAACTAATTCCTCTGTTTCAGAGGAGAAAATTCTTCCTTTAATTTCCTGCTCTTTTTTTAATTGAAGTGTAATTTGTGGAATCCTTCATGCACAGATGTGTTTTTCAATGACCTGTTTGTGTGAATTATAAAAGGATGAGAAAAACTGCAGTGGGAAAACATTAGTAGGATTTATCATTTCTTTACATTGAAGCTGTGTACCCTGATGAAACGGAGGATCCGCATTGATATTTGATTCAGTCTGAGCTCTGTTTACCTCATCACTAACAGATCCAGGATCTCATTCACCTTTGAACGCCACAGAGCTCATCTGCCTGACTCACCAGAAGCTTAAAGTTGGTTTGCTCCAAAAATTCAGGGCAGAAAATAGAAACGAAGACCCATTAGTGTACTGGAGAGCTTCCAGAGGGTGGACAGAGATGAAGGCTCTTCAGGACAGAGATGGAACGCAGCAAACGCTGAGGACAAGAGGAGAGGGAAGGTTAACAGAGGAGGGAAATAGATGGGATGGGGGGGGGGGCTTGAAAAGGTGCAGGAAATAAGAGGGACAATACATTTGTTAGAGGGTAACTCTAGCTACCTTTGTGGCAGATTTTTCATCAGCAGACTGAAGTGAACAGCTCACAGGAACTCAGACAAATCCTCTGTCCAGCTCCTTTGCTTTAGGAACATGTTTGTTTTCAGTCAACGTCTGTTAGATCAATTATTCAAGAGAAACACACATTTTCGCTAAGTTGTTTTTGAAATCCATGCTCTGCCACATGCATTTAAACAACAGAGTTTAATCATTGTGGATTCATGAAAGCTGGATCTGGGCCTTTAATGTCTTCATAAGAGGTTACTATTGGGTTTTCTTTGTCCCACAGACCAGTGAAATGTGAGTGTTTCCTCCATCACACTTGTTCAATGGTTTTTCTCCTTTTCCTACTTGTTCCAAAGCTCTCACACAATCGCAGGGTGTTAGATTGGTGTGAAATGGCTTTCTCTCAGTAAAGCAGCTTGTTTGTTTGTTTGGGTGATGCATCAGTCCCATCGTCTCCTACCGTCACCTGGCCATAAAGGAGATACCTGCCAAACCATGTGACCTAAACAGCTGATGAGCTCCTCGGTCTGTCCTCACAGGTCACACAAGACTGGCTTTGGTGAACATCATCTCCAGTCCGGTCAAGATGTGTTCCCAAATATGACCAAATATGAAAAAAAAACAAGGTTGTTTGTTTCAAAATAAAGCACACCGGGCTCTTTCTGCACGTTGCCTTCATGGATTTTTGCCACATCGGAAAAAAAAAAAACCCCAGCTCATTCTGTGTGCAGTGAATTCCTGCTCTGACCAAATGAAGTCAACTCTGTCACCATTCTGGAGCCAGACGACATCAATGAGCAGTGATCGGTCCGAGTCATCGTTTCTATGGCAACCAGTCTCACCAATCATGAGTGTGCTTGCTGGAAGGCCACACCCCTCCCACCACTTGAGAGCGGGCTACATGAAATCACGCATTTTGAACGTTGGATTTGGCCAGCAGGCTCCACCTACTTTAATTAAGGCATCTGATTGGTCAGTTTCTGACAACATGAACTAGAAAAAAAAATCATGAAGAAAACGAAAATTATCAAGAAGATGTTAAAAAAGGGTGACAGAGTAAGAATGGTTATTCTGACCGATAGAATGACTAGCTGTTTATTTCTCTGTAGACGTCTATGGGATTTTGGTTTCTTGGAGGCAGTGGTGTACTTCCTGTTTTGGACGCCAGGGGGGCGGGGTCACTCAGTCCAGTTCTCATGCACAGTCATTGGGTGAATCTGGGCCTTAGTCAGATTTTATCCACCATGACATCAACAAACATGGCAACTGTGGTTGTGATTCCGCGATAATTGAAATATCAAAACCGTCCCTTGTGAAAGTAGAGCTTCTGTGACGGATTAAAGGGATGACCAACCGTTTGTTTGCCATTTAAAAAAACATCACCTCTGTGACTCAAACAAAAAAGTGAAAGATTTAAACATGTGGGATTCTTGAAAGGACTGGATCATTTGCACGGTGTATCTTAGTGTTAATTGTACTTGTAAAAGGATTAAAGTCGAAAAAGAAAGAAAGTTTATAGGGGCATTTATAGGATTTTGGGTGTGGTCGATTGTTTGCTGTGTGGGAGTTAAATACTGGATGTTCATGTTTTATTTAACAAAAAAAAATTACACATTGCTGTCTCTGTTTGTATAAAGTATGGTTTTCTTTCAAGCATTTTAATTCCCGCTCAGGCTGCATGTGCAGTCTCGCAGGATGACTTCATGTCAGCACTTGGTTTTTTCATTGTGTCGGGCTGCTGGTTCCTGCTCAAGGATTTGTTGGCAAGTCCCAAAAAGCTGTGAGAAAAAGAAAAAGATAATGCTCGGCTGGTATAGAGACACATTATAGCTGCGGGCAGCATTAGAAATAATAAATAAACCCCTGGGATTGGAACGATTTTGAGGCTGTGTCTCATCCCATTTGGGATATCATCTCACAATTCAGCAAATTTTCAGGAAACACGTTCCCACTTTTTTCCCAGACAAGTTGAAACACCTCATGTTAGGATCTTAAAGGCAAGCTTCATGATGCAGCTACAGGGGACTGAATACTTCACCTTTTGGGGTTTTTTTACCCACAGGTTATAGGAATTGATTGAGCTCATAAATCTTACTTTCCGCAAGAATACAAAGATACGTTTCCTGCTCCTGCTGTGACTTGATTTTCCTTTCATTAGGAATAGCTTTGTGGAGCCAGTTTAGCTCGTGCTGGTTTGCGGCGCCTTCCGTCCGTGAAACCCGGGTTCGACTCCGGGCTGCTCCCTGTTCCCTTCTCTACCTCTTCCGGTTCCAAGCCCGGTTTGAGAAGGTTGCGTCAGGAAGGGCATCCGGCGTAAAACATTGCCAAATTTTTTACACAGGCGACCCCTGATGGGAGAAGCCGAAAGTGGAAGGAAAGGAAGGAATAGCTTTGTGAAATCTTCACTCATCAAAGGTGTTTTATTCTTGTTTTTATTAGTTAAACAAATGATAAAGATTTTTCATAACTTAAATGCCATTTCTGTAGAGCCTTTGTAAGCAGCAAAGCTTCATTTCCACTTTGAGCTTTCTGTCAGATATTCAGGACAACATTCAACAGCTACACTTTTTCTTCACCTATCAAACACGACCAGCACAGACACACTTAGCATGCAGTCATGACTTTTTCCTCTCCAGTTTGCTGTTCCGCTCAGCTTTCACTCTTGCTGACATGTTCTGTGAGGTCCACTTTCTGACTTGCAGCCTGTAGCTGCTACTTTGCATGTTAGTCTTACGACAGACCTGTTGGATAGCTTCCTACAAAGCAGTGCATAAAGCTGCTGATGGACCCCTGAGTCTTCAGCCCAGCCCAGTGTAAATGTTGTCCCTCTCACGTGCCTTTAGCTCTCCTTGTCTGTTAGGATCATCAGCCAGGTACCTTTGACTCACGCAGAGGGATGGTTTTCATCAAGCGCACATGGCATACGTGCAGTTGCTAAATGTGATGCATCTAATCCGGACACGCTGTGTCAGCCGTGAGGGGATGAGGACATGTTTTGGCTCCTGTCCTGCAGACGATTTGTCCTCCTGACATGTTAAAGAGCATTTTTGTTACTTTAGGTTGTAGTTTAAGTATCAACACAGGATCCGTACTTTATTACCCACTACTGCAGCCCGTCAAGCTGAAGATTTGTTTTTTTTCCCCACAAATTGCACAACCATCCCCTCACATCATCCGCCTTCTGCCCTGTGAAAGGAAACAGCTTCAGGTTTTTCTGAAATATTTTACTCTTAATAGGGGAAACACTTCTTATCAAATATATATACAAATACTGGAGGATAACTGTTCTTTGGTGAGCTGGTTCTGGTCAGTGTAAATACATTCTTGGAGACAATTGCAACCAGATGGCTTTATGTTGTTTAGAGAATGACTACTTTTTTCCTTCATTTCAGACAAAAAAACTTGAGGACATTTCCTCTTTTAGGTCAGCTGAGTTACGAGTAATGAAAGATAGATCATTTTTCAGAGAATTTATTATTACTTTTGTCACACGACTATAATCAAAGCAGTTTTCAATAATCAGATACATCCCGATGAAACAAAGACTGAACTGTTTGTTAGAAATGATCGTCTTCTTTCACAATCCAAGCCATGAAGGATGAGGAAAGCAACGTGTCCCTGTTTGTTGCTTAACAACACACCGCAAAATAGACAGCATTACATAAATAAACATACTTAACAATGTTAACAATATTGTGGGACAAATTAAAAAGTCTGTCTTCTAGGTTTATCTCCCTTAGTTACATTCTGCGGGTTTTTGCAAGAGAATCTGGCTGCAGCCAACAGCATGGCGCCCTGACATCAATAGACAGAGCTGGAGGTCTGGAACCGGACGTTCACATCTCGTCTCCTGCCTCCCCATTTCGCTCCGAAAACACTAATTTAGCCGGTGACCCAAACAGTTACAGGTTTCTTCAGCTGTAAACATTAAAACTTGAATACTGGACATGTCTCTGTGAAAGCCTGCTTTGCTCTGACCAGAACTCTGTACGCGATCAACATGAATCAGCTGATGGGCAGAGAAAAGCGGCTTTGCACTCTACAGCGACTTTCCACCGATATGCACATAAAGTGTTGCATAAGCCACCTTGCTCTGCAACAGAATGCGCTGATTCACACTGGTCACGTTAAAGTTACAGTTGTTGAAGGAACGTAAACACTTGAGCTAAAGCTCCGGTGTAAAAGTTTTACAAATCTGAACCCTGGAAAGCTACACCGCTAAAGACGAGCTTCAGCTGGGATTTTTGTTGGAACTGATAGACTTCAGGAGCAGAATCAGAACAAGGAAGTGAAGACTTTAACCACTTCTGATTGGTCAGACTGATGATGTATGATTAAGCCTCCAAGAATGATTGGTGGAGAGAGTTAAAGGGGCGGGACTTTTCCTAAAACGTCTGAAGCTACAGCTAAATCGCGGTACCGTCATTCTTATCAAAGTGTCTTTAATAGAATCAAATAAACACAAAGAAAAAAGTATGTTTACAATTTTCCAAAGTACTCAGTGTTTTATCAGGGCCTGTTTGGATGAACACAGAGCTGATATCCTGGAGATGGAAAATGTTTTTAGATCAGTTGATGAAGGCAATTTACCACAGCAGACCTGACCATCTCCCAAAAACACTGCCTAAGACCACCTCAAAGGACATCATAAAAAAATGGAACGTACCTGTTACGAACTGGTGGTGGAGGACCCAAATGCAGGAGACCAAGCTTGATGACAGGAACTAAAACATTTAATTAGCAAACTGAAACATGACAAAACTATGAGGGGAAACAAAACTGTGACAAAACAGAGCAGATGACCTGACAAGGATGAACAGAAACCAAGACACTTAAATAGTCTGAGGGTAATTAACTGAACTGAAGACAGCTGTGGATCATGAACCAGAAACTGGTGTGACTGACAAGGAAACCAAAAACATGACAAAGAAAACCAAACCACTGAATCCTTACAGTACCATTGTTGTGCGTGTGGTAAATGTATCCTGAAAGATTTTTAACAATAATTGATTTTGATTTGATTTGATTTTGATTTTGATTTATTTATTTCAAGCATTGTAGTCAAAGCAATAAAGAATTTACACATATTTATCAAACTCATTACAGAAATGATGAAATGCATAGATTAAAAAGACAGAAAACAAAACAAAAATGTCACTTAAATCATATATGCTTAATTAAATACAGTGATAATTAACTGAGGTATAAGTAGAGTTTGATTTATTGCTTGAAAAGGAGTGGGAAGAAGCAAGCTTATATAATCCCACCCCTACTGAGTTCATTCATTTGATTGTTTAACAGTGTTTTTAAATCTGGTTAATGTATAGATAATGTAAGTCGTGACGTACAGTCGATGCTGTAATTAAATGGTACCCTTATTTACTGAGGCTGAGACAAATGTGTTCATTTAATTAGACAATTTTAATATATATATGGCAACAAATAATCTATTTTGATTTTATTACTTGCTAAAAATAACTAACTTTAGTCTCACTTAGTTCAGTTCTGTCTAACAGCTAAAATTGCAAATGTTATGTTGGATTGAATAAACTCAAGTCAGTCTGGCCGCACCACTTCAAGCCTCATTGTTCTCGGTCATAGCGTCCTGATTTTAGACAATACAAGAAAGACAAATGAACGAACGGTGTGCTCACTTGACCCATTCCTTTGCACCAGGCGCAATTGAAATTTAACTACAATTTTAGTAGATGAATCGCAAACTGCAATTGCACAAATGGGCAAATTTGTGAAACATTTGCACAAACTAAATCTTAAGGAAGTAAAAAGATGCTCGTTTCAAGAATAAATGCAATTAAAATTGCAAGAAAATGTTTTTCAATGGCAAAATAATCTTAATTTGAGAAAACATGTTTTAGTGACTAAATATTAATCTTAATTCTTGATAAAACCATCTGCATTTTCTCGGTTTTGATTATTTAAAGAAAATCTGCCAATGGGGTAAGAATGTTTGACTTATTTCAAGGTGGCCTGTGTTTGCAGTGTTTCTATCATATATATGAAAGATCATGTCATTTCATTAATGGCCACGCCCCCTTTTTGGTCTTAAATGGAGAGTCCTAATATAAGATCAAAACAAAATTGTGAAAAATCATGAACTGGACTGACTCCAGTTACTTCATGTTTAACAAACAAACAAAAGACTCATGGAGTTAAAAATCCAGTTTTCCTCTTTCTTCTTCTTCTTTAGAGTTTTAATATTAAACTTTCATCCAAACATCATCGTCATCCATCAACAGAAACTCCAAACAAGCCTTTTTTAATGCCTCAGCATCTGTGCTGCAACCCCCCCAATGCACACCAGCCTAAACATGCTCCCTAAATCAATCAGTCAGCTTATTTCCATGTTCATCAAGGAGCTTTTATTGCTGCTGCTGCTCTCTTTGCTCTCATCCAACCTGTTCACTCAGCTCACTGCCCACTCTGAAAAGCTTTAATTGTCTTTCAATTTCCACGGGCTTTTTGCTTGACTCTGGGAGCACATTGTTTACCCTCAGTTCCTGAGAAGATCCATCCAGCCACCTAGTCAGGTGCTTATCTGATGCAATGGACCACTGGTCACCTTTTACCCTTTGCAATGAATCAAGTCTCTGTTAGCTGAGGAGAGAATCGTCCCACTTGGTAACCCAACACTAACCTAAGATATTGCTTCTTCAGGTTCACTAGCCCTCGACTTGTTAAAGTGCTTTTGTTTCACCCGCATCTGTGCATGATGCAAAAGAAATATTTCAGTGGAATCACAATGATCCATGTCTCACACAAACAACAGGAATTTACCACCAGTGAACAGCAAACGCATAGGATGAAACAGATGAGCAAGCATCCTCTTTAAGGAAAGTCAATCCCTATACTGTCTCATAAACTTTGTAAAGCACTTCCTCAGTCGTGTTTACACATTGCACAAATCCAAATTCCATTAAAAAAAGAACATAAACACTTTGTTTCCCTCAACAAACCACTAGATTTAGCCGTTCTGACAAAGACATTAAGGACCACCATATGGTCAATGCTGGTCATTAGAGCCCGATCGCTGTTTGTACATCCTATTGCAGACAGACTGCATGGGTTGCGTCACAGGCTAAACTCTGGAACACTGTGACAGTTTGTAATTTATCTCAAGGTTGTCAGGACTACAGAGACGAATACTGGCGAGGGGAGGATGAAGCAACGGGACTGTTGTGATGTCACAGACATCACAACAGTCCCGTTGGGGTAAAAACAAAGCAGACTGCATCGCTGCAGTTGGCTTTGTTTTTACTCAGAGGGCAGCAGTGGCTCATGCGGTTGAGCAGGTCATCCGATGAATGTCCCGGTGATGGTCAGAGGTGCGAACCGGCAGCCACGCCTCTGTCATCTCAAAGTATGAATGAGGACTGAAGGAAAATGGACACAGTGAGCTTTGAGCGTCTGGAACTGCATCTAATCCATTCAAGATGCTTCCACTTTTGGATCTTCTCTCAGTTTGCATTTTCTAAAATACTTTAATGCAATTTTGGTTTGTTGTTCTGTAAAGTTGTTGGCAAGTGGATTTTTTTTATTTCTATTTGTTTGCTTAACTTTTCGCACAAGACTGAAAGACGTGGGAGAGGACATGACGCTGCAGCAACATATATTTTGCCTGATTGAAAAATGAACATCAGTAATTCGTCCCAAACTCTTTCCTTCAATTTACAGATGGGGGGTGGGGGGTTAATAGCCTCTGCTTGTCCCACTGGCTCCACTGAGTACCTAGTTTCTAAATGGGGAAGGGGGTGAGGGCCAGATCGTGGTCTGCCGTTCCTCCCGGCGCCTGAGCTGATACAGTGATGCCAAGAACAGCAGCAGCAGTTAAACTCTGGAACTTAACCACCAACAACCCCCCCACCCACCCCCCCACATAGCTCCAGCCTAATTGGGCCATAATTTTACTGTAAGCCACAAAGTAGAGACATCAGCCATGTGGGAAGTTGGGGGCGTGTGTGGGGGGGGGACAGGGGATTAACCATCGTTCCAATAGTCCCATTAAAGGATTTCCTGCTCCGGGGATCATTCACTCTTCCACAGATCTTTTGGTGAAGGTCAGCATTTTTTAAATGTGATTTGAGATCAATAACCCTACATAAGCAGCAGGCTCCTTTAATGGAAAGGTTTTTTTAAAAATAAGTATATAATGGCTTTTCTTCATCACAGCTCCAGGAAGTGAACGCCGCCACTCCAAGAATGTGAGAATGGTTAAACAGATTACCATCTCTTCCTTCATTCTATTTTCACTGGAGCCCATCCACTTATTATTGCAAGAAAACAAAGTGTGTCCAGCAGTGAGTAAACATGACCTCACCAGGCAGCCGTGCCATAAACGTTTGCGCAAACGTATGACTTTCTCGGTTTCGGTAAGCGAGGACAAAAGCCGCCGCAGAGGTTTGTGCACACGGTGAAAGACATGGCATTTGGCGATCTTTCCCGGGTTTTCTTTTCCATCAGGCAGGCAAAAAGCAGGGGACAAGCAAAGTCCAAACCTCACACCTAAAGGAGGAATGTTTTTCCAACCGCCAGAAAAAAAAGGCCCACTTCATGGTGCTGTAATTCTTTCATAGGTTACTCCAACCACAGACAAACACTCCAGCCCCAAGTTTGGTCAAAATGGTCGGTTTTAATGCAGTCAGATAATTACGCAGGCAGTAATATACAGCTCAGTAAACGGGCTAAATTATTGTTGGACAACTTGTGCAGTTAGTGGCTATTATACTTTGCATTCCTTCTGGGGAGGAATGCAATAGGGTGAAAATACAGTCAAGAATAAAACAGCCCCTCTGTTTATCTTTCTTCATCCTTCCTATGATATATTCCCTGTTGTCTTCACTGCAAACTCCAATAAATGGTTATTTGTTTCTCAATAAGTACGGGTACATACTTACCCTGCGATTACTTTCTCTGTTTAAATGAAACATGCTGCTCTCTTTTATTGCTTGCACATATTTAACAACTTTTCCTGCCCCGGAGTGAAAGGAAGACCAAACATCCTCCATCGTAAATTTCCTTCCAGAGTGCAATCCAACGAGCACGCCACACAGGAAACCAAGGACACACATGCACAAGCCCACACGCTTACAGGGGAGGATGGGGATGGGGGGGCGTCATCATATGTGGAAAAGGATTTTCCTCCAAAGAGGATTCATCCAGTTGAAGCACCAGCGGATGTGAAGGAATCCTCCACATATTCCCGTTCTATGCGAACAGATAACATGTGCATGTTTCTCACCAACATCCCATCAGTCGCCGTGAAGGTTTGGATGTTCATGGTGGCTGCTCCTCTTCACTGCAAGATAATTGGAAAATCAGTTTTCGGGAATATCTTTGACTCATTGCTCATCTTGAGCCCCCCTGTTCAATGAAACGAAATCAATTTCTCAAACGTGATTCATCTCCAAATTGATATTTAGCTGAACTGTGATTGATGATGATGAGGATTAGATCTGGTATGAAGATGTGCTGGCAGCTCTCTGAGCTTCATCCTCTGCTGCAGCTGATATTTCTGCAGACAGAAGCAAATGGGTCGTTTTTTAACGGTTTGAGGTTTGGTTTGTGCACGTGTCCGTGTCAGTAAGGGTTCTGGTCCTGCAGGGTTTGTGGCTCTGGTTTCAGACTCCAGGAGGCCGGAGGACCGGAAACTCCAGAATTTGGTGGAGAGTTCTGTTCATTTACATGAACTGTTAAAAACAGAGCAGGAACTTTTCATTATTAATGGTATATATCAGAAAGTAAAACAATGTTTGTTTCTTTACATTTCTTTTATTTCATTTGGGAATCAAACCCAGATCTGGGTCAGACGGACACGACTGTAGACGGGGACTGAACTGTCTTCGTGTCAACGTCTAAACATGTGACTGAAAGTGCAGCTGAATTTACAGAGAAGGACAAAAATGTAAAGAATAGAAAGTGTCTGAAATAATGAAGCCCTTATCTGGATTTAAATGATGTGACTCAAAACAAAACGGTTTAAAGTCCTGCAGACGAACAACAGTAAAAGTTGGTAAATCTCCAGCTTTTAGATTCATTTTCTGGGGTACATGACGTCTAATCAGCAAAACACGAAAAGAGGAAGAATCTACAAAAAGTAATGATGTAAAAATAATCAAATTTGGTAACAGTAAATATAGTTCCAAACGGTGCAGCTGGTTTCATGCCTGTGGACCAGCGTCCCAGCATGCCTCAGGGCCGCAGAGACTTCATGTTTTTAGGAAGACATTTTTAATCTGCTTTCAGTTGAAATTTTTTATTTGATATTTTACTTATTTTATGTGCTCTTTTAAACCATTTGATATATTTGTAATTCACATTTACCAATTTTTGTCAGTCTATTAAGGTATATTTATGTACTCATGTGGTTTTTTATCTATTTTTATTTTTATTTTAGTCTTTTTTTCAGAGGGATCCTCCACATCAGTGACTGATCCTTCTCAGTGAACGTTGCAGTGGGATCTACCGGGTCTGGCTCTGGGGGGGTCCCAAGTGGGGGGGTCACTGATGTGGACATGTCCCCATAATATTGTTTCCCCGCTTTAGTACAAAGCCAGATTTCTACATTGCATCATTTTAGTGAATCCTGTTATGCTTTACCATGTTGTGTGTATGGGTCTATGTGTGTGTGTGTGGGGGGGGGGGGGTGAATGAGTTTTAGACACAATATTTGTTTGATGTCGTTTGTTTTTGACATTGGATTATGTTTTTATCTAAAGCACTTTGAGCAACACAAACTAAACTAATTTGATTTAATTTAAAAAAAACACATAAAACCTAAAAATACACCCAACAGGTTTTACCTCTTAGAGTTTGTGACTAATAATAACAACAATAATAATAATATTAATAATAAAAATACTAATAATATATTAAGTGCTTTCGCAAAAGCAAAAAGTCTGATGAAGCTCCTGTGGATTAAGTCCTTACATCATAAAAAATGTAAAAAAAACAATGAATAGCTATGTGAAAGAAAAAAACAGAAAAACATAATAAAACACTTAAAAGTTCAATTTAAAGTAAAATCCTCACATGTGACCAAAAGCTTAAATGTAAATACAAGAAACACAGAGGGATTTCTGTGTTTTTTCTTTCATTTTGTTATCCAGTTTGTTCTTTCAGTCCTTAGTCGAGAGTAGAAAATCACCAGCGGCGCCTCCAGATCGTGTTGCATTTTTTCAAGTTTCTTTTCAGTATTTCTCTCCCACTTACATAATAAATTCCTAAAGCTTTCCATCAGCCTGTGGCTGTTTCTTCTGCACAAAGCCTTCATGACAGAAACTCAGATTTTTAAAGAATCTGTAGAATTCAATATCTAATGTAAGTAAACGACAGAAAGTGTCCTGATACAATAACCCCAAGTTAACCAAAGTAGCTTAGCCCTTGTGCTATCTTAGATGACCCCCCCTTCCATTGAGGTGTTCTCCCTACCATGACAAAGGTGGATAAAGGTGGAAAGATTTCATGTAATCCATGGACACCAGTCAGGTTCACAAATCATTGAAGAAAAAAGGTTCAGAGCACTGTCTAGTGGGTCTAGATGACCCAACTCCCAATGTTAAATTGCCTAGCATAATAATGTAATCATTAATATATCCATTCAGAATAAAGACTTTTGCATAGCCAGCATCTATGGTCCTAATGTTGACGACTCTTCCTTCTTTCACAGATTCTTCACCTCACTCTCAGTTCACTCTGACTCCACAATCATTATAGGAGGAGACTTCAACCTTGTTTTGGACCCTGAACTTGACAGACTCAGCACAGCAGCAAACCAGCGTACATGGCAGTCTGCAAGTATTCTAAAGCAGTACATGAATGATCTGGGTCTCTGCGACGCTTGGCGCTCATGTCATCCAAACACTAAGGGGTTCACCTTTTTTTCTCCAGTTCACCATTCACAATCTCGTTTAGATTATTTATTAGTCAGTAACTCCCTTTTGAAAGAAATTAAAAGTTCCAACATTCATCCAATTATTATCAGTGACCATGCACCAGTTTCTGTTACTATTTCAAGGGAAGTACCCAGACCCTCGGGTTCAACCTGGAGGTTTAATACGTCTCTGTTAAAAGACCAGGAATTTATTGAATTCTTTAAAAAAGAGTGGGCAACCTTCTTAGAATTCAACGATACTTCTGAAATATCACCAAGTATTCTTTGGGAAGCAGCAAAAGCAGTCATGAGAGGGAAAATCATCTCTTATTCAACGCATAAAAAACGCAAGGAGAAAGCAGATTTATTAGAATTAGGAAATAAAATAAAAACTCTGGAGACTGCTTATGCTGCTTCTGCACAGGAACACATACTGGGGGACCTGAAAAATTTAAAGCTGCAGTTAAATGACATCATCAATAAACAAACACAATTCCAGATACAAAGGCTTCGACTGGAAAGATATGAAAACTCAAATAAATCTGGCAAATTTCTAGCTAATCAGCTTAAAATTAATAAAGAAAAATCAACAATCACTTCGATTATGGACCAAACAGGGAATGTCACCCATGACCCGGTAAAAATTAATAATGCGTTTAAAGACTTTTATCAAAACTTATACACTCCACAGATCAATCCATCAGAACAAAGCATCAACTCATTTCTCAACAATATAAACCTGCCCAAGTTAAACGAAGATCAAATCACAAATTTAGACTCTCCGCTCTCGTTGTCTGAGCTTCATGAAGCTCTGTTACTTATGCCTAATGGTAAAGCACCAGGGCCTGACGGCTTTCCTGCAGAGTTTTATAAGGAATTCTGGGAACAACTGGCACCAACGTTTTATAAAACGGTAAAATTTATCAATGAAAGCCAATCTCTACCACCTAACATGAACTCTGCCAACATTATCCTTCTTCTAAAACCAGACAAAGACCCCACGAGTCCTTCGAGCTATCGCCCCATTTCTTTAATTAATGCAGATGTAAAAATTATCTGCAAAGCACTAGCACAGAGAATAGAAAAAGTCACTCCTCACATAATTGACTTTGATCAAACTGGATTCATCAAAGGCAGACACTCGGATGACAATGTCCGCAGACTCGTTAACATAATAGACTTTGCCACCATCAAAAACCAGGAAATGACTATACTATCACTGGATGCTGAAAAAGCCTTTGATAGAGTAAATTGGAAGTTCCTCATTGCTGCCCTCCATAAGTTTGGATTTGGAGAATCATTCATCAATTGGATCAAAATATTATATCACAACCCCAATGCATCAGTTAGAACTAATAAACAGACTTCCAACAGGTTTTTTCTTGGAAGAGGAACTAGACAGGGTTGCCCACTCTCCCCCTCGCTTTTTGCAATATTTATCGAGCCTCTAGCTGCAGCAATAAGACAGAATGAGAGTATTAAAGGAATTAAAACCAAACACAGCCATCATAAAATTAGTCTCTATGCAGATGACATATTACTGTTTTTAAGTAATATACATTCTGTAAATGAAACGGCAACAATCATTAATGAATTCTCTTCTATATCAGACTATTCCATTAATTGGAATAAATCTGTTTTATTACCACTGAACAGTAATGCGGAGCAAGGACTCACAATACCAGTTAAATCAGGCAATATAAAATATCTAGGTATTTATTTTTCCCCCAAAATATCAGAACTGGTGCTGCTAAACTACACCCCATTACTGAAAAACATACAGGACGATCTAACACGCTGGACCAACCTGCCTTTGTCCCTTATGGGCAAGGTAGCCACGGTTAAAATGAAAATCTTACCCAAAGTTAATTATCTCTTCTCAATGATTCCCACACAACCGCCATTAAAATGGTTCAAAACATTAGACTCATCCATATCAAGCTTTCTATGGAACAATAAACCTGCAAGAATTAGTCTAAAAACTTTAAAATCTGCAAAAAGCTGTGGAGGATTAGAATTACCTAACTTCCACAATTACTTTCTTGCAAATAGATTACAATACATCTTAAAATGGTTAAAAAATAATCCAGAAACCAACTCATGGTTAGACTTGGAACAGGCGTTATATGGAAAGATCAACCTGTCAGATCTTCCATTTATTAGTCAAATAGTTAAAAAACAGGATTGTTTCAAAAGTATTAATATAAATGCCACTTAAACAGCCTGGTGGGAATTTCTCAAAATATCAAAATCATCAATTCAACCGTGCAAAATGACACCCATCTGGAACAACCCAGACATCCTCATAAACAAAAAAATTATCCACTTCCCAGCTTGGCAAGCAGGGGGCATAAAACAACTAGAGCACATAATTATTGATAGAAGATTCATAACTCCCCAGGAACTTCAAGACAAACATGGAATATATAACTTCTTGGAATATCAGCAACTTAAATCAATTATTACTAAAAAGTTTAAATACAGAGACAACGATTTAAAGCTACCAGATGTAGTTACCACTCTGATCAATTTCTCAATGAATAAAACTCTCTCCAAAATATACAAACTTTTATGTAATTTAGATAACAATATTTCACTTCCGACAACAAAATGGGATGCGGATTTGAGCATCAGCACAGATGAAAGTTTTTGGTCAGAACTTTGTCTAAACACCTTTAAAATGACAAAAAATCCAAATCTGCAGCTAATCCATTTCAAAACTCTTCACAGAATTTACTACACTGGACAGAGGATGTTCAAGATGGGTCTCAGTAACTCAGACATTTGTCAGCACTGTGACAGTAATCTACCCGACAATTACATGCATGCACTATGGTTCTGCACGCCTGTCCAGGCTCTCTGGCAGCAGGTATGTGCCGATCTATCAGTCTGGCTTAAGGTTTCAATCACAGCTTCACCGTCACTTTGTGTGCTTGGTGACATGAGTGCCATCGATGTAGAAGGAGGATTAGGCTCTATCATTTTCATAACTCTTTGCATTGCTAAAAAAACTATTTTAATAAATTGGAAAAGCAAAAAAAATATAAATATAAGTCAACACAGAAATCTGCTGCTTGATCATATCAGCTTGGAAAAAATGTCAGCCCAAAGTTCAAGTAACTTTGAAAGAATTCGGTCTCTCTGGTCTCCCATAGCTAACTCCGTGACTTAGGGGGTGGGGGGGGCATGGTCGTCGCTGCTCCTTGCCCTTCTGCCGTGGGCCGGGGTGGGGGTCGGGGCCTCCGGTGCCTGGCCGGGGGTGGTGGGGGCTCCGTTGGTCGGGGGGTCGGGTCCGGCGCCTGGGTGGGGCGGCCTGGGGCGCTGCGTGGTCCTCTGGGCTTGGGTGTGGGGGTGCGTGGTGGGGGGGGGGTGGGGTGGTGGTCTGGCTTGGCTTGGGGGGGTGGTCCCTTTGCCTGTGCCGGGGGGGGTTGGCGGGGGGCGCTGCTCGGGGGGGGGGGCCAGCGGCGCTGGATGGGCTTCCCGTCTACACCTGGGGCTGGGATCGGCCCTTCCCTGGCTCTGGGGCGGGACGGGACAACCCTCTTGGGGCCCCCGGTCGCTCTGGGTGTCATCCGCTTCGGCTGCGGGGTCTGGGGGTGGGGTGGGGTGGGGGTCTTGTCGGCCCTGTCCTGTGGGGGGGCATTCTGGGGGAGGGGGGGGGGGCACTATTGGTACGGGGCAGGGGGGTTGACGGGTCGGGGTCTCCGCTGAGGCCATCGGCGGTTTCCCCGGCCGGTTGGCTGCCTCGGTCCCGTCGAGGCCTGACCAGAGCTCTTCTAGGGCCGGCGTTTGGGGGTGGGGGCCTGGGCTTGCTCCGGGGGGGGCCGGCGCTTTCTGGCTCCCCTCTCTCTGTGTAGGGGTGGTGGTGCTGGGCCTGGGGTGTCTGCGCCTCCGGGGGTGGGGCCCCGGGGCTGGGTGGGCCTGGCCCCCTTGCTGGGGGGGGGGGGGGGGCGGGGGACGGCTGTTTGACCACCGGGGGACAGTCTATCATCTGTCCCCAACTTACCCCCTTCCTCATATAACCTCATAATAGGGTGAGGGGGTGGGGGGCTTAGCCTGCGATGAGCCTTGGGGGGGGGGGGGGGGGGGGTTTACTAGGCAGTGACCCCCCTCCTGTGGTTGCCGTATGGAGTGGGCCCCCCCTCTTTCGGTTTTATTTGCACCTTAGACATGTAGGGCCCTTGGTAGGGGGGGTGCTTGGACATCACTGCCAGCAAGCAGCGGATGTCCTCCTAGCACCCTACCCGCCAATTTTAACCGCACCTTAGACATTTAGGGCCCCTTGGTGGGGAGGGTGAGGGGACGTCACTGTGAGTAATCAGGAGACGTCCCCTTAGTGCCCTACCCGCCAATTTTAACCGCACCCCCCTTAGTACACACACCCCTCCCCCCTCAATATATACATCCCAACATAAACACACACACATGCACACACACACTCTCTCAAACACACATACACGCACACACATTTTGCAAGGAAGGTGGGACCTAGGACCATCTGTCCCCTGCCTCTTCCCTGGTGGGGGGTACGGGCCCCTTTGCAACGGCGGCTGTGTCCCCGGGGTGCTGGCTTCCTGGGCCCGGCGGTGCTCTCTCCGCGCGGTGGGGGGGTTCACATTACATCTGAGCCGGGGGTGTTCGTGTCCCTGGGGGGTGGGTTCTGGTCCTTGCTCCTGAGTGCTGGGCCCCGCCAAATTTCCAACTGTGGCCGAGCCTGGTCGGGCCATATTTACAACACCCCTTGTGGGCCCTCTTTTTTCCCCGGGGTTCCCCCCTTCTGGGCGGGGGCGGCGGGCCCCTGCCTCGCTCCTCCCTGGACCAACCGTGGGCCGGGCGGATGGCTGCCTGGAGTGCGGAGTGGGTCTCCCTTGGGGGGTCCTGGCCCGTACCTGGGGTTGGGACGGGGGGATGCCCGGAACTCCTGGGTGGTGGTGGGGTGCTCGTCTGGGGCTGTGGGCGTCCTTCTCCGGTGGGGCCCTGCGTTGGGTTCTCCCGGCGCGGCGGGGGGGCTGCTCTCCTGGTTGGGCTGGGGCGGCGCTCTCTTTCCCTCCGTGCCTCCCTGCTCTCTGGCTCTGGGGGCCTTGCGGCGGCCCTGCTGGCCCTGGCCTGGGTGGCGGGCTTGGTCGCCCGGGCGGCGGTTGTTCCCTGCCGGTTCCCGTGTGGTGTTGGGGTGAATTTGGCTGCCGCTGCTGGTGCGGTGGGGGTCTTGGGGTGGGGATGGCTGGGCACTCTCACTCCTTCTTTTCACGTTCCACCATCCATTTTAGAAGAACATAAACACTCACCTGAGCACAGGTATTAGCTCAACAGACTGAACGACTGAAATATTTCACACTAGTTGGTTTTAAGGCATAAGTATGCGTGTGAACACTATCTGTTTTGTGTACATGTCGACAGGTGGACATTTTTGCAACTAACAGGTGTGTTTATAACATTTGAGTGTGTGTGTGGACAGGCTCCGCCCTTTTTTTTGTTTTTTTTTTACATTTGAACCTTACCATAATGATTAACAACCAGTAAACTTGTTGCTTTATGCTGCTTCATGGTCTTATCCCCCTTTCCCTCCTATTATCACCCCCTACCCCCCCTCTCTCTAACGTCCCTCTTTCTTCTTCCCCTCTTTCCTTTTCCGTCCGGTCCAACACCAAAGATTTTCAGACATGTTTGAAATTAATAAAGTTTGGCCTCAATTACAAAAGGGGTTTATTCAGACATACCTTTGGTTTGTCTGAAGATTAATAACCCCTCTTGTTAAAGTAAAATATGTCCAACCCAAGAGGCCCTCAGCTCTCATCTGTCTGCCTAGCTGTTGGACAGGACAAGTTAAAAAAAAAAAGGAAAAAAAAAAAAAAAAAAAAAAAAAACATTGCCTAGCATAGCACAAGGGTTAAGGATCCAGATTGGGAATCCAAAGGTTTCCCGTTCGGGGAGGGGCAGCGGTCTGGAGATGCTCTCTTGTCACTCGCAGTAAGTGCCCGTTCTGGAGCCAGTCTAAAGCTCCCATAATCCCGCTCTCTGGACTCTTTGGAGAGACCATAATGTCTTTTTATAAGGTGACATGACATTAAAGCACAGGGAGAACATTAGAGTGCCGCCAGGATCTCAGGAATAGACAAAAGCCTTCCGCCTGTGCTTCCTTTCTCTCCGTTTCTGTGCTGTTTGTGAAGGACTGCTTCAGCCTGAGAAGAAAACGCGTCCACATGTGTTTCTCTTTGTCTGGTCCAAGGTTCACGGCGAGTCCGAACAGCAGGGCTGGCGAGCCGCTCTCTGTCTGCCATCACCCATGTCCACTTACACACAACCTGGACCACCGTTGGAATGAAGAGGGGATTATGGCCCCGTCTGATCCTGGAGGGGCGCACACTTAACACTACAGTAAACAACAGGGCTCCACCCACGCTGAGCTGGAGTGGGGGGACTTGATCTGGCTCCACAGAGCTTGTCTTCTGAAGGGCTGTGGACACGCGTCTTACTCCCAAACATTAATGAGCTGATCTGAAATCTTACAAACAATAACTTGTGTGTCTCTACTAGTTTTTTAAAAGGGGAAAGTCTAACACCAGACTTTCTCCTCTTTGACTATAAAATACTGGGGGAAACGGATTCATAGAGAAATAAGTGAGAAAACGTGTTTGAATACCAAACAATCATTTTTCTTGAAGAAATCAGTTTGACTTAAAATAAAAAGTTTACACTCTGATGCAGAATCCAAGAAGTTTTACTTATTTGTTAAAGTCCGATCATCTTCTGATTTGTTTTCAAAGCGTTCTGTTGTCTTTTGATCCGCATGGTGCCGTTTTTACAGCAAAATCCAAAAACCTGTATCATTTCCTGGGACACAGTTTCTGCAGCAGCAGGAGGTCTGCAGAAAAGTCACCTCCGAGTTGAGAACGAAACCATCCATCTTAGATTCAGATTCACACATGGGTGATGGCAGAAACACGCTTTTCATTGCAGTGGGTCTTTAAATTTTGAATGATGTGTCACTCGGATAGTTTGTGATTTCCTGATGACTTTATGGTAGAATATTCACGTGTGCCGACCTTCTATTCCAGAAGAACAACCTTCTCTAGTTGTCTTTTTCTTACTTAGCAGAACTTGAGGGAACCACAAAGGGCTGGGAGAACTCGACGCGCCGCTCGCTGATGTTTGTGCGTGACAGAAGATCGTAGAAAAAGATCTCGGGCCATAATTTGCTTGGTTTGGGCCAGCTCCAGAGGGGCTGCAGAGGCTTTTTCCTGCTCCAGTAGTTTGGGAGGGGGGGGGGGGGGGGGGGGGGCAGTGAAAGCAGCCCCCTTTAAAAGATCCGAAACAATATGTTTCACATTTTTCTGACTCGTAGGAATGATGGGACTTTTCACCCGATGGAGAAGAGGTTTGCTTTAGTTTCATGAGCAAAGCAGGGAGTTGTAAAGTAAAGGTTCTTCTCCACAGAAAATATATGAATGGGAAACAAATGCCTGGCACCCCCACCCCCCCCACCCCTCTCCCACTCTCTATAGGATCCATAAAGTAAACTATTGCGGCAGAGCAGCTCCACCCGCAGACCCTCTGTCTCTGCAGCTTTTTGCAGCAGCATGTTGTGTGCTGAACATTTAAGCTGATGACAGACTTTCACAAACATCATCAATCTCCTCTGATGTGAGCCTAACACACTTTGGTTCTTTCTCCTCTTTATGTATTCTAATAATGCTTTAGTCAACGCATTCAGGAGCCACCGGGCCTCTCAGTGGAATCCAAACATCACTGTCCTGATCACAATCCTCCAACACAGAACACCAACAAGACGCGTTGCTTTCTGGAATGGTGGTAGACGCTGCAGGTTTCTGGATGGTTGTGAGGCCACCCTCCCATTCTCCCATGAAAGTGGCCTTCAGAGTTAAGCTCTGCAGCCAAGGAATTTCAGCAAAGCCCCAAAGGTTTGTTTTTGCAGCGGTCTTTGGTGAGCCTCAGCGCAGCCTAACCAGCTCAGCCTGGCTGCGAGCAGGAGGGGCTCCAGATGGGAGCGCAGCCCTCTGCCAGGAAGAAGGTCTGAGGACCCTGGCTGCCGGCCTACAACCACAACCTCCAAGAAGTGATGTCCTCAGGCTCTTCTCGAGCAGCACAAACCGACTCCCTGACTCCAATCTGCACCAGAAAAATACAAAAAGAGCTACGATGATTTTATCCATGAAGCACTAAGGCTCAACGGCTCAAACCCTGTCTGGAAAACCATGAAAAATGCCCCAAATGTCAAACCATGAGAAGATTGATGACATCCAGCGAGTGAACCCACAACCTGAGCTGCACTCTTTTGTCTGCACTTTAAAATCTTAACAGCGTGCCTCCACCCATCATTGTCTCTGCATGAAAGAAAGGAGCAATCCATAATGTTGCAACACTTTGCAACTGTTAGCTGACAGCAAACCCAGAAATAATAAAAAGAAGAAAAATTTAAGGGCTTTGAGGGCCGTGATTAAGGAGGGAGCTATAATTATGCCGTCCTGCCCGGGCAGGACAGAGGGAGCTTTTGTTGCCTCTGAGACTCCAGGTTTGTAGGAAAGTGCATCACTCACAGTTCACTTCTTTTTAACAACTTCTTGACTGTGAGGAAAGTAGAAAGAGGGAGGATTTTTCCTGCACCTGCACACAAACATTTAGCTAAAAATGATCCGAGCCTTAGAAGAAGTGGAGGAGAGTTTGGGCTAACATCACCTGAATAGTAAAAAAAAAAAAAAAAAGAGGAGAAAAGGAAAAGGAGACTTTTGGAAATCTAAAAAAAACAAAAGCAAAGCAAGGATTGAAAACTGCGTTAGCATCCAGGTAATCTTTGGAGTTCTTGTTACCCCAGGACAGAGGGATGTTGATGAAGCAGGGGGATTTATTCCCAGTGAATTTATATTCCATGGATGTCACTGAGGCTTTGACATGGTGACCATTCGTCATTGCAGGGATAAAAACCAAAGATAGACGCCAGCCTTTGCACCTGAGGATGTGCAAACAGGATTATCCGTGTCTGATGGGAAACTTCATTCAATACTCAACGCCGTCTGGAGCCGTTTCACATGGTTTGCATCCGCGAAAAGATCCATCTTCACAAAGACAAGAGTCTAAAAGCAAATTTTTCTGCTACCTGTGGAAGCTGCTTTGGCTTTGACTTATGGACAAAATCCACTCTTCCTTTTGGAGAGAAAACAATCTTAGGTTCAATCAATCATTCTTCCACTTCCTGCTCTTCCTCCCCTTCGTCCTCTTCCTCCTTAAACTTCCCCTCCCTCAGCAACCGAAGTGTGTATGTGCTGTTCTGGGAGCCATAACTCTGTCCAGCTGCCCTCCTGCACAGTTTCAATTAAACATCGTTTATGAGCACTTCATTTTTTTAACAAGCTTCTTCTTTTTTTTATTGGCCAGGCCTGTGTTTACTCCTGACAGTAAGAGTTCTGCTGGTGCACCAGCCGTATATCTCCATCCAGCCTGTCTCCTGTCATGAAGGCCAAAGGAGGCAGCAGACTCTTTATTATCAACATCACACTAACAGCCACCTTTCTGTCCGCCTGCCAGTAAAATACGGCTCTTCCAGGCAGCAGAGCTTGTGTCAAGGAAGAACAGCTTCATTATTGGACTAAATGTGTTCTCAGCATCACTAAAGCTCCAAAGAAAACATCTGTTTCTCAAATAAATCAACAAAGTAAAGAAGTTTAACCTTCTAATGGGGTAACAATTAGTTTTTCACACATGAGCTTTTTCTTTATTTCAGTCAAATTCTATGAGTTTTCTTTCAAAGCATCCGTCATGAGCCGTTGACGCTTATTTGTGCTTGAAAAACCAACAGTTGGAAAACAAGCTGGCAGGTTATGATCGCTGCACGTCAGGGTTGGATTCCTGTGATGTCACCACTGACGTCACGACCACGAGACGAGGCACAGGGGAACGAGTCTGCCCGAAAGGCCGAGGGGCTGTGATTGGCACCTCCAACTTTATGATTCAGCCCACGTATAAAACACACCCAGAGCCGTAAAACACGGCGTGTCAGGCGAGGATGGCAAACACAGCAGCCCTTTACAGTCCTGCACTAATGCACCCTTTGACGTGCAAAACAGCACGACAAGACCCGAACCGCAGCAACGCTTCAGCAAACAACAGCAAGGAAGAACAGAAATCCATACATCCGTTTTTTCTTCTATCAGTCCATCATGGAGCTCAGAGCAAACTTCGCGAAAGGAGAGCAATGGAGTTTCTCGAAGACCAAACATGTTCTTCTTCCTGATGATGGAGGACTTTCGTAACCCTTGTGCTATCTTAGATGACCCCCCCCCCCTTCCATTGACGTGTTCTCCCTACCATGACAAAGGTGGATAAAGGTAGAAAGATTTCATGTAATCCATGGACACCAGTTCACAAATCACAAATCATTGAAGAAAAAAGGTTCAGAGCACTGTCTAGTGGGTCTAGATGACCCCACTCCCAACGTTAAAGTGCCTAGGATAGAACAAGGGATAAAGGAAATTAAGCTCAAAGCTCGATTTCTGAGTATTTCTTCATTAAAGTCCTTGTGAACCTGGATCCGATAAAAAACAGATTGAAAGACGATCGACTTTAAACGCTGCTTTTTTAACCTTTTGAGACCCTAGCTCTTCTTTAATTTGCCTTTTTTTCTTTGGCTCTCACAGGCTCCCAGGTAATCAGAGTTTACTACAGTGCTAATAAACCCACAATGTGATGTCCTCGAAAGAGGTTACAATGGTTCCCTGTTTCCCATTTTCATTGTCATGCTTACTGACATGTTGAAAGTGTTTCGAATCATCTATCTGTCCCATCCATTCATTGAGGGGGGGGGGGGGGGGCACTGGGGTTAGTGAGGCAACACCCAGAACATCACCAGCACTTCCAGGGACACACACATGAAACACAAACCCTCAGACACACAATTCAGAGTCACTTGAAGAAACATGGTTTGACATGTTGTTGTCGTTTCTACATCATGTTTGTGTTTTCGTAAACATGGTTTTGTCTAAAATGTTTTGTCTGTAGCTTTTTGAGAGTCTGTGTTTGTGTTGGGAACTTCAGTTGTATTGTTTCTAGTTTTCCTATTTATGTATTACTATTACTAGATATTGTACATATTTATACTGTATATTCTGAATATTTTTTACAATCCATATGTTCTGCAAAGTATTTTCCAAAATTCTAAAGTTTTTTTTTAACATTTATTTAACTTTTTTAATTGAATTGACGTCTTTTTTTTATCTGAAACAAGCTCCTTTATAGACCTGATGTGATTTTTTTTTTTAAAATGTGTTTTTGTGTTTTTATCATGTTTTGTGATAAAAACATTGAAAAAACATTGCTGATAATGGATATATATATATATACACTCTATATATGCATATATATATATATATATATATATATATATATATATATATATATATATATATATATATATATATATGCAGAAAATTAAGCCCAAAATTGTTTTTCTTTGTTTGAATAGTTGTAAATCCGGAGCAGACGAAAAAACGTCATTTGAAAAAGATCAGAATTGAGGCTTTCTGTGAGCCACAAGCTCCCCGCTCCGCTTTAGCCTTCAACCAGGAAGGGGGCGGGGTTGTCTATGTCCCGCCCACAACTCACAGATGAATTTCGAATGAAGTCCTGCAGCTCTGCAGAAACTATGACCTAAAAAAACATTGCGCTTTTGCTTTTTTCGATTTTGGCTAAAAAACGGCATCATCACAATTAAAAGACCATCGGGAACACTTTGACAGTAGAACCAAAGATGATCGAAGCGAGACTTTCAAGAAAACCTCTTATTCTTCAACCAATAAATAATAATCTGCTGACATCTAGCAGATCTGCTCTCTTGCCTTCTCCTTAACAGTTTTTCCCTCTACACTCCAGGATTTGTCGCCTCAGATGTTCAGCGAAAGCAAAACCCCCACACCTAAACTCCTAAAACAGTTTTATATTTTTGTGCTTTCTGTGACACAATTAGTGAATGTTTAGAAGATCTGCTCACATCACCTCCACACTCACATGAACACAGACTTGCCTTGTTTATCCTTCCATGCAGAACAAGACACGGTTCCTGCAAGCCCTTAATCAAACAAAAGTAGACCCCGCCCATACGTGAGTACTGACCCAGCGATGAACCATTCATTATCTGCTGTGCAGAGCAAAGGCTGGGCTGAGCGGCAGAAGCTCAGGCAGCGTTGGTAAATCAGGAAATATCTGCTGTAGATGCACATTGTAAAATAATGACATGACAGAAAACATGCCACACTCAGAAATGTGAACTTTTGACCAAAAACTCTGGTGTCCTGCCCAGGTTTTCACCACGGATCTGCACGCCCCCTGATGCTGTCAGACCCCTTCTCTCCCTGGACTCATCTCCTGTGGATGTGGGCTCCTTTGGCTTTGCACAAAGCCTCATGTTGACATTCCAGAGGACCAAGCCTTGTGCAAACACACCAGATCCTACCAGATGGCTGGACAACAGAGCATGGGGCCACAAGGAAGATGAAGAGGAAGACTGCAGGCAGAAAAACATCAGTCTGAAGGTCAGGCGACAGAGTTCATCGGCCTTTTGCGCCTCTTCGTGCTCTCTTGAAAGTTTCTTAAACTCAAATCTTCTCGCTTACTAAATATTAAGATGAAAACTATATTTTCCATACAGATTGCAGCACATCTGAGACAAAAAGGAGCAGAGGAAGAGGAAGACAAACCTCTCCACAGTGTCTTCCAGATTCTTCTCTCTTAAGTCATTCAAAGCTAATATTTGAGGGTCAGCGGGTTAATCTTCAGGGAATTAGGCAACGAAAATCCCTCCAAAGGAAATACTCATTTAGAGCCCTGACTGTGTGCAGATTTCTGTGTTTATTAGTGGAGGACAGGAAAATGGCCCAGATCCACAACCAGGAGAGGTAAAGCGGGTTTAATATCACACATTTTGTGTGATATTTGTTTGAAATATTGATGGAATAAAGGAATCGTCAATGTATTATAGTGTGCTTAATTCTTCAAGATGGATGAACATTGTGAAGGCTGCCAAAGCAACTAATCCACACTGTCCCAGTGCAGGAATCTCCATGAAGGTTTCCCCTTCCTGTGTGTGTCATCAGTCTGCAGCACAATAGCCCTTCATTCTGATCAAATCCAGCCTGGATATCCGGCTCCTTTTCTCTTCACTCCATCCATTTATATTGCAGTGTATTGCTGTGGTTCATCCCTTTCTGCCTGTCCAATCCCCCGTGCCTTTTTTTTCTTTACCCTCATTCTATGGAAAAAGAGGAATGTGTCTGACTTTTGCCTCCAATTCTTTTCAGACTTGGAAGACAAGAGGGAACATGTCTGCTGGAGGAGGACTTGTGTGTTTATTCCAAACAAGTTGGAGCCTGGTAATAGATGGGTGTCCCGGTTCATGTTAGAGAACACCTTTGGTATCCCTTCTAAATAAGTCATTGTTGTAACTCCTAGTTGTTGGAGAACATGACCTGCTGTGGAGAAACGCCTCCTGGTCAACTGACTCTCTTGTAGGCAAGCATGAAAAGAAAAATGATGTAAACGTTTCTGTGGATGTCTGTACCAGTTTCAGAAGGGAAATTATGTTTTCTACTGAATTCTTTTGATGCTTGACACAATCAGGGTCGTCTGAACACACGTCACCCTGCCTAAAGAGGGTTGGAATCTTATTAACCCTTTCATCCTATGGGGTCAAGATGACCATTGACGTGTTCTCCCTACCATGACACAGGTGGATGAAGGTGGAAAGGATTTCATGTAACCAGTGAAGATCACAAAAAGAAAAAAGGTTCAGCGTTCTGTCTTGTGGGGTCAAGATGACCCAACTCCCAATGTTAATCCTTGTGCTATCTTAGGCATTTTAACATCGGGAGTTGGGTCATCTAGACCCACTAGACAGAGCTCTGAACCTTTTTTCTTCAATGATTTGTGATCTTCACTGGTGTCCATGGATTACATGAAATCTTTCCACCTTTATCCACCTTTGTCATGGTAGAGAGAACACGTCAATGTAAGGGGGGGTCATCTAAGATAGCACAAGGGTTAAAGTGCCTAGGATATTACTAGGGTTACGTAAATATGCAATAACCCACATTTAAATTGCTTAACCTGGGTACACCCTGGATAGGTTGTCAGTCTGCTGCAGTGCCAGAATCACATAGGGACATCTTAGAGTCAGCAATTTACTATCAAAGTCTGAATCATGTTGTTAGACTGTGAGAGGAAGCTGGAGTGGAAAAAAGCCATCACAAGGAGAACATGCAACCTCCACACAGAAGGGTCCCAGCTGGGAGGCAAGCATGCTAACCGCTGCACCACTATGCAGCCTAATAAGTTATGCCAAATTAATTAAATTAAAATTCAGAGCACTGTCTAGTGGGTCTAGATGACCCCACTCCCAATGGTAAAGTGCCTAAGATAGCACAAGGGTTAAATGGTATGTTGTGAATTTGCAACAGTGTGAAAGGATGTAACAGTTTCCCTGCACCTCATGTTACGACCACTGATTGTACAGCAGTCTGAGTGGCTCCTCCCCCCTGGCGTTTCCAACAGGAAGTACCTGCTGGCTCCAAGAAGCCAAAATCTCATAGACTTCTATATGAAAATAAACACATGATGATTTGTACGTCAGTTACGTAATATTAATGGGATATGTGTGCCGTATATGCGATATGATTCATGTGTGAAAAGTCCATTTGACACATGTGGACATATGTGGACGTATGGCGCTGGTGGTGTGCCACAAATATCTTTCTGGAAAAAAATCATGCTCCGTAACGTAAGAATTGCATATAAACTACGTAAAATACACATAAACTGCATAAATCTCAAATCGACCAAAACTTTCAAAAAGCTCAAAATTTCTTCACATAAAGACCCGTCGGCTGAAACCCGGACGGACATCTGTGCACATTGACAAATGACTAACGCAAGAAACACTTATGAATTCCATGAATCACGCATGTATAACACTTGTGCTATCTTAGATGACCCCCCGCCCCCTTCCATTGAGGTGTTCTCCCTACCATGATAAATGTGGAAAGCTTTCATGTAACCCATGGACACCAGTGAAGATCACAAATCATTGAAGAAAAAAGGTTCAGAGCACTGTCTAGTGGGTCTAGATGACCCAACTCCCAACGTTAAAGTGCCGATAGCACAAGGGATAATGAAAGACCCACATGTCGTGTGTGAGAAACTCGCGAATTGTATGAATCATCAGTGCGACACGGCCTTTACTGATGACGTCCGGCATGTTGCGGAACAATGGCGAATAAAACCAGAAGAAACCATTTTCTATGGATGACATCACACTCACACACTCCAGTTCTCGCATACAGTCAGTGGTTATGACCTTCTTCACACGTCTGCCATCAGTGAAATGTGAGGTTGGTAATTAACCCCCAATGCAAAGAGTGACCACATTCCCAGCCGTCACTCTTGCTAATATGTCTGCTACGATTCCTTACATTAAATCAGGTAAATCCGCTGCTCGCTCTGCAGAATTTAATCTGGTCTGATAAGCCTGACGGGGAAATCCATCAAGCAATGAAAGGACCGATTAGAGAGTCTCTCAAATGATCAAAGGCAGACAGATGGAGACACAGACATGCTATCATGATCAGTGTCTTTTGCATTAACCAGATTGCTTTGATTCTTCAAGTAAAGTCTTCATTTGATCAGATTTCATTTGTGATGTGTCCTGGACAGTTAAAGGTTAGTATTTTTTATAGCAGTGCACCATCACATGATCACTCCATCCTGCTGCTGATTTTTCCAGTTTGTCTGACCTAACTGCTCATTTGGTGGAAAAAAGGTCTCTCCTGTTTCCCAGAGGTGGAAACTGATCCACAAATCAAACAAGAATGTCTGGTTTGGGGAAAATGTTCACAATTCACACATTAAACCGTCCAAAAAGTCACAGCTAAACCACAAATACAAATTTCCATATTTATTTTGCAAATGTTGTAGGAACCCCTGCAAAACAACAACTGCATGTTGGTCCAGTAGAAAAAAAAACCTTTGACGCGTTCTTCTCCAGATTTTTATCCTTTCAGGTAAATTTGACAGTTTATCTAAGTACAGAGGCAGATTGGTAAACGTCTTATGTCTTTCAATTATACATAAATATCCAGAAAATGCAATTTCCTAAAGCGCAGCTACAAAAGACTGGATAGAGATGACACAAACATCTACACATGAAAGGGATTAAGTGGCTATAAAATGTACACTTTTTAAAATTTAACTTAATATTCACATTCATATATAAAACTCATAAAAACTTGAATTTCATTAAATGCTCTAAAAATACTTTTTTTTTTCCTGTTATTGTTGAAAGATCGCTTTTAAATTAGAATACATTTAAGTGATTATTTTTGTACTATCAGCATTATTAATGTCATCATTTCCATCATAATTTTTCAAAAATTTTGATTCCTCTCAAAGTACGTAAGTCAATAAATTAACACGCTACCTCGGTCCCTGAAGCCAACTTTGTTAAAAAAAAAAAGCGCAGGAAGGTTTTCTGTGTGCGTCCACGTCTCCATGAAGCAAAACCAAAGGACACATCATTTTAAAATTCAAAACATGGGAGAGGGCTTACTTCCAAGTTCATACAAAAAATAATTCATAGTAAATATATATTTTATACATATTTGAATATATTTACAAATATACCCAGCACTATACATTATACTGTGTATTCTTTCTCCAAAAGAATTGGGGAGGTTTATCAAGAAACATAAAAAGAAATGTACCAATATTACAAAATAAACAGGAGGGAAGATTTGATACTTGTTCTCCTCCTGTTCCTGTTTTGTTAGTTAAATCTGTCTATCAGTCCGTTTCCTATTCGTCTTCTTTTTCGAGTCACCTAAAGGTCACACCAGTCCATACATTCCTCCAGCAGCAAACCTTGGAATCCCAGTTCTCCAACTGGATCACCAAACGTCTTTGAAGCTCTGGGTGCAAAGATAAGAACCAACAGGAAAAGTTTATTCTGTGAGAAGAGGAGGAGGATGAAGGAGAAGCATCCCTGGGGAATGAAGTTCCTTCAGTCAGTCTATAGTAGCTTCTGTAGAGTCCTCCTCTTTAAGGCTTCACATCAGCATGTTTTGTGTGTTGTGTGAGTGCATGGCAGTGTTAGTGTGACAGCAGCGCTGACACCAGCATCGTCCCATCCTGGCCCAGGAGATGGGCCGGATGATTCCAGAGAAGGTGTCCGAGTGAAGTTGAGGTTGGAGCCCTGTGGGGAAAGGCTCATCTTTTGACGTTCCCGTTAATGTGCTGGTACTTGGGGAGGCAGGGCTCGTCCGGTAAAGGGTCGTGGGAAAATACGGAGTCGTCACCGGAGGAACAGGAGCTCCTGGTGTCGGGGAAGCTGGGGGAATACTGCTCTGTCGGGGCACACAGATCGAGATACTCCTGCAGGAACAAAAAAAAAAAAGAAAAGCAAAATATGAAACAGGATTATTTCAGAAGGGAGGCGTTAAACCTTAAAGGATTTGGAAGCTGAAGCCCAGTCAAGAAGAACTGGGACTTTCCAGAAAAGGGTGTGAAAAGACAGAGAAGACTTTCACCTTGATAGAGATTCTCATCTAAAACCGACCAAATCATCCAGAGAAGTTTCTGAAATGGAACCGAAGAAATATGCATGGAAATAAAAGAAGGAGGTCATTAACTGTTGGACTTTAGAGGAGCTGGTTTGGTTTTGAAGGACAAACACATTTAGGGAAATGGCAAAAGATGATGTTCAGCTTAAACGGATGTGATATATGAGACTGAGCGCCTGACATAACAACACTGGAAGATGGTTCGGAAAAAAACTCTCGCAGGAGCAAAAACAAACCTCCATGAAGAAGGAAGAAGAAGAAAACTTTAAAAAATCCCGTTATTAACTTCTCACTTGCTGCAGTGTTTTGTGAAGTTGTTTCTGCCACCCCCCCTCCTCACAAGCACACCCCTTATTTTCACGGTTTTGACTGGGACTGGCGGTGTTGGAGGAGGAGTTTGCAAAAAAAAAATCAGCACTGGCTTCCATTTTCCCAGCTCAACACAAAAAGGCTCGCATTACTAAAGTTCTCCACATCTGCCAGCGGTTTGGGGTACAGGAAAAGGAGGGGGGAGAAAAAAAAGCAAGAAAAGGGCACTTTATTACATTTTTTAAAGTTCTGACTCTAATTCCAGTTGCTGTTTTTTTGGCATAAATCTCTTTGGATCCAGCTCCAGAACTTAGGAGTTTTGACAGATTTCCATCCACAGCCTCTTTTCAGGTCGACACATGGATATTGCAAAAGACAAGAGGAAAAAACATGCAGGCCATTCCTTCTGATATTCCTTAGCTGTTTTCAGAAATCATACCAACATGATCCACGAACTTCACGCAGAAGTAGATGTTACAGGATGACCTTCTCTGCCCTATCTTACTCCTTCACGCCGACCAAAGGAGGGTCTGAAAAAGGTAAAGATGTGAAGGTCAGAGCCACACTCACCTCGTTGGTGCTGAGGCTGAGGATCCGATCCAGATCCTCCACAAGCTGCTTGAAAGTGGGTCTTTGAGATGAGATGGCGTGCCAACAGTCTTTCATCATCATGTACCTGAGGGGGAACAGAACCACAAAAACATCAACAACAAAAAAAGCATCTCCTGATTTCTTGAGGGTGTCTCTAAAAATGACTTATCAGTTTTCTCAGAAACTCTGAATTTGTGGATTTTTGGGGGGTGGAGTAAAGTGATTGGCCCCACCCCATATTTTTGTTGGGTGTGGCTTTTTAAAAGCCTGTGTTGCACCAATGGAGAAGCTGCCATGTATTCCATCCTCTAAACACTTAAACCGCTGATCAAGCTGAATGTTTTTTCCGGTAAAATGTATGCGTTTGTGTTTGCGGAACGGCTAAACTTACAGCTCGTTGGTGCAGTTTCCAGGCTTGTCCATGCGATGGCCCTCTTTGAGCAACTTAAAAAGCTCTTCCACAGGAATGCCAGGGTAGGGCGAACCCCCTAGGGTGAAGATCTCCCACATCAGCACCCCAAACGACCAGCTGTTGTGGAGACAACAGACATCTGTATTGGTAACACACTAACAAACACCTATAGGTTCAATCGATGTTCCCCCACTGCCACTACAAAGGGTTGGTCAAATGAAAGCATTGTATGAAGAGGCTTCAATCCCAACTCTTTGCCATGCAGTGACTTGTGGTGCTGAGCTAAAGCAAGAGCTACTCTGGCCATGGTCACAATGATGGTCTTTGTGAGCGGCCTGCTGGTCCCACAAACTGGTATTGTTCCATCACACCCCACCAAAGCAAACACTGACCCACTCATGATGGAAAAAAGAGGGCATGTGTTGAGATGGACATAGAGACTGATAGTTATTAACTGCTTCCTGGTTCTGGTGTCCAGTTGTTAAATATCAGTGAATCCAAGCTGTGTTTTTGTCTGCAACAAAGGCATCGCAAATGATAAATCTGGCAGTGACAGCATGCCTGGTTTGTGCCAGCAAAAGAAGCCTGCTTTATGATAACAATCAACACATACACACACACACACACACACACACATTAGAGGTCCAACTAGTTTGCAGGACGTGAAAAGTGAGTGTTATCCGCTCTTCCATCTGTTTACACAGCCAGTCGACCGACCAGGTTTGTTCTGTCCTTTATCAGCTCTTTGTATCTGTCCTTGTTGACACACACGTCTCTCCTTTCTGTGTCACTTTGTAACCATCTCTCAGCTCTTGTCAATCTGCCGCCGGTGCGAGTCCCTGTCCACTAGCAACAAAATGAACAGAAAACCAGAACGCTGCATGTCGAAACAGCAGAGGCCGGGTCTCATTGGAATTCATTTAGTCTGATGTCATGTATAGATCCAGCGCTCTCTGAGCGCCAGACCCCGCCCCCTCCGCATGCTACAGAAAAAAGCCAATTACAATAAGTGAGTGATGAATTGTAATTAGCAGTGTGGTGATGTACGGAGGACTAAGAGCGCCGCTTCATACCCACAACCCTCTTGTGCTGCCCCCCCCTCCCCGTATTGATTGGTTCTGTGGAGCTTAAAAGGCACGACGTCTGTGCGAAGCCAAACAAGCCCGACCGCGACACAAACCGTATTCTGCATTAAAGGACGGGATGACTTAAACACAAACATGTTTGCGGTTACATTTCTTTTCATCGTCAACAACCCAACAATAACTAGAACAGACTATTGTTTTATGCGTTTTCATTAATTCCCAGTGAATTTAACTGCAGTCTACTCAAAAATATAGAAGTGTTTTAAGTGTGGTTTTAGGTGTGGTGTGGTACCACATGAGTCCCCATAAGAGCAAACACACACACCCTCCTGTCCTGAAGGTCAGCGTGGAAGCCAGTTATCTAATTGCAACACACTTTTGCCGCCATTGTCTGCGGCAGAAACTTCAAACAAAGCTGTCAGTCTGCATAAGACTCAAAGACAGAAAAAAGGGAGACGTTCCCCTTTGTTCCGTTTTTAGAACCAGAACTCTTGATCTTAAAAAGGAAAGGGGGGGTTGACAGAGATGGGTCAACAATTCACATACCAGATGAAGAAAAAAAATCAGAATGCAGAGATGAAGAGGGGCTATTTTCTGATCATGGAGCTGCTCCAGAACGATGCTGCTGAATGAGCAGGGGGGGTGGATGAAACCCAGCCCCGCAGAGTTCCGGCATGGTTACGTTCAAACATGAGCGAAGGCCCAAAAAGGTGCGGAGACTTCCAAGCTGGGCCGGAGGAGGGAGGAGGCGCTGGTGGGCTTCCAGCTCCTTCCAGGCCCTTTGAAGCCGCTCAGATTAGTAACACGGCATTGGCTCCAAGTCTAGCGTGAAATCCTCACTTTTGCCACAGACTGGCCAGTACTGCCCCCCTAAAGACAGCCCCTCCCCCCCCCCGCACCACCTTTGTCCACTGCAGCACCACGGAAACCTTCACCTTCCAGAAAAACAACCCGTTTAATCTAAAAGTACAAACTGAGTCCAGCTTTTCCACTGGAGTTTCTATTGATTTTAAAGAGTGTAACAGCGACACACTCTTGTGTACTTACACATCACTCTGGTGTGTGTAGACCCGGTCAAAGAGAGCCTCTGGAGCCATCCATTTCACCGGGAGTCGACCCTGAGGACACACACAAAGGAGGACACTGGGGTTAACTCCACTCATTACCTGAGGACTTTATTTCTGTTGTCCTCAACATGTTTAGAATGAGTCGCTGCAGCCAAAGCTCACACAGGAGCCCCCAGATGCGTCGCAAGATGAGCAGATGTCTGAGCGAAAGACTTTCCTGGGCAGCATTTACTCTGTTAGAGCAACACCACTGATAAACAGGCCCAGGCAGAGGGGAGAGTTTATCTCCGCACGCCATGAAGACTGATTGGGAATCTAAGCGAGGTTGACAAAGTTGATAAATGTGAAGCCCAAAGGCTGGACTTATCTCATGACACTGAGCTGTTGAACAAGGAAAGCTACACAAATGTTCAAATACAGTGATCCTCTCGTTTATCGCAGGAGTAGCATTCTAAAAATAACTCGCATTAGGTGAAACTCATAAAGTAATCATCTAAATGTTTTAAAACAATTAACATAAAAGCTCAAAATTGCACTTCTGGGTATTTCTTTATACAAATTGTTGTGAACCAGGAACATTTTCATATTTGTAACGTAGAAAATACGCTGGATTGGGCCACTAGCTCCCTGCTCCCCTTAAACAGAGAGCTCTCAGCAATGGGGAGGGGAAAGGGGGGGGGTGGGGTTGCTTCATGCAAACAGAATCGCCCACAATCCAAATGAATTCCTGCCGCACTGCAGAAATTATGTGCTAGAAAACGACCCAGGTTTTTGATCATCGGAATTAAAAGGCCACTGGGAACGCTTTGAAAACAGATCAGAGGATAATCAGAGTGGGTCTTTAGGGCACTGAAACTCCTCACTACACGCTTTCTACACTTTTCTCAGACAGACATGAACATTTTCACACTTTTTTCTCTTGCTTAAAGTCTCAAAGTTCAAACCTTCGTAGAAAAATAAGTGCAGGGTTCAAGAATGAAAACAAAGATCTGATTGCAATTCAAGATAACAGCGAATCTGGCAAACTGAACGCACTTGGTACAGGAGACACGGCACGGAGGAGATTGATTGACAATGGTCTACAGCCAATCAGAACGCAGAAAACAATGCACTTTTTTTTTTAAAAAGCATGCATAATTGCACACAAAAAATCTGCAAAATAGAGAGACCACAAAATTAACCCTTGTGCTATCTTAGGCACTTTAACATTGGGGGTTGGGTCATCTAGACCCACTAGACAGTGCGCTAAACCTTTTTTCTTCAATTATTTCTGATCTTCACTGGTGTCCATGGATTACATGAAATCTTCTTCACCTTTGTGTGGATCTGTGTCTTTAATTTAGAGTGATCCCCAAACTAGCAGCCATCACTATCGCATTTGTCGCCCCGTCATCATGGCTGCTCTCAGCATGATGGGCAATCGTGTATTAAATGAGGATATGAAGCTAGTCCTTCTCCATGGTGGGAAAGAAGGAACCCACCGGGACACTATGGAGATGTCAATTATGTTTAGGCCGCTCCCTCCCCCTTCTTTGTGTCCCCCTTTGAGCTAATTGTATAAGTGTCGATGAAACCAAAAGAACAAGAGACAGAGGGGGTAAACAAGACACAGCCTTCAGAGGAACTGCATTCACAGCCTGCCTGGGAACCCTCTGTTTCTGCCAAGACACCAGTAGAGGAAAAGAATGAAAGAGGAAAGATGAGGGAAGGGAGGGAACGCAGAAGAGGAGATGGACCGCTGTCGCCCAGACGCCTGCTTCAAGCCCCACTTCCCTAGGACATATGTGTCCATCAAGAAACATGTTGAGGACTCACATTTGTGGTCTTTTTATAGTAGTCGATGTTGTGGACGTCCCTGGCCAGCCCAAAATCAGCAATCTTCATGACGTTGCTCTCCGTAACCAGGACGTTCCTGGCTGCCAGGTCTCTGTGTATACACTGGGATGGAGAGAATAGCAAACAGAGAAAAAGACGAGGTCAAGGAGAGAAAGACGTAAAGGGAGCTGATACACAAGAAACATTTATTGACCAAAAGTACACATGGTCCGGAAAGGTGTTCGGCCCATAATCCTGCCACATTAACTATTCCCCCAGCACGCCTGGGTTACGGTGGCTTCTTCATGTACTCAGTTGCATCTATAGCTGCAGGTCCGTCCATCAGCACAGGAGCATCAACGTAAAAGCAGCTCTGCATTGGTGTGCGTGTGAAACTCCGTGCTTTGTCACATTCCAACAGTGAGAGGAAGCGTGAGGCGGCATTAGGCCAACATGGCTGGAGCCCATTGTGAAAACTTCACGACTCTTCTGCACAGAGAGGCTTTTGTCATGAAACGGGAGACAATGCAGGATTGGGCAGGGGGTCTGAGTGGTTTTTAGAAAAAACAATGTTCCCACAGTGACGTAAACCGTCCCTGAACAAAATGGCCAGTCCCCCCAAACACTGGCACAAAGGATTGTCTGAACATGCGATCCAACCTTTTTATGTTAGCGAGCGTTTTCTTCTCACCTTCTTTGATGCTAGGTACTCCATGCCTCGTGCCACCTGATAAGTGCAGGACACCAGATCCTTAAAGGTCAGTTGTTCGTCTGAGACACGAGCAATGTCATAGGAGTACTCCATGCCGGGTGGCCGTCGGGCTCTGAGGTATTCCCTCAGGTTGCCTTTGGAGGCATATTCTACTATCACATAGAGAGGACCTGTACATGTGACAAGACTCTGGTTAGCTTTTGAACTTAGTTGTTATTAGTATTTTTCAACTGAAAGTGACACATTTTTGCTGCAATGTTTCTGCTGAGAAGCAAACATCCTACTTTTCTTAGTAACGGCATTGTTCAGTTGCAGAAAGAGATACGGTTTGTCCCATTTTTAAGAAACGTCTGAGAACTGAGCAGCATCCACACACGACTGTCACATCCATGCAGCTCACGCACGCTACACTGAAACTGCAGACGTTTCAAGAATTCTTACATCCATTATAAATGTATGGGATTTATTTTTCAACATATCTGAGTAGTTAGGACAAAAATATTATTTCAAATTCCAAATAATTTGACATAAAAAAGCAGTCTCTGAAACTCACCGTCTTGTGTGCAAGCACCCAAAAGGTTGATGATGTTCTTGTGTTTGCCCATCATCTTCATCATTTCCATTTCTGACACGAGGTCAGACAGGTCTTTTTCAGTGGCATCGTCTAACAAAAGAGGAGGTTTCAATAGGTTTTGTCTACAAAGTTAGAAAAGAAACTTGACAACTGCTCTTCTCTTATTAGCAGTCCAGTTAGACAACAGTGCATTTTGTTTGGGAATCTGAATTAGACGCACTGACACACAAATCAAGCTGAAGTTACAACAGTTGCAGAGGCTTTTCAATTGTGAGGAGAAAGGAAGAGGAATTTTTAAAAAGTGTTGGCTTTGTTACCTTTGGCAAAGCTTTGTTTTAGCCAGTAAAAGTATGGTAATGTATCACCACACTGGAGTCAATTTCTAGACACATCACTGTTCTCAAGAAGGGTCAATCTGTGGGTCGACTGCGGCTCAAACTGTGTAGCTCAGCGCTCCTCCCTCTGCTTTCATTAATCACAGCAGCAATGCTTGCGTGACTTGCTTCTTTGTCTGGGTGCTGACTGAGATTTAGCCAGCTGCTGCTCTGGGGTCAGGTATGTGTCCACTCCTAACCCTCACCTACCCAACCCTCCTACCTCAAGCCGTCACTCAGCAACCGCCAATAAGGAATAATAATGACAGCCCCAGGCTCCACCTTGCACCTTTGCTGAACCCTTATTGCTGCATAAATCAGTCTCAGTATGCCCTAAACCTTACCAGACAAGACACAATAAAGCAGTGTCCGTCTTATCCCACCGCTCAGAATATAATCACAAGTCAGACGTAAGACAACACAGCCTTACTGTGGTTGTGCAACAAGAGGAGACCCACTTACCTTTCAGCATCTTGACTGCGACAGTAGCAGCCTCCTTGGGTTTGTCCTTGTCGATGCCAAGGGCTTCTGCCATTACAACTTGGCCGAAGCAGCCCTCACCCAGAGGTTTGCCCAGGGTCAACCTACAACCACCAGACAAGGACAGAAGACAGGGAGCTGATTAGTTGCTGAAACACAGGCTGAAACACACCCAACCCATCTGTGGAAATAAACAGGTTAGATAAAGAGGAAGAGTAAATGAAACCAGGCACCAGGCCAAATTCCTAACCTTAGCCTATCTTTTTTCTTACTACGTCACTCTTGCTGGATTTCAGACCGATTGCATCTGTGTGAGTGCTTTATTGGCTTTGGGACGGCAGCCTGTGCCAGAGTAGTAGGTAAGAAGGCAGACACGGCAACGATAATCACTTGATAAAGCCTGAGAGAGCCGGTGCTTTCTAAACTGTTTACCCTGTCCTGGCATGTTCTAGTATACACTCTTTACAAGTCATTACGCAGGGCTTAGCTTAGCCCTGACACATTAGCCTGTGACAGATGGAATTCTGCCTTTGTTTGGAGTTAAAGGTGGGTCTAAATGCAATTCCGATTGGAAATTTAGAATCAAAACTAATTGCTGGTAATGCAACAAAACCAGCGTTAAATGCATTTCAACCTGTGTTCTTTCACAGTTAATCCAATGACCTGGAGCGCCCATCTGACCCTGACCAAGTGGTGGACCTTGGAGTTTCTCATTTGATTGACATGTTGCTCCCACCCCAAAGGCCCAGTGTTCTGCTGTGTAAACACTGCGCAAAGCAAAGCCACGGGCCTGAGGCCGGCGCCCTGCCGTAGTAACACAATCCCCTATCTGTCCACACACACACACGCCTCACTCAATGGCAACTATTCTGCTCATCCAGCCACACATAATCTATGTTATTTTTCCTCCAACCGCAACCAATAGCATTCCTTAATGTAGTGCAACCCCAATATAATCCCTCAGGCGCTGGGATGACAGGTGGGTAATAAAGACCCAAACAGTGAGGCGCAGAGATTTATTCCATCTGGACAAAGCATCCTTTTTGGTCAGATCATCAATTAAAAAACTAGAATGCTATTTGTCATGCATGCACAGAATGTAGCATGACATCAGATTGATGGTAAAACTTAATATCCAAGATGGTTTCTACAGCCTTTTTTTAACTAAATACAGAGCTTCACATTTGCAGTCTGGGATTTCCCCTTTTCTTTCAAAGTTTGAGGCCACAGTTGGGTATTAAACCCTTCTAACCTTTGTTATCCAGTTAAATCCACCCTAAAGCTTGTCACTAGCTGCCATAACTGTGACTAAGCGAAACCTCATCTGTGTTAACTCGTCTGATATGAGACAGCCCAAACACTCCCAGCCCAAACATGCAGATGAAAGCTGTGAATGTTAACCGCTAATTAACAGGGCTTTAGGTCTCCTCCAGCAGCAGCATGTGGCGGGGCCGCGGCTGAGTGAGAGTGTGAAGAGTGGCGGTTGAAATGATGAGGCGGGGAGCCTGGCCGCCATGTGCAGGTCGTTTCACTGCAGCAGATGAGTCAGGAGTCTTCCTCTCAGCTGCTACTACAGTACTGTTGTCCTCCAGTTAGTGACTTCAGGCTGCAGAATGATCCCACACAAACACTCACCAATACGTCTATTAGCAGTTTGCTTAACGTTCAAATGACAACAAAAGTCTATGTTGGGAAATAAAAGGTTCTACTAAGGCCTCAGTCACATTCGCATGTATGGGGGGGGGTTGACCCGTATGGGTTCCTTGGATTTAGCGCTGCTGGGGTCCGTGGAGGGTCATAGAGAGGAGGGGCTGCATCTTAAAGGGAGCATTAAAACGACACGCCTGCATTTCCCCTACGTCACCCGTGTGCGTTGTATGTGTGTGTTCTCCACGCCCGCAGCACGCCCGTATCAAGACGTGCATGAACCTTTTCTCTCTGCGGGTTCACTGAGCGGTCCACGACCTATGTGGGTCACCCGTGTGCCCCGTCCAGGTTTGACCCTTTTTTTTTTACCCGCAGACGACCCGTATCCACCTTTATGGACAGGTGTGACTACGGCTTTAGGAAGAGTCAGAAAAGAACAGAGTTAGCAGAAAATTGCAGCCCTCACCTGTCTCGGGAAAACTCCCATCGCGGATCCTCTGGAAGGTCATATTCCGGGATGGGCAGATCGTGGGCAGAACTTCGCCGGGTCGTGATCCGAACCAGGGGAGTGTTTGAGTTCATGGAAGAGCTTGAATCCGATGACACCTAAAGGAAAAATGCAATTGGCTGGTCACAACTGTCAACGTTCAAAGATCAGATAGAGCTCAGAGGCATCGCTAGAGGAGTTTGGGATTAGAAATAAAGATTTCCACGTTAATCTGAACAGAATAATTTTCATGCTTGTGGATAAAGAAGAGGGTCTCTTATTTGGGAAAAAAAAATTAACATTAGTGGTTTCCTTTCTCCAGTCTGACCTTACCTTAACACAGGAATCTGTAGTTTCAGGGCATTTGACTTCTCGTGGGGGGAAAAATTTGTCAACATGAACCAGACATGATTTCTGGATTAACATGTAATTAACATAAAGTGGAGTAATCTACATTCAGTGGAACAGCAGGTCACATAATCAAAAATCCTTTTGAATCCAAAATCCATAGTACTTTGTGGATTTAAATGAATGTTTTTTTTAACTATGTGAAGTTTTTCAGGTGGTGTTATTCTATTTTTACTTTTAATATTTGTTTAATATTTTTTATTGAAGACTATGAAAAAGATTAAAAGTATTTACACAGTAAATTAGTATTTCTTCTACACCCAAATCTTTGCAGAGTCTTCAGACATGAAGGACAATAAAGGAAGGGGTGCCGGAGACAGTTTTCATGTCCCAAAAACTTTATGAAAGTCAAGAAAACAAAGAATAGTTCAATTCGGTAGCATGATGTGGTTTAAAATGATGCTTACTTGTACCAAGTCCTCTGTATTTTTTATATTACCATATTTTTAGCTTTGTTTCTTTGTTTTGTGTGGGATGGATTTTTTAAGTCCCTGTTAACTAAGAGAAGTTGAAAGTTTTTCTACGTTTTCTTCAGTTTTCTGCCTTTTTCTGAAACATGTTTGCGTGTTTTCTCCTCTAGAGGTGTTAGATGCCTTTAGAACTCTTTATCTACTTTCTGTTACCTGGCGGCGCAGAGGAAGCTGTTTGGTCAGTTTGTGGACTGCTGGCTGTCCGTTGAAGTCAGGCTTTTTTGCGGTGGTCCTCATTCGGCACACCACCACGATGACCACCATGCACAGGATCAGGAAGACGCCCGCACAGTAGATTGCAATCTCCACGTAGTCTGGGGAAATTGGCCCTGGAGATTTCTCAGGGGCTGAGTGACATGAAGGGACACCGGTGAGCACACAGACACAGTCTGGCCATCAAACACACAAATGTGGCCAGTGATGACTCAAGTCTCAATGTACCCCCCATCTACAGATCAGTTATAATTAATAGACATCCTTGTTTACAACTTTTGAGGTTCTGTTGTGTGTTTTTTAGAATCCAGCAGACATGAACTGAGATAGTCTAAATATGTTTAGATCAGCTGGAGCTCATTTACCTGAATCTGAAAGCAGTGGCAAAGCTCAGACAAACAAGGCTTGCACCAACGATGATGCAAAAATCACGTCTTTTGTTGTGACATTTGGTCTGAACTGTATAAAAAGGACTTTATGAGTGCTAGTGTACCGGTTTAGTCTGTTCCAACACCTGCAAAGCAGTGCAAAACACAAAGTATAGTCTTGGGTCACCACATTCTCACCCCAGCCAATCATATGTGGACACATGGGCGGGTGCCCCCCCTCCGCGCCACATCTTGTCGCCTTGGATTAACCCAAATCGCTGTTTTTCAAAGAGTTTGCCTGCTCTAATTAATTTACTTCAGTAAAGTTTCACAAATTCTGACTTCCACCTTAACAATAATACTAACGATAAAAATAAATTTATTTTCTTTTTCATGGTATGGTCTAAAAGTAGCAGTTGATGTATTGCTTTCCCTTAAAATATTCTACATTTGGTTGAAAACGTAAATCAATCACCAGCATTTTCAGCTTTACCAAGTCAGAATTATCCAAAGCGTTAATATGTGACCCGGATGGGGGTCCCTGCCCATGCGTCCATATGTGACAGGTTGGGGCGAGAACGTGTTGCCTGGGCAACTAAACAGCCAATCAAATGTGGATGAATTGACTGCTAGGAAATGTTCTCCTGCTTGTTGGATGTCTACTGGTCCAAAAAAAGAACACACACAGCCTTTGAGACTTTACAGCAAAGGAGTCTATGGATCTGTAATTACACATAATCATAATGATGAGCTTCACACTCATTACAAATATACTTTATTAAGAAAACACAAGGAGGTTTTGGCTCTGATAATTGAGAAAGTCAAGCCAACATAAAGCAAATGTTGAGCTTTTAGCTTTCAATCTTTATTTGAAGAGGATGAAATAAAGATTCTTAAATGCGTCCATTATCAGAGCCAGAAAAAGGAAAAAGTGCCTTGGACACTTTTGCATTGGAAGGCCAAATCCTCACTCTGCAGTCCCAAATCCTGAATCCTTATGAAGTTTGAAGATGCTACGAGTAATATTGCGTCTACAAAGTAATTTTGTAAATTAAAAAAAAGATTTTAATCAATCTGCTGAGTGTCCTTGCTCTTTGCATTTTCCAAGCACTACAGATTGAGCTTACAGGGGGGGGGGGGATTTGCCTTCCAACAATTTTACATAAGAGCCAAAAGTGAAAGAAGCACAAGGAGGACAGTATTGGAGTTTATATACCTGGAAGCACCGTCAAAGTAGCAGTGTGATAGGAGATCCCAATAGAATTACCCGCCAAGCACGTGTACTCCCCAGCATCCTCAAATGTTACATTGGGCAAGTGGAGAACTTCTATCTCCTTATCTGTGGTGTTAACACCGGCTGTCTGAGAGAGGAAGAGCAGGAGGAAGAGGAAAGGAATAGAGGTAGATGTGCAAAAAAAAGGGGGAGGAAATTCCAGAGAAAAAAGGGAGAAAGAAAGAGAAAAAAATGAGACCCAAAACACCAAAAGAGGAAGCAGAGGAGGTGAATAGTGTCCATCGCTGAAGTCCCGTCTGGAGGAGGTGATGTTGGGAGCGAAGATGGAGAAGAGACAAAGACAGATCCCAATGCACCATCAAAACCTGAGAGAACAAAAACCAACGCACCAAAAAAAACACAAAAAGACACCCATCACCTGAAGAGCCTACCAACAGGAAGCACTAATCCAAACACCAACGTGGACACATGCATGGAAAAACACGGACAGCATGGAGAGCACTGTTCACCATCTGGATGGAACTTGCACTTCAAATAGAAGAGTAAAATTAAAAAAAAAAAAGTTATAAAAAGTGAATTAAAATGCTAGTTATGTAGTTGTCAAAGTATGCAAGCCCAACCAGTGCTTCCATGGCAGCACCAGTTCCAACAGGGGGATGAAGAGGGGAAACCTGAGGGGTGTAACACTGGAGGACAGAGAAGATCCCCGAAACCTGGGACCACCACGAGACCACCAGCAGGACCAAAGGAGAACAATAAAGGACCCACGCTGGGGAGGGGGAGGGGGGTCAATGCTCAAAGGTTACCTGGGATGACCGTCAGCCACCCCGACTGGTGGGCCTCCCCAATATAATTGGAGACCTTACAGGTATACTCTCCAGCATCTTCCTCAGAGACGTTGGTGAGGGTGAGCACCTCCACGTCTGAGCTGTTAATGCCTGAACGCTGAAACCCATACACACAATTCAGGAACATCAGACAAACAAGCAGACAAATTCAGGTGGATCGTGTGATGACAGCTAGAGATCCGGGCCTACAGGACACAGCCAAAATCACCGCCGAGAGCCGGCTCGTACATGTGTGAGCACGCAAGTTCACATGATAGACCTTCGTCCATGAACTCAAAACAGAACGCAAACGATTGTGGAACGTACCTTTAGCACTCTGACGTAGGGGTGGCCATCAGGACCCAAGCGACTGCCGTTCTGGGTGATGTGCTTCAGCCACTGGATGTGAGGTTGAGCATCGCTGTAAACTTTGCACACAAAGCGGGCGTCTTCACCAACGTGCACAGTGGTGTTAGCGGGAAGACCAGCCTGGAGAATTGGACGGTGAGGAGACCGCTCTGCAGGGAGAAAACGACCATTTTCTTTTTACTTTTTTGAATATAAACACATTTTCAGAACATAAAGACAAGAGCTTCCAAACCAGGACACCCCAACATTTTTTAAACAAAGTATTACAGCATGTGAACAAGACAAAGGCTACACAGAGAATGATAAGACAAATTTAAAAAAAGCAAAAAATTACTTATTAAACAGGGAAGAATATTATAAAATTTATTAAATTATGTAATAAATCCAAAAACCTGAGGAAAAATATTTTTTACTTTGCATTTTTGTGTAAAAATGTAGGTTTGAAAAAGATTAACACGTTAATCCTAAACTGCAATTTCATAGTATGATGCTGTGGTTATATGTTGTCATATCGTATTTGATATATATCTATAGGAGGTGTTTGTGTTTGTATTTTATTGTAAATGTATTTGTGTTTTTTGAAGGACTACAGATGAAAACTTGCTTTAAATAACCTATTAATCATAATTATTTTAGCTTGGCAGCATGAACTGTCAGGAGTCACCCTGTGTTTTTGTATGTGATGTGTGTTTTCATGTCAGATGGAGGATGCAGAGACCCCTCCCTAAAGCGTGCAGCAGCAGCGGGGGCCGATCCACATGTGAGCCGCTGAAAAACCTTCATGGAATCGTTTGTACGAGTAAACATTTGACCTACGTATCCAAACAGAGCTAGACCTGTGGAACAATGCCCCCTTTCAAACACAAGAGCCTGCCAGCCCCCACCACCTACTGCCCCCAAACACTGCAGGGAAAATGGCATCTAATGGAGGGGCTTCAGTGACCTTCCAAAACAACGACACGGGTGCAGTTGTGGCGAGCAGAGGGCTGGTCGGAGGCGGATCCTGACGACTACAGCCGTTAGACGGATGGAACGCAGATGAAATGGAGGCTCCTGTCAGTCGCATTCTCCCATCTCTCTGAAGTATATCAGAACAGACCCCCACCAGCCCGCCTCCCCCTCCCTCCATCACATTCCTAGAGAGTTCCTTGTTTATTGTCTGTCTTTGTTTACTGCCCCTCTCCAGAGCTTCACAAACAGAACAAGGTTGAGACCTTAACTCTGACAACAGTCGGCGGCTTTCTGCTTTAGTTTCTTTGTGAAAGCCTCTGAAAGTTTCACTAAAACTACTTTGAAAGCAAAAAGAAGACAAATGTGCAAATCTGAGGATCTTAGAAAGAAACCCCGGCTCTAGTTCTGCACTTGAAAGGTTCAGGTCGTCACAGGAACAGCTCTGTAATTCAGAGTCTGGCTGGTGTTTCTCCTGGAAAGGAACATTCTCAGTGCTGTGATGGACAGGACATGTTTACATGTTTTAGGTACCTCACTGGGGGTCAAAGGCATTTTGCTCCAGACTCTTGACAATTGAAAAACTGGATTTAAGACTCAAAAAACCAATTGCTTGATTTTGGAGAGCATCCACCAATAACCAAAGTCTGATCGGTGTTCTGCTAGCAGGAGTCAAAACGCAAAACTTCACTGTTTTACACACTTTTTTATACACCACAGTGGGCTGAACTTCACTGTTCAGTAGCAGGAATCTCTGTCTGAGTCTCATTGCTGGAAGTTTGGATCAAGAGGATCTGGATCCACTTTAGGTCAGAGGATCAATCCAATCAGATCTTTTAAAGGGAATCAAAATCGAAAGGGAATCGACTCGGCAACCATAAATATAGAATCGAATTATTATTTTTACTTGATGGAGAAAGAAAACCCACAGAAAATCTACATGGCATTTTATTTACATATTCAATTCATTTGTGTGAGGAAGCTCTGTAATATTACTCATTTTTTCCGTTTTTCAATGTTTGTGTGGAAGTCCTTGTTTCTAGATATTCAATTTTTTAATTTTACATTTCTTTAGTAAACTGTATTATTCTTTTCTTCTTCCTGGAGATTTATTTCTATCTTTTCCATATTTTTAGGCTTCCCTCTTTATGCTGTGATTTGAAAAACTTTAAGAGTGAAGAGGAAAATGGATGCAACGATGAACTTTAGGATCTGTTTGCATGAATGTTAGGATGAAATTTGGTTTATCACCAAGAAGCTCCGACCAAAGCTCTGTGACGCCGGTCTCCAAACGTAGGAGTGACCAAACACAGTTCCTGCTGCGGTGTCCCGTGAAGCCTGAACTCCGAGTAACCTGGCGGTTTGGCAGACAGGCTCTGAGGTCAGCGAGGGGGGGGGGCATGATGGCACAGGATGGCACGCCTCTTTCAAAAGTGTTTCATTTCCAGGGCGCCACAAATCTAATTGAAAGACTCAAAGTTTGTCCCTTTTGCTGGTTTCTCTGCAGACGTCCAGACTCCAGTCTGAACCAGTGAAGTCAGGCTCTTCCTGAGAGTCGCTCCTGCAGGTTATTTAAACAGAGAGAGGAACCCCCCCCCCCCTCCCTCCCTCCCAATTCTCTGCCCACTGCACTGTAGTGGAGCAGAGAGGACAAAAAAGGTTAGCAGGGCAGAATGGAGGGGCCTTAGTGCTGCAGTAAATATGTGTCTGAGGCAGAGCTAACTGGGGGGGGGGGGGAGGGGGGGGCAATCCCATGGCGATTCCATACAAACGAGAAGCAGAAGAAAATAAAAGGTAGAGACAAAGTCAGAAGAGTGTTGTAAGAACTGGGACGGAGGCTGGACGGGAATCAGACCTTTGCAGCGTCATGTCTGCCGCCCTTATCTGAACGACCGCTGCAGAAAAGCTCCGATATGAACTGATAGCTTCACAAAATGGGCCAAGGGACGCCAAAAAAACCGAGCTGACAAACACGGCTCTGCTATCTTTATCCCACTCCACTTGTTGTTCCCGCTGTCTATTGATTCTGCAGAGCTGACAGAAAAACACCGTCTGATGCTCCAAAGGTGGGTTGGGGGGGCTGGGCCTGCATTCCCACTGATGAGGCCGTCCTGCTCAGAGAGGGGGCCGCAAACCACCATCTTTATACGATTAAGACCCTGAGCAAACCTGAAAGGTCCAAATCTCAGAAGCTCATTTGGAGGTGCCGGTAAACCCAGATGTGGTTCCAAAACGGTCACTTACGGAGCGGGAAGCTTAAAAAAGACTTTTGTCAGCGAGCCCACAATGAAAAGATGACAACTACATTCATTCATTTTTGTGGCAAATTATAATTTTTTTATTTATTTTTTTACAATTGACAAAATCAAACCTATATCAATAAAAGATTATTTATTAATGTCACTATATTCACTCATCCTTATTATTAAATGTCATTTCTCATATCTTAAATAGCATCTTTGTTGGTCAATTTTTAAGGCAGGTTTTAAAGTTTTCCACCTTCTTAAAGAGTTTTGTTAGAATTTTATTAGTGTGGAATAAAACATCTGGTTTGTGAACACACTAAATCTTTTTTTAATTCATTCTTTAAGAAAGTTCATACTGAATCAAGCTAGATGAATTAATCGATTAAATTGAAATGAGTTATGACCTTTAGATAACTTTTCTCCATTCAGGGAACTGAGTTTGAGTTCCTGAGTTCTGTTTAAGCTGAGGAAATAGCCAAATGGTTCCTAAACCAAATGTTTATCCCTTGTGCTATCCTATGGGGTCCAGATGACCCCCCCCCCCCCCCTTCCATTGACGTGTTCTCCCTACCATGACAAAGGTGGATAAAGGTGGAAAGATTTCATGTAATCCATGGACACCAGTGAAGATCACAAATCATTGAAGAAAAAAGGTTCAGAGCACTGTCTAGTGGGTCTAGATGACCCAACTCCCAATGTTATAGTACCTAGGATAGCACAAGGGTTAACACATGTCAGTCACATCCATTCAACTTCAGGTGAGCTCTGAGTCTGTACTGACCCACTACATCCAGGGTGTAGGTGTGGTTTATGGATCCCAACTCGTTCTCCACCACACAGGTGTAGTTGCCCTTGTCGGACGGCACCACGCTCTCCATGAGCAGAGTCCAGTGCTGGGAACGCACCTGGGTCAAAGACACAAGATCAGCAGACATGAAAGGCCTTGATCAGAAAAAAGTAGCAGATGGGATTTTGGGTGGAGTGTAAACGGTGAAGCTGGGAAACAATTTTGAAGTTGAAGACAGTCTTTTCCTGCAGGAATGACAGCATTGGGATGGTTTTTGTTCTTTTTCTGTTTCCAACTAGTTTGAGGTTTTTGAAATCATAAATTTCCTGCACGGTTCGTTAAGCAGAGATGTGGAATGTTTCCAACTCTGCCATTGTCTGTAGAAAAACACACCCCTGCACTCTAAGCTCTTTCAAGTATGCAGGTATTCAGTTTTTATTTGCAAAAGCAGGTTCACCTGTGTGTGGAATCCACAGGTGTGAGCTAACAATAGTTTCCTTCTGCAGGCCACAGGGACACTGTAGCCTTTGCTTGTGCAGCCTCACATTCCACACAATGGACAGGTAAGGCCACAGGGTTGGGCTCAGGTATGGCTTTTGTCCAGCATTTGTGTAGTAAGTAGTGAATCTGACAGGCCGACGACGTCATTCCTGTTCCTGTTGAGCCCAAAGCCACATCAGCAGCTACGTTTACCCAATCCTTTCCTGCATTGTCAGGTAGAGACGCACAGTTTTTCAGGAAACCTTCAGTTTTTTATTCCAAATTAGGCAGCTTAAAGAATGTTTGTTAGCCACTTTACAGACAAGAAAATCCCTTAGACCAGTCGCTCTGTGAGCAGTTCTTCCTGACTGGGTTACCCGAACATCCTGCTCTCATTTCAGTTCCGCCACCGCCTACTTTTTCTCTGTGCGTCTGTCGGTTGTTCCCCCCTGAAGCCCTGGGTTTGTGTTTCTAATAGATTGGGGTAAAGAGCAATTTCGGGTTACAGTCGGAAGCTCTGCAAAGTATCCCCGTGAGTGGAGGAACACGGATGAGCAATTCCAATTTCACACCAGAAACCCTGCCCTGGCTCCCTCCGTCCCTCCTCCTCCTCCCGTCTGTCTGGTGAAGGGTGGAGGAGGGTGAAAGAAGGGCTACAGAATGATAGGGGGCTGTTGCACCGAAGAGAAGGAGGAAGAGGAGGAGGAAGAGGCCAGGTCCTACCTTGTACCCTCCCATGCGGTCCTCTTGGCGGAAAGGCTTTTGGTTCTTCAGCCAGCGCAGACTGGGCCTCGGGTTGCCTCCTGCAGCACAGCGGAACTTGACCGTGTTGGCAGCAGGCACCGCGTGCAGACGCTTCTCCATCTTTGCCGGCGAGGTCCAGTATGGAGGCCCTGCAGCCAGAAGGGCGTATTCAGTCAGGAGAAGAGCTCAAGGTCTCAGACTGGCTACAGCAGGACAACAGGGGCCGCATTCCCAACACCACCAGAACCCCCCCATGCCCGGCGGTAACAGTGGCCCAGTGTGGAACAACATAACCTGGTGCTCCCACAGCTAAACAGAAACACACTCTCTTCCTGTGTGCTCCACACGGTGCAGCAAAGTGGTGGTGGTGGGGGGGGGGGGGGCAGCTCTAAAGGGAGAGGGTGGCTGGGCGTTGCCAGAAGGGTAACTAGACCATCACATTCAATTTCATCTTATTCCACTGAGCAGCTTTTTTCCCTCCACTTCCTCCAATTACCGTAGCCACCCTGTTAATCTGCGCGTCACTCTGCTAGATACCCATAACTTGGCCTCGGATGCTTATCCAAAATCATTATGAGCCGTCTGGGGAGAAGATGAATGTCACATTTCTGGAGTTAGCAAAGAAGGCGTTTGTTGGGTCACCCATCAGCAGCCATCGGCACCAGCGCCGGTGCGCAGGGAAGCTGCATTCCTGGAGTTGTGAGCTCTTTAGCTTTCCACTCTCCCTTTCTCCCGCACCTGGAAGCCTGATTGCCCAAGCAGATGGGGCTCGGAGGGGAAGACGGACTGGAAGTCAAACAACAACCCAAACGGTTCTCCACACCATCACTTCCTCTTTGTTCAGCAGGAGTGCCGAGGGAATACCCGCAGATAACAGCCCTGCTGGCTGAAGAGCTGCAGAATAACAGTAAATCAAAGGTTTAAAGTCTGCCAGGATACCCCCCCCCCTGCCTATTATTTTCATGGCTGTCAGATTCGCGTGCTATCAGACACTTCTCATCCTTTTCCCTGTACACAGAAACCGGACGTGTCCAACATACTTGGTCAGTAAATGTTGCTCTTCCTTCCTGATCGGATGCCTCCATTTTTCCACCTTTTTTTGTCTAAATTTCTGCTCATGTTCCTTCATCTCCGCCTCTCAGGGTGCAGGTTTCCCCTTCATCCACTCTCCTCCTCATCACTGAATCTTCAGGCAGAAGCAGACGGCTATGTTGTCCCAAGGACATTAAAGGTGAGGATTGTTTCCCATGCTCCCTCAGACCTCCCTCCACATGATGCCAAACTGCTCCAACTGCTGCAGAGAGCAGAGTCTGACAAAATCATCCGGATCCTGAGTCAGGACTGATTATCCTTAGCCGGCCCGGGTCAGTCCAGGTCGTACAACTCCAGCTCCAAGTCCATGTTCTGTTTTAATCCAAACATACCCAACTTTCTTAAATATCTTAATGAGCTCACTCTCATTAACATTTTTGAAACGTGTTAAAGTTTCTGTTGTCAAAAATATTTTTTCTGTGTTTATTTTTTTAGGAGTTAAAGTCTTGAAGTTTTGACGTTTTTACAAACCTAATACTGCTTTTCTTTTGGTTTAAAAAAAAGCAGGTAAAAGGTCAACCTTTTGGTGGGGATGCTACGTTTTTGGACAGTTATTTATCTTTTGGACAAAGTTAGTGTCTTATCTGCAGCAGACAACAGTCGGAGAACTAAGTTTGGAAAATCAGTGAAAAGCTCTTATCAGAGATTCAAGCCAACAGCTGCTCACAGAGGCTTTCAGATAAGAATAATTTTTTCAGGAATTCTAAACGAGCTCGACTTCAAAGGCGGCGCAGCAAACCAGAACATTGTGTATTTTTAGCCTGTTTTTTTCCTGCGTCTGACACTTCATCACACTGGATTTGCAGAAACGGTTCGTGTTGAAGCACGACGTTAAAAAGCAAGAAGCTGCTGAGGAGAAAACGTAGCTGCTGAGAAAAAGATCCGTGTTACGTAACAAAATACATCGGCAGAGATCAGACAGTAGAGATTTAAGATGCTTTGGAATTGTTTAAAAAAAGGCTGGGTTTGTTCTCAATGGGATCAGTTTAGTTTTTAACAACAAGCAGAAAAAATCCAAGTTAAACCATAATTGTAAAAATGTTATGATAATTACAAAACACAAGACAGAAAAAAGTGTTCTGACCCGAGCTGTGGCAGAGCCTGGTTCTGACAGAAAACTCCGTCCCTCCTTTTTCCTCTATCGTTGCTGGACTGTAAACTCACAACCTGGGATTTAACTTAAAAAATTAATGATATTTTCTGAATTTTTGTCACCAATTACCGGTAATTTTTTTTCTGGGTTTGTGTATTTTATTCAGTCTCAGGAGACATTTTTGTTGTCAGGTGTTTTAAAGAAACTAAATGAAACTGAAACTAAATGAATTCTCTCATTTAAATAATGCAGACCTGATTGGCTACCCAGGCCTTCGTGGTTGTGGGGGTTTTGTGTCTTTGGACTTTAGTTTTCTTGGGTTTTGTGTTTGGAAGTCAATTTGGGTTCAAGTTTAGGGCTTTGCTCTTCCTCCTGGGTCGTGACAGCAGGTTAGGTGACTCCGTTGGTCTTAGCTAATCCTGCTTTACTCCTAAGGCCATGAATCTTTGTTACTCAAAGCCAAATCCTTTTAACTCTCCTGGAACTCAAGATTTTATATTTCATTCTGACATGAAAAACATCAGTTTACGTTTAGTAATTAGTTTAATTTGAGTTTCCTCGTCAGCACTTGTCTTCTGGATTTGGATTCTGATTCGTGTCCCTTCTGGGACATGACATTCATTTTAGGAGCAGAACGCAACAACTTCAGGCCCTGAAATAACTGAAAAAGCCACCCGATGAAGCTACTTTAAGGGAAAGCACGAACACACTTTGATTTAGTGACTCCATCTGGCTTCCTCCACCCGCTGCCCTACACAGCCCCCCAAACCCAGAGGAGGCTCCTCCACGTCTCCACCGACATCAGACACAAACACGGTGTGGCAGTTTTCTGCAGAGTCATTTCTAAACGCAGCGTTCTGCAGTGAGCCTCGCTGGGGAACCGAGGAAAAAGTCAACTCAAACATGAAGCAGCTTTCTCCTTCCCTCCCACGCCTACATGCACCCTCCTCCTCCTCCTCCTCCTCCTCCTCGTTCCAGTCCTCGGCTTGAATCCAATCCCCAACGCCGAGCTCAGAGAAGAGCTGGAGCTCATCCAGCATTCCCCCTGCAATCCCCCCTCCTTCACATCTCCCCCTCCCTTTTAATAATAATCTTTGCTTTTTAATTTTCAGAAACACACTAGAAGAAACTGCAACCGTCCTGCCAGAACAGCTTTCCCTTTGTCTTCATTCAGCCTATTACCAGCAGAACGGCTGGACTTTTCCCCCCTCCCTCACTTTTTTCCCTTTTGCCGAGATCCTCCCTCTCAAATTTTTAATGGATTTCAGGCAATTGCAGTGAGCCTGGATGTGGGGTGGGAGAGCTGGTGGTGTTTGGAGAATTTTAACAAGATGTGGAAGCCTGCAATGCAACTCTGTCCGTGCAGGGAGAGCATGCATGCACGCATGCATGCATGCGTGCATGCGGCTGCAGAAACCTCGCTTCAGTGAAACTTCAGGGAAAACGTTCCCTTTCACGTGCACGCTCACGTGCGCACACACCAGGTCCAGGTGGGTCACTGGGCGAGTGTCTTTCACAGTGGACCCAGCTGACTGGCTGAGAGGCTCCGACTATCCAGGAGATGCTAGCACATGGAATTTCAGGAATTCCTAAATTCCCTGAAGCATCTAAAATGGAAGAGACACACTTTCACAGCTCCCTGGATATGTTTGGACAGGAATATGGACGAGGTGATATGTGAAGGAGCGGCGGGTTTGGCTAACAACTAGCATCTCCAGATTATGACCAAGACAAAACACTTTCAGTTCAAAGAAATATTTTACTTTGAGATCAAGCTTTTTGGCAGCTGAGCTAATCATTCAAGCTGTAAGTAACCACTATGAATTCATACAAACCCTGAAGTTAGTTTTTATTTTATTTTACTTAAAGTGCATAAAAGTGAGCTAAGAAGAGGTCTACAGTAAATTGATATATTTGCTAAATATGGTATGAAAGTTTCAAACAAACTGCATCTTTTCCTGCAGAGGAATGAGTCAAAGATCTATTTATGAACATGGAATTGTTTTAGTGTGTGGCTCAATAATCTGCTTTCTTACAGGGCCTCAGTCTGGTGACGCTCGGTCACACCCGCCCTCTTCTCCCCATACTCACTTGACTGAACTCCATCCAAGCCAGTGTCCTCTGACCGCTCTGTGTCGTCCTCATCATCCCCCGAGGAGATGGCATCTGCACAGAGTAACTACAGTTACAGTCGCCCATCTTCACGTATCTCCACCTCCCAACTCTCAAAGTTGGATAACCGTATTTTCTGGAGTATAAGTCGCATTTTCTTCCAAAGATTTGCCAGGGGTGCGACTTACACTCGAGAGCGACTTATTTGTAATATTTAAACATAAAGAGGCTCATATAGTTGTTATTTTCCCCCTAAGAACCTATAGAGGGCGCTGTAGGTGCGTGTGTCTGTGTTTGCTGCTAGTAACAGCGCAGAAGAAGCGCCGCCCAAGAGAAAAAAAGGGCCGTGTCCGAATTCCCACCCTAACCCTGAACTACTAAAAAACTAGATTTTTTTAGACACGGATTTTAAAAGCAATTCGGACACCATGCTCACTACTTTTTTTTTTTAACGGCGGATATGACGTCATCGATTTCACAAAGTTACAATCGAATTAATATGAGCGTTTTGTGACGATTATTTATGAGTCCAATGTCTTCTGAAAATAAAATCGTTGATGGTTTAATAAAAAATTACATTTAAATACATTTTTTTGACAAAAATTGCATTGTGGTCTATATTTGGCAATCTAGTGAACATCGATGCACACTGGTTTTTCGCAGAGACTTCTGGGAAATTTCTGGGGGAACTGGATTTGGGAATTCTAGATTCGGACAGCGAAAGGAATTTGGACACACCCACGGAATCTGATCGTTTTTCTCCTGAATGTTATGATGGGACATTATTATTATTGCTTTTATTTTTTCTCCTTGGATTTTTGCGGGACAGCAAGTCATCAAACTGGGTCACAGAGAGACGGAAGAAATTCCAGCAATTCCAGCGTCTTTAAGATGCAGCTCCTGCATTACAAAAGGCAACGATCACGGTAAGAAAAGAGACTGCCGGAGATGATCGATGCTTTTGTAGAGCTCTTCCAAATAAATAAACATAATCTCTCAACATCATCCGTATCTTCTTTGCATTATAAACGTGATATGCAGCCAAAGCCTCCATGCGGGCTAAAAACGTCAGACAGTAGCGTCTCCACACGCTAAGAGCTTCTAGTTTCTGAACACATTTTTGGATAAGCAGTGAACATTAAATTTGATACGCGTCAAAAGAGGCCGCAGACGTGGATTTGACGCACGGATCGTGTTCGGCGAGTTTGTTCATAAATGCTTAACTTTTCTCTTAAAATTGTGACTTTTTGAGGTTTTTTCTTCTTTACTATGTATTTTTTGCTCCAGCACCTTATTCCCCACAGCGACTTATACTCCAGAAAAAAACGGTAATTCAAAATCAAATTTAGACGTTAAAGAAAGACATTTATTGATAAACTTGTCTGCCGCTGCTTTCATACATTTTTACTCCTTCAGAAAGTAACTGAGGCATCTCACCCTAACCAGATCAGCTCCATGGCCATTCCCTGAACTCAAAAGTCAGACACAAACGTCCGAGTCCTCTACCTCCTGACCTGTCCTGCCGGCTCGGACTCACCTGTGACATTGACTATGAAGAAGACCGTGTCTTTGCCTACGCTGGTGCAGGCGTACAGGCCTGAATCCTTGGGCGTGGCATCACGGATCTGCAGCACGTCCTGCTCTATCACTGTGTGGTTGTTGGTGCCCAGAGAGCTGCCATCTTTGGTCCATGTGATAGTCCCCGTCGCGGGCAGAGGGCAGCTCAGCCTCAGCGCCTCCCCCGGGTGCACTGAGCACACCGTGGGCTTAGAAATTTGGTATTTGTTCGATGCCTCTGCAGAGCAAACGGGGGGAGGAGAGGGAGTGAAGGAAAGGGGCGGATGGGGGGAAAGTAGGGTGAAATAAAGTAGGAAGAGGGTGCACAAGGTGAAGAAAAAAAAAGAGGAAGAAAGAAGCCAGAGAGTAAGAAACAAAACACCACAAAACCCCACTGGATGCACTGAAATCAACTTTTGCAGGAGGAGCGTAACAGAGAAGAGGCCCGAGTTTTAAACCGTCACACCATGATGTCGATGCCCCAAACCCCCAGTCAGTGTGGAAATGAACCCCGGCTGTGGTATAGGTGTGCAGCGCCGTTGGCGGGCGGATTTAGGGCATGCAGTTAAGGCTGTAGCAGCACGCGTGGAGGGTAAAATTATCGGTGCTTCTCATGGCGCTGGGACTCCTCTGATGACCCCCCCACACACACTTTAATGCAGATGCCAAGCAGCCGGTGTGAGTGAGGCGGGGCTGAGCAGAAAGACTGCCGTAGCTTTAAAAAAAAAAAAGTTTTAAAAAAATGAGCATTTTCAGATCCAGCATGTCTGCCTGTCAGGGAGGAAAGCAGCCAGAAAGATCCGGAATGGAAGCAGTTGTCAGGCAGGGGGGGGGGGCATGGGAATGGTTGGGGGTGGGGGCAGTTTGCTCTCTGTTTTTGGGATATTTTTCTGGCTTTAATGTGCGTCTATACTGAGGAACCGGTTAAACCCTTCACCGCCCTTCCTTCTCTTTTACAACATGGCCATGGAGGATCTGCAGCTCTGAACACGACAGCCGAGCCGAAAACCTCAGAAGCGGCTCCAACGTGCATAAAAGCTACATTTGAAGGAGGAAAACGCAGTCTGCGTGTGAGTGCACGACTGACCGACATGTTAAATCAGCAACGCCTGAAATCTCTTTTGTGTAACTCATGCTTCGGTTCTGTTTAAAGGCTGGAGTTTGTCCACATTTACACACAAGGCACTTGTGCAGTCCTGTTACTGTGCAATGGACTCAGACGGCAAACTCCTCACTTCTTCTACACCTCAATGTTTTTTGCACGCCTGTGGGCCTGTTTTTTAGAGCTAAAAAGGGGCAAAAGAAAAAAAAACAGGAATCAAAGTAGCTGCAATGGAAAAGCACAAATAAGAAGCCAGTGATGAAGTTTATGTGAGGAGTGACAGATGTAATTATAGAGGAGCTCCCAGCGTCCCTCTGTGCACCTTTTAAACAGCCCACTCCCCCCTGAGATGTCCTCCCTGTGCTGACAGCATAGTGGTACACCCCCCATGAACAGACAGTCCAGCTTCAAAAGGAATGGAAAGTCACAGGTGAGAAAACCTGAGCGCCTTCCCGCAGGCCGAGCTGACAGCGTTCCCATTTTTCTTCTGTTTTTCTTATTTCCAACAGGAAACTGTGAAGCCCCGCCCCACGATGTGTGTGGTCTGTGCTGAATGATGGGAACTGTGTCAGTGTTTCATCAGACTTGGTGGCTTTGTTTTTGTTTGTTCGTTTGTTTGTTTGTTTGTTTCTTTGTTTGTTTGAAATCACTGCTGGACATTTGTCAGGAATATTTTTGTAATTTAAGGTTTTAAACATGCAGATGAGCTGAAATGGATGAGCCAGCATGTCGGAGGAACGGAGTCCCACTCTGATCCCAGTGGTCTTTTCATTATGATGATGCCGTTTTTATATAAACGTGTCGTTTTCTAGGACATAGTTTCTGCAGAGCGGCAGGACTTCATTAGAAATTCACCTCCGAGTTGTGGGCGGGGCTGTTGGCACACAGCAAACCCCACCCGCCTGCTGTTGCTGAGAGCTCTCTGTTTACACTCTCTCCTACTAGCTTACAGCCCCTCACACCCCTAACCAAACATTAGTGGTGCAACAGAGACGGCGTGCAACATTGGAGCTATCCAGCCGTCCAGTTTAGACCCAGATTCCAGCTCAGACCAGGAAAACAAAGTCGTTTGTGGATCTATTTGTCTCCAGGTGGATGATCAGAAAGGGGCGGAGCAGGGAGATAGTGGCCCCGCCCAGTGTATTTTCTACGTCACAAATAGAATCTTTTCCCAACGGCATTTTTTCATCTGCTCCTGATTCACAACAATTTGAATAAAGAAAACCTCAGAAATGCATCTTTAAGTTTAATTTTCTATAAATATGTCCTCCATCCATGTTCCACAGGAACATGTTAAAAATACCGAAAATATCATTTTTAACTGGACTGGATCTTTAAAGACAATCATTCATGTCAGAATTACGCCTGGTTAAGTTAATTAACATCCAAACTGTTGAAATTCATGGAGGTGAAATCATAAATGGGGGCCTAAGTGGGCTCTAGTCTGAAAATGTATCAGAACTTCCCTCCAAAGTAGGAAAACTCACAAGTTTCCACAAACCACAATTTTGTCAAAAACAACGTTTTTCCACTCAGAGAGCGTATTCCAAAGGTTTGGTTGTGGGGAAGGCCAAGTGACCCACAGGAGTCTAAAGTCACTCCTTCTGATGATAGAGCAGGGATTTCAAATCCCCCTGTAGATTTAATGAGTCAGATCCTAAGATCCTCCACACAAACACAGAAAACCAAAAGTGGAGACCATCATTTGGGGGAAAAAGGTTTATCGGAATAATCTTAACATAATCTTAACATTTTCAAGTCCAAGTCCAGACCTGTACTGACTGGAAGTTTACTGGTGGACCATAGGTGAGCCCTAAATATCTTCTTTGTTTGAGAAAAAACTCCTCTGTGAAGAGAATTCTGCACGTTTGTTTTCATGACGTTTCTTCTTTGTGTCAAATGTAGCTTTTATTTTGTTCACCTGGGATTAAAGTTAACTGATCTCAACACCTGGCATGAAATAATCATGTTTATGACATGTGATCATAAAATCCTACCACTGAAAAAGGATTTTGGAGCTTCTCCGTGAGATGACGCTGACATGGCAGCAACACCTGGAGAACACGTGAAAGCTGGATCCACTGAGACGATGCAGGAACATTTCTGTGTTTTACACCCAACAGAAAAGCTCTACAGTAAAGTCCAAATGAGGGAGGGAGGGGGGGGTCAAGCAAAAACAGAGGGATGGGAAAGGGGAGGAGCTTCAGGAGACGTGCATCTGATTCACGAAAGTGTTGGTCTTATCTCTGCTGCGTCCATCTGTTCTCCTCCATCAATCCCTCCTCTGTCTTTATTTGCGTCTCCTTCACCTCCCCTTCCGTTTTGCCCTCTTCTCCCCCTTCCTTCACATCCTCAAGCCCTGCATTCCCCCGTGACCCCCGACCTCTTCCTGACCCTCCGCTAACCTGTTGACACCCCCCAGCATACCTGATTGTTCATGGGAACGTGTGCGCTCTAACACCCGGGGATAAAGACGAGCACACTTCAGTGCACGTGAACAGACAGAGGACCGTGCTGGGATGAAGACTTTAGGAACGTTTTCTCTTTGCAAGGAGAAGTGGGAGAGCAATGGGGGCTTTTATTTCCCATCAGCCATTTCTTTCTCAAGTTGGTTCAACATGCTGCCACCTGTTGCCTCCTCCATCGGTCCTCTTCTCCTGCTCATACAGGTGTCAATCAGGCGTGATGGATCCAGACTGTCCTCCTCCTCCATCACCTCATTTTTACTGCAATAATCAGACAATTCCCACCAAAGCTGGTCGGCCGTTTCTCTTCTTCTGTCTGTCGCCGGGTCAAAGTTTAGGATTCTCGAAGCCGAACTCGTCTGAACGTTTTCACATAAACTCTGACTGCTTCCATTCTGTCTATTCCAACGCTCCTCTTCATCATTCAAACCACAGGCAAACCTATATGCTATGTAGCTGATATTTATAGATCCATTTACCTACAGTGGATTTTCCTTTTCAGCTTTCTCTTCCTTGAGTAAAAAGAGGCAGAGAAATGTTTTTTCTTCTTCCTGTTCTTTTCTTTCCCAGATATAAAATCTTGTGTAAAATATTCTGTTTAGTAAACAAATAAAAAAACAAAATAAACCTCTAATGTAAGCTTTTTAATCTATTGCACATCTAATCTAATTTTCTGCTCACTTCTGGCTCAGATTCCTCAAACACCTGAGCTGGGACAGGTACCAGTCTCTTAGCACCTTTGCCCCAAAGGTAACAGGATCAGGAGGAAGAGCTCCTGAAAGTGTGAAAACCTCCCGTCCAGCTGCCCCCCACTTCCTGCTCGCCACAACCCTTATGAACTTTCCCTTTGAGTTTACGTCCACAGCCGCAGACTGCTGCTCATTTACCGGCTAACCGACAGTTTTATACTTTTACAGCTGCGCTCCTACTGTGGGGACAGCAGTGTTTAGAGTTCAGACAGATTCACACACATTCTGAAATGAATTCTGCATTTTTCTCTGTTTAATCTAATCTAGATTCTTTTTTTTAAAGTGGCTTCCAGGTGGAATCGAGCAGCAAATACAAATATGTCAGAAAAGCTTTGAAGCTCAAACTGTGCCAAGAAAGTGACAGAGAAAACAGTGTTACCTCTGTCTTAGCCTGGTTGAGCATGACGCTGCTGGCTTCATGCATTCTGGAGCCTATATTTATTTGACCACTGAAATATTTGGAAGTGTTTCCTTCAGGCTGATGAGAGGATGCGGTTTGGCAGACGCCTCAGGAAAGTGCAGCTACCTCTGCTGCAGCTGCTCCGCCTGCTGCCATGAAGAAACAGGGCGATGGACCGAGAGCACGCCACTCAACAGCAGACATGGATGTCAACCGCATGCATGCATGCATGCGTGCATGCACGCTCCTCCAGCATTTAAAGCCATTCAGCCCTGTCAGTGTTTCTACCCGCTGTGCAAATGGAGAGCACCTGACCCGAACAAGGTAAACACTTGCACAGATCCTGAAGCGGCAGCAGCGTCAACAATGGGCTTGTTGTGGTGGCCTCAACCGCCGCGCTCGCTCCGCTTCTTCTGTTACCGCGGCCGCAGGTAAACATACGAGCAAAGGCCATCAGAGGTGCAGGCGTTTCTGCAGAGACAGCGCTGATATGCAATCTGAAGCATCTACAACAAGTTCCCACAGACGCCGGCTGCAGTGTAAGCACCGCCACAAGGCACTTGGGGGCGGGGCCTCGCCGCCAGGTCAGTGGATGAGTCCATCTAACATCTTTCTCTTAACAGGTGAGGATGCCGTTCAAACTTTGTCTTTACCAAATCACCAAAAGAGGAAACTGAGAGTCAGATCAGAAGCTTTTTGTGAGCCATCTCTCCATCATGTGACCCCCACACACTTGATCTATAGTCACATGACTCTACAGCTGCTCAGTTCTTTAATCTCTGCACCTAAAGGAGAAGTCAGATACGCACAAATCCTCTTAGAAGTTTCAAAAAGGAGCGTGCCGCTCTGGAAGACTGTGGAGCGCGAGGAGCTGCAGTCTGGAGCCAAACTGTCTGACATTAAACAACAGAGGAGAGCTCAGGCACCTCCTCATCGGAGCTGCAGGAACCGGGCCGAAGCAGCAGAGAGGAGATCTCTTTGGAGGAAAAAAATGCTTTAAGCATTTTCTGAAAAAGTCTGAAAAGAAGCACAGTTCTGATTTTCTTCACTCCTCCTCATGTCTCTCTTGTCAGCATAAACTCCTCCCCATCACGGGTCATGGCGCCCCCCAGAACCACCAACCCGGCTTTAGCGCACAAACACACTGCAGACGGCCCAGACAGCAGTAAAGACGTCTCCACCTCCAGCTGAGGAAACCTGCAGCTCCTGATGCTGAACTTCATTAGTTTATTTGTTTAAACCTCCACACCCAAACTTTCAAGTTTTATCAAATGCAGACCATAAAAAATGTTTTACAGGAACTTTGATGAAATCTGTTTTTAAAGAAGGAAAATTTCAACTTTGAATCAGAAAACGTTACAGTAAATATATTCTAAATTTGCTGACAAAAAGGCACAGTCCTGTTTTATATTTCATAAACAGAATTTTAACTATTTTAGCTGTTAACTATTTGGTATAATTTAAGTATAATGTAAGACACCCCCCCCCCCCCATCCAACAGATTCTTGCCGCTCACCTTCGGGTTCCAAAGTGGCCTCCTCCCTGGCAGCGGTGAGTGGCGGCCGGGCCAGGCCCACGGTCAGGAGGGACAGCAGGATGGCGGCCAGCAGCCAGGCCATCCTGTTAGTGAGGGATGACACTCCCCATGCCCCCCTCTTCCACCTCCCCCTGGACACTGATCCCATCTGAGGGGGTCCGCCCAACCATCAACTGCTGCCCGGTCGGCCGGTCACTCACTGGAATTCACACCAATCACCTGGATTGAAAAAGGGGAGGAGAAAAGGCTGGAGTTGAGGAAGAGGGGTGAAGGAAAAAGTGAGAAAAGAGGAGAAGAGGGTCAGCTGAAATGAATCCTCCAGAACTGATTTAGCAAAGATTTTCTTTGCCTTCCTTAAATGCAGCAGAGGGAGCAGCTCGGAGCTGAAAAGCTGTCAAACAAGCCATGCCACAGACATACCAGAGCTGCAGACACTCGGTTCTAATCACATGCTGGGCAATATTGTCGAAAAACAGGGCAGAGTCATTTTATTGGAGCTCTCGGTGCGTCAAACCTGTTTGCTTCAAACTGCAGCTGCCAAAGCTGGAAGATCCGACTCCAGGAGTTGATTCAACTCACAGAATCAGATCTAGAGAAGCTCTGATAAGATGACCTGTTGCAGCTCAGCCCACCTTCCCTCATATGATGGGCCGGGGAGACAGAAAAGGTCACCGCGCTTTTCCTGCGCAACCTATGGGCCAAACCTATATGCGCTGCGTCCCTAAAAGCCTTTTTATTACATCACTGCGATCTGATTACGGGCTTTAACCGAGTACCGGGGCTCTGAAGACACATATGGACGGCGCGCGCGCGCCGCACACACGCGCGGCTGACAGGCCTCTGGAGGTTAGCTGAAGTCACGCTTCTCTGCGCTTCTTCTGCTCCAGCTGGACGTATCGATTGTCTTTACGCGCAAAGGCATTTGTGGTTTGACTTTTAAAGGGCGAAGACAAAACCTACACAAGCTGTTTACCCTAAAGCCCCCCCGGGGGCCACAGGCGCTGCGGCGCACCTGATGCTGATGCAGATTCAGAACTTCTTCGGGTGTGTTTTGGGAAAATGCATCGTTTTAACCTCTCAATTCAGCTCGGAGTCGCTCCAACATCATGTGAGGCAGAAATAAACTAAGTCATCAGAGCAAAAATCCGCCTCATTACTGCTGTCTGTCCGGAATCTTTCTGCAGGACGAAAAACATTTAAGTTCAAAAGATCCGTTTTTTAAGAATCCAGTTGATTAAACCAGCAAAAGAAAAAAATGACAAATGATTTTCAGCTCATTTAAGGAGGAAAAAGAAGCAATGTTACAAAAATCCCAGGAACGAGCATCAGAGCGCAGAAGTTAGTGCAGAAACGTGACGTGGGACTTTGCGCCGTGCGCCACCGAAGCCTTCATTTAAAGCCACGCTTTGAATGAAATGTTTTGGCGCTGCCTGAATTCCTTTTGACATTCAAAACAGTTGGCTTTCTGCACAAAAGAGCTCGTTTGGAGCCGTTCGGGGATTTAGGGCTCCGCAACGAGCCGCGAAAAAACAACTGCGGTCACGCGCTAATTGGCACCATAAATGCAATGTAGAAAATGAAGCAAAGTAATAAATAACCAGGACAGTTGATGAGGGTTTGGTGCGCGCTTCAAGTAAACAGGCGGACACTTTGCTGCTTTTTCCTTTCTAACATTTGATTTAGGATAAAAGAGGAAGCAAAAACTTGAGAACTTCCACCAAATTACGTAATAACTCAGGTGAAGAAAAGCCCAAACTGCAGAGGGAAGCTTATGAAATTGTTGTTTATAAAAACACAAACAGAAGCGACTGCTTTTTCCCAGCTCTGTTTTCCGTAAACCGAAAAAAAGAACTTACCAGGGAGCCTGGAATCGCGATGATCTGTGTTTTGGCACAGATAAGGACTGAGTCAGTGAGCGTGAGCTGAATCCACAGACAGGAATGTCTCCAACTCCACACAGCGGGAACAATCTGGGAGCCTGTTCTTCGTTTGTTATTCCACAATCAGCATCGACGCGCAAGAATATTCCAAAGCCGTCTGGCTGCGTGGTCCACTGTCTCCAAAAACAAATCCGACTTTACGCGCGTCAGTTATCCTTGGAAAACAGCTCGGTAACCATTGCGCCGTCCCCCCCGTCCCCCCTCAAAACTTTTCTCCCGTCACCGAGTTCCTCCTGCTAGAGCGCAAACATCCCCACCGCTCTCGCGGCGCACTTGTCAGCTAAACACAAAGTTCGTGGGGCTGTAGTGAAGCTGGTGGAGCGCGAGGGCAAAGCTGTCCGGGGCGCGGCGTCCTAAAATCCATCAGCGCGCGTGCTCCTGCGGCGCGAGCGGCGTCTCATGCGTCTCTTCCACCGACAGACTCCGCTCTGCCTTCAGCCGCTTTGTCAGGTTTGGTCGCTTTTTCTCCTTCTTGCGTCTCCGTACACCGCCTTCCTCCTTCCCTCCGGTGGGTGTCATCCCCCCTCCTCCTTCCCCCTGCACCTCCTCTCCACCCACTCACAACCACTCCGAGCGTAATTTGAGCTGCTCCCTGGCTGCAGCGCCTTCGAGCCCGGCCTCCCCTCCGCCCATCAGGCTGCAGACCTGCCCGCGTGCGCGCAGCTCGCTCCCATTAATGGGTCTAACGCGCGCGCCCTCCAGAACAGCGCCGCCCAGCGGCCAACGCGCGACTGCAGCAAACTCATGTGCTGCGCGCGCCAACCGTCCTGGAGCTGATTCAAGATTTTCTCTCTGGATGATGACCGCGGCGGGAAAACATGGAGCAGTTTTTTTGGGAAAGTCTGTCAGATCAGATCTGGATGATGAAAGTCACATTTCAGCGGGAATCCAACACACGAAGAAGAAATGAAGGTTTGGCGCGGTGGTGTTATGTGACCCGAAATAGGAATTTCTCACATTTCTGACATCAATGTGAGAAAAGTTTCAGGAGGAAAGAGACACGACGAAGAGCCAATCACAGCCAATGGTTTCCGTACAGTTGTCCAAAAGTTTGCATGTGAAATGATCATCAATAAGGTTTCTTTGGATCCTGGAGGAACAAACAACAGGACTTGATTTTACTGTTGTTTTATTTTTAGTTAAAATGTTTCAGAGGTTTATTTATTTATTTATTTTCACTTAATTATTTTGAGAATAAACTTAATAAACTGCGACAGACTGGCGACCGGTCAGGGGTGTCCCCTGCTTTCGCCCACAAGGGGCCGAGATAGGCTCCAGCAGCCCTGTGACCCCGAAAGGGACAAACGGATTAGAAGATGAATGAATGAATGAACTTAAGGTGTAACCTTTAGAAAAAAGCAAGCTGCACAGCTGTCCTCTTGCTGCAGTGTCACATTTTAAAGTGACAGAACATCCTTCACTTTTGGTAAAAAGGCAGATATCCTGAGAGTCTCACCCATTTTTTATAAACGTGTTCTCCAGTAAAAGTTCCTTCAAAACATTATAAATTCATAAAAAATCAATATCTCTAAGAGCTTGTAGTGAAATCACAGATCCTCTTAGCCCTTGTGCTGTCTTAGATGACCCCACCCTTACATTGACGTGTTCTCCCTACCATGACAAAGGTGGATAAAGGTGGAAAGATTTCATGTAATCCATGGACACCAGTGAAGATCACAAATCATTGAAGAAAAAAGGTTCAGAGCACTGTCTAGTGGGTCTAGATGACCCAACTCCCAATGTTATAGTACCTAGGATAGCACAAGGGATAAGGATCAGATGTGACCGGACCTTCCCCTGAAGAAACGTTTCGTGGAACAACCGCTCTGTGAGCCATTTCCTGAAGTTTTATTTTAAGTTTGAAAGTTTGAAAGAATTTAGCAAAAGGAAAAAATCTGAAAGTCTGTTCATTTGGAAAGAGTCTGCAGTAAATTGAGTTCCCCAAAGGAAAGTGAAGGCGCCCCCACATCAACGCCAACCACAGCCCGGCTGTCTCTCCCATCACTTCAGGCGTTCAAGTCCTCTGACAGAGACACCCGGGAGGCGGGGGGGGGGGCTCTAATCTCCACAGACTTTTTATCTTTGTCTTCTTTTCACTGCTCAAGTTCTCTTTTCTTAAACAAGAGGAGGGAAATGCTTCCATTCATGCTGAAAAGAGGCACTAACAAGCCTTTCTCTGAGGCGGAGGCTTGGACAGTGAATAGGCGGTTGTAGGTGTTTTTGTCTCTTCCTTCTGCAGGAAAACCCTCCGTTAACAGTGCAGCTGACTGTTTGCTTGCTTGGGAATGAGGGCTGACAGAGATGAGGCCACAAACTCAAACACATTTTTCAAGGAGAAGCACAAATCGGCCGCCTGCAGCTTCCCCTTTCTGTGCAGCACTTTTCTTGCAGTCCTTTTTACAATTAGCCGATTTATTTTCCACCATTCAGGCCTCCTGCTGGAAAAAAACCCATCTAGCAGAGGCCCTTTGACTGCTGACTGGATGGACTCAACGCTCCTGCACTGCGTTATCCATCAAGCTGTCACCTTTCAGAGCTTTCCTTCATCCTCCTTTTTCAGTGTTGGAATCAACATGGATGAGTTGTCATTGCCGTCTGATGACTGAAATGTGTCAGTGAGGAGCTCTCCCTGCTGTTCGGGATGAAGTCGGTCTCTTCTTAGCAGCACATCGATGCAGAGGTGAGTCCTGCCCCCAACTTTAATTCAGGTGAGTGCATTGGATAAAGCTGAGGTGCAGCTGCAGCTTTGGGTATTATGTATCCTGTACTCATTGAAAACAGCAGAGGAGCTTCTACTTTCTGATGGATCATAAACTTTAAACAGTTTATGATCCATGTCACAACACCCCATCTTTGCAGTGCTGGAAACATGCATCAGAGCTGGAAACATGCATCAGAGCTGGAAACATGCATCAGAGCTGGAAACATGCATCAGAGCTGGAAACATGCATCAGAGCTGGAAACATGCATCAGAGCTGGAAACATGCATCAGTGATGAAAAAAATGCATCAGATCTGGAAACATGCATCAGTGATGAAAAAAATGCATCAGAGCTGGAAACATGCATCAGAGCTGGAAACATGCATCAGAGCTGGAAACATGCATCAGAGCTGGAAACATGCATCAGAGCTGGAAACATGCATCAGTGATGAAAAAAATGCATCAGATCTGGAAACATGCATCAGTGATGAAAAAAATGCATCAGATCTGGAAACATGCATCAGTGATGAAAAAAATGCATCAGATCTGGAAACATGCATCAGTGATGAAAAAAATGCATCAGATCTGGAAACATGCATCAGAGCTGGAAACATGCATCAGAGCTGGAAACATGCATCAGTGATGAAAAAAATGCATCAGATCTGGAAACATGCATCAGTGATGAAAAAAATGCATCAGAGCTGGAAACATGCATCAGAGCTGGAAACATGCATCAGAGCTGGAAACATGCATCAGAGCTGGAAACATGCATCAGTGATGAAAAAAATGCATCAGATCTGGAAACATGCATCAGTGATGAAAAAAATGCATCAGAGCTGGAAACATGCATCAGAGCTGGAAACATGCATCAGAGCTGGAAACATGCATCAGAGCTGGAAACATGCTTCAGAGCTGGAAACATGCATCAGTGATGAAAACATGCATCAGAGCTGGAAACATGCATCAGAGCTGGAAACATGCATCAGAGCTGGAAACATGCATCAGTGATGAAAACATGCATCAGAGCTGGAAACATGCATCAGAGCTGGAAACATGCATCAGAGCTGGAAACATGCATCAGAGCTGGAAACATGCATCAGATCTGGAAACATGCATCAGTGATGAAAACATGCATCAGAGCTGGAAACATGCATCAGAGCTGGAAACATGCATCAGAGCTGGAAACATGCATCAGATCTGGAAACATGCATCAGTGATGAAAACATGCATCAGAGCTGGAAACATGCATCAGAGCTGGAAACATGCATCAGAGCTGGAAACATGCATCAGTGATGAAAAAAATGCATCAGATCTGGAAACATGCATCAGTGATGAAAAAAATGCATCAGATCTGGAAACATGCATCAGTGATGAAAAAAATGCATCAGATCTGGAAACATGCATCAGTGATGAAAAAAATGCATCAGATCTGGAAACATGCATCAGAGCTGGAAACATGCATCAGAGCTGGAAACATGCATCAGAGCTGGAAACATGCATCAGAGCTGGAAACATGCATCAGAGCTGGAAACATGCATCAGAGCTGGAAACATGCATCAGATCTGGAAACATGCATCAGTGATGAAAACATGCATCAGAGCTGGAAACATGCTTCAGAGCTGGAAACATGCATCAGTGATGAAAACATGCATCAGAGCTGGAAACATGCATCAGAGCTGGAAACATGCATCAGAGCTGGAAACATGCATCAGAGCTGGAAACATGCATCAGATCTGGAAACATGCATCAGTGATGAAAACATGCATCAGAGCTGGAAACATGCATCAGAGCTGGAAACATGCATCAGAGCTGGAAACATGCATCAGAGCTGGAAACATGCATCAGTGATGAAAAAAATGCATCAGATCTGGAAACATGCATCAGTGATGAAAAAAATGCATCAGATCTGGAAACATGCATCAGTGATGAAAAAATGCATCAGATCTGGAAACATGCATCAGAGCTGGAAACATGCATCAGAGCTGGAAACATGCATCAGAGCTGGAAACATGCATCAGAGCTGGAAACATGCTTCAGAGCTGGAAACATGCATCAGTGATGAAAACATGCATCAGAGCTGGAAACATGCATCAGAGCTGGAAACATGCATCAGAGCTGGAAACATGCATCAGTGATGAAAACATGCATCAGAGCTGGAAACATGCATCAGAGCTGGAAACATGCATCAGAGCTGGAAACATGCATCAGAGCTGGAAACATGCATCAGATCTGGAAACATGCATCAGTGATGAAAACATGCATCAGAGCTGGAAACATGCATCAGAGCTGGAAACATGCATCAGAGCTGGAAACATGCATCAGATCTGGAAACATGCATCAGTGATGAAAACATGCATCAGAGCTGGAAACATGCATCAGAGCTGGAAACATGCATCAGAGCTGGAAACATGCATCAGAGCTGGAAACATGCATCAGTGATGAAAAAAATGCATCAGATCTGGAAACATGCATCAGTGATGAAAAAAATGCATCAGATCTGGAAACATGCATCAGTGATGAAAAAAATGCATCAGATCTGGAAACATGCATCAGAGCTGGAAACATGCATCAGAGCTGGAAACATGCATCAGAGCTGGAAACATGCATCAGAGCTGGAAACATTATTCAGAGCTGGAAACATGCATCAGTGATGAAAACATGCATCAGATCTGGAAACATGCATCAGTGATGAAAAAAATGCATCAGAGCTGGAAACATGCATCAGAGCTGGAAACATGCATCAGAGCTGGAAACATTATTCAGAGCTGGAAACATGCATCAGTGATGAAAACATGCATCAGAGCTGGAAACATGCATCAGAGCTGGAAACATGCATCAGAGCTGGAAACATGCAGTGCATAGACAGACTGCCCCCTCCGCGGCAGGGTCCTCCAGCCATGAATGGTGGAGACGTTTAACAGGGACCTCAACTTTTAAGAACCCCAGAGCACAAAACCCTCTTGTTCTCTTTTTTGTTTTATTCTTTTGTGTGTGTGTGTGTGTGTGGGGGGGGGGGGGGGTGTTAGTGATGACTAACAGTGATGTGTTATTATACCTTCTCTGTGCCAGATCCAGGAGAGATGCTTGTCTTTTTGCTGCTGTATCACAGAAGCCCTCTAATTAAAACATCAAATGTGGGTGAGTCATTTCCGGAGCAAATATGAAGCGTGTGTGACGGGGGGGGGGGGGGGGGGGGTGCTGGGGGCTTCCAGAGAGCGTGAGCGTGCCTGAGGCTCTAATTTGAACCATGTATGCGGTGCGACGGGACTCTGGGTGTAACAGCAGGAAGGGGGGAATGGGTGCGAGTAGCTAGCATGACGAGGATAAGGGGCTCGTTGCAGAAATCTGCTGTCCAACCAGACGGGACACTTTCTCCAGTAACCCCCCTCCCTGAGCTCCACAGTTGCTGTATTTTCCCCTTAAAAAGATAAATCCCCATTAAGTCTGGTGGTCCTCCTCCTCACCGTCACTGCGGCCCCCGCTGCCCTCCCCCTCAGCAGGTATCAGACTGAGTGGATGGAGGGGGAGTGGAGGATCATTGATCCAGATTCCTCTCATGTTTCCACCTCACTGCTCCAGACTGTTTGAAATAGCTGGGATGCCTGCAGATGTTGAGGAACAAGAGAGGAACGGCGGGTTGAGAGGCAAACTTTGGTGCTTTTACCCCCCTCTAGCTGCACGTGTTAAACAGCAACACTGGTGGAAACCAAGATTTGTTGATTTGCAGCTTCTTTTTTCAACTTTTCCACATGGATGAGCGTGTTCCAACCACCTGACTGGCCCTGCTTCTGATTAGAATACACTTTTCAAAGAGAGCAGAGGGAAAAGCTGAGTGGAACTGGCATCTTTATGACATAGAGAATGTTTCTTTTTCCTCTGCTTATCATCGAGTACAAGTTTCTTTTCCACTCCTCCTCTCTGCCTTTTATTGGCTCAGGAATCGCACCGACACTCTGCTCACACACACACACAGCAGGAAGCTGCTCTGGAGGAGAAGACGTCATGCCAGCCATGACTCATTCTTTGAAAAAGAGTCGTTCTCTTTGTGCTGCCTTTTTTAAACTCAACTTCACCTGGTTCCTGCCTGAGTGACTCCTTTATGCCCGGCCATCCCTCTGCAGAAGCCCAGAACAAACAAATACTCACTCCAGAGGTCTCTGTGGTGTAACTCTGTCTGTGACATTAAGGCATAATAAATAAGCCATTGGTAATTATTTTTTACATTATTATATTTTGCATACAAAAATATTAGCCAACAATTCAGTATCAAAATCAGATTCCGCTACGATGGTGATCTCTTTGACTTAAAGAGACTGAAAGCCAAAACTAAAACCTTTACTAACTTTATCAGAGAAGCACAGTACGCTGATGACATCGCCATCTTTAGCGACTCCTCACTTGGTCTGCAGACTTTGCTAACGGCATACAACGACATGGCAAAACGAATGGGTCTCTCTATCAATATCCCAAAGACTGAAACTGTGTGCATTGGTCCGGAAGACCAGTTTTTCATCGACGGCAAGCCAATCAAAAATGTACCTCGGGAGCATCGTTACCAGCGACTGTTCAGTAAAAGAGGACCTGGTCACACGTATACAAACTGTATCATCTGCGTACGGTCGGCTACGTCAACGTGTTTTCGATTCCCATGACCTCACACCCTCGACACCCTCACACCCTCACACCCTCGACAAAGCTGAAAGTTTATACCCAATGTTTGACGCCACTTCTTACATACAGATCAGAAACCTGGACACTCTACCAACATAACATCAATCAGCCTCGGACAGTCCAACAGCGTCATCTGAGGAAAAAACTGAGGATAAAGTGGAGCGACTACGTAAGTAACAAAGAGGTGTTACAGCGAGCGAATGCTGAGGATATTGAAATCTCCTTAGTTAAAAGCCGTTTGCGCTGGCTTGGTCATGCATCTAGAACGGATAACGATCGTCCTGTAAAATCCCTCCTCTACGGTGAACTCGACAATGGTATTCGTCCTGTTGGTCGACCGAAACTAAGATATGAGGACACTTTACACACTTGTATAAGTGTTCTGAAGTCGGGAAGAGTTTTAGATCAATGGAAAGAATTGGTTACTGACCAGCCGCTGGCAGGGTCACCAGTGAAGATCACAAATCATTGAAGAAAAAAAGCTTCAGCGCACTGTCTAGTGGGTCTAGATGACCCCACTCCCAATGTTAAAGTGCCTAGGATAGCACAAGGGTTAACACCAGAGACATCTAAATGAGACGCAACTTCCACTTCAGAATCACTGGAATTACGGTAATTGTGTAAACAGTAAAAAAGTTACACTAGTTGAAAGAGTGTAAACACTGGAGCTGAAGCTCAAATGTTCACAGGTTCATTTACTTTGTGAGCCTTGTGTGTTTTTGTTCTACTGAAAATGTAGCGATCTTTTGGCACTGTTGGTTTTCATGCTGTTTTTGGTTTACTGATAGTCCATCTGCGGTTTCACTGTAGAGAATCGCACCAGGGTTCACTTGGAAGTGATGATGTTCGAATGGCGTTTAGAGTTCCAAGCTGTCTGCCTGGAGAATAAGAATAAAAACTTTATTAGTTTGTGAATTTAACAGACCCTGGAGGTGCAGGAAGCGGCCACAGTTTATACCAAAACAGGCTTCAACGTGAGGAATAAAAGTTGATTCAAATCCCTTTTGTGGGCATACTTTCTGAGGAATTCTGGGATTTTCAGCTCACTTCTCCTTAGGAACCCTCATAGTTTTGTTGTTTTCTTCAGATTTGTGTTCTTTCGTCACACCTGGATCTCTGAGATCATTACCTGGACAGCAGCCTGTCAGCTGGATGTTTTTCTTATTTGATTGTTGATCCTTCAAATTTCACTTCATTTTTATTATGTCAAGCAGTCCAGTCCTGTTTTTCTCAATGCTTTGTCACAGGTCTTTTAGTTAAAAGCTTTACTTAATAAATTCTGCTGACCACAAACTATGAACCCAAAGGGCATGGTTCTGGACTTTGAGAGGAGGCCAGCATTTCTGGAAAAACCCTCCAACCCCATCATGAGCAGAACTGCTGCTCCGTGAAACTCCCAGCTGTTCAAGGGGACCGAACTAACAACGGTTTAGCTCCAGGAACTCTGTTTCTATTAAATATTTTCAGTTACAGCACATACTTTTGAATGAAAATGAGGGAATTCTTTGTTTTTATTCATTTCCAATGATAATCACAGAAAATTCTTTGATAACGCCATGTATTTAAAAAACGCATGGCACATGCCAGTTATCATTCCCTGAAACTCTCAGGGAAAACATCAATGATTGCAATGAGTTTAGCTTTAAAACAACCAGAAAAATGGGATTTGCGAGATGTTTGGTCTCACTTTAAAGAAAAAAATGTAAATAGCTGATTAGGAGAGTAAATTCTTGAGGAAAAAAGAAAAAGTTTCCTGTTAATCTGCTGGTCAACTGGGGTAGCAAGCAGACTATGTCTTCCTGGTTTGGGAGGTGTTGCATAAAGCCTGGCGGTTTGGCGGTTTCAGGCATTAATCTTTGGTTTTGCCAGATATGGTCTTTGTGTCACGTCTGCAGTGAGCATGTTTGGCTTCCAGGTAGAGCTGAGGGCCGTGATCTCTGCAGCTTCCCTGCCCAGCAGCGCAGCATGAGGTCTGGTTAAACATTGCACCGTGCACGGCGCCGTCTGCGCCGCCTGAACCAGCAGCAGCTCCATCCACTGCTGGGGAGGGAGCCCATCCCTCGAGATGTCCTCCCTGGTTTGAAACAGAACAGATGCTGAGATACTTTCACTGCTCGTGTCCAGCGTGCGTTCTCATCACGGCGTTTACAGATGAACCCGTGTGACTTAAAGTGAGCAGTTATCGCCACAGCCCGATAAGGTGGAGCGACAGGAGAAACAGAGTGAAAGGCTCTTTCTTTACCTCATCCCAGCACAGACATGGCTTTCTTTGTGTTTATGGATCGAGGGGGGACCCAGGGAATAAATCCCGGGGTCATTGAATGGGTTGTCTGACCTTTAGCCTTGAAGCTGAGAAAAGCCTCTGCTCTATGTCCTGATGTCATCAGCAAGTCATTACTGCCAAGGCTCTCAACACCTCCAGCATGGCAGCCGAACTCTGCAATAGCGCTAACCCAGGGCACCTAAATCATTCTGCGGGGCGTCACTTATAGACTTGACCTTGGCTCTCTGCTGCTTTCCATCCCATGCTCCCACATTTAACCGTTTATTGTTTCTACGTCCTGTCTCAGTGCCCTCTAGTTCCAGGAGATTCCACAAAACAACTGATGGAGCTTCATGTTCACCGAACTGCAGTTATTCATCCACCCAGGGTCTTTTTTTGATCCAAAAACGGCTTTGAAAAGGAACGTTTGGACACGCATTAGTCCCACTCTGATCATCTTCTGATCTGTTTTCAAATCGTTCCCAGTGGTTTTTAATGATGGTGCTGTTTAAATAAAAAATCCACAAAACCTGAGTTGTTTTCTAGGACATAGTTTCTGCAAAGCGGCAGGAGTTTATCAGAATTTTCACCTCTGACAGTTGACACACAGCAAACCCCAACCGCCTCCGGTTGCTGAGAGCTCTCTGTTTACACTCTCTCCCACTAGCTTACAGCCCTGACCGAAAATTAGTGCTGCAACAAACACGGCGTGCAACATTGGAGCCATCCAGTCGTACAGTTTAGATCCAGATTCCAGCTCAGACCAGGAAAGACGTTCGTGGATCTGCTTGTCTGAAAGTGAATGTGTCAGAATGGGGGGCGGAGCTTGGAGCTTTTGGCCCCACCCAGTGCCTTTTTCTTCACAAATACGATCTTTCTCAAACTACAACTATTGTTGTAAATCTGCTCCTGATTTACAACAATTAGAATAAATAAATAAATAAATAAATAAAAGAATAAAGAAATACTCAGAAATGCAGTTTTGAGCTGAATTTTCTTAAATGATATCCTCCATCATCAGAAAAATGCCACATGTTGAAAGCAGCTAGAACAGGATTTGGGGTCTTTAAAGACAACACGGCTTCTTCCCGGAGCTGGACAGACGTTTCTCAAGCTTGTGTTTTCTTAAGGGACGGTGAGGTGAGCTAAGGTTAACTATTTTGACCATGAACACCCAATCTGAGACTTAATTTGAGCCAAAAGGCCTCCTGAGGAGTAACCTCCTCACCTGGACCCTGACCTTTAACCCCCACATGGTGCCTCTGCTCTACATCCACTATAAAAGCTGCACAAGAAGGAGAAATAAAAAATCTAATGATTTGAGGATTATATACAGCTAAAATTTCCAAACTTCAGTGTTTTTCTACTGTTCTTGGCAACAGAGAAGCAACTGTGGACAAGCTGGATCGACTCCTGGCTTCAGGTTGCAGCACGCCCACCTCCGGAGCACATACTGACAGCTTTATGTTCCCGTCTACCGCGTCGTTCTGCACTTTGCAAGTCTTAATCATGCCGTTGAGCAATGGCATCCCCCTGAAGATCTCATCTCTCAGCAGCTACAAGTTTCATTCTCTTCCTCCCTTTTGCCCACAGCCATGGCAGAGATCCGGAGCCGTGTGCAGAGCGGGGAGGATTAAAACCCCTGCTGGGCCAATAAAATAGGCAGGTATTCATGGGGGCACCTGTGCAGACTCCTCTGCAGACGTTCACGCAGCTCAACACAAAGGAGCTTTTGACTAATGTATTTACATTAACGTTTGGGCCTACACCAGGGGTGGAGGCTTGCCAGGAATCGTCTTGACAATTATTGCTTCATGTAAACAGTGGTGTGGGCGCGAGCGTGTGCTGGCGAGCGCACACTTCACTGCGTCTGACTCCCTTCAAAGCCATCAGCCGTGTGAGAGCCCGTTTTGTTCATATTCCATCAATCACGATTAAACCACAGTGGAAAAAAAGAAGGAGCCCCGAGAAAGAAACCTTTTCAGGGAACGTGAATGTGACGGTGAAAAAGACGCCAAAGACCAGCCCCCATGAAAAAAAAACTGTTTTTGGTGTTTTCAACACGTTCTGGTGGCGTTTTTCTGCTGATGACGGACAATTGTTAAAAAATAAGTTCTAAATTGTATTTTTCTTCTTTGTTCCAATCTTTGTGAATCAGGAGCAGATGAAGAAATTCCATTTGAAAAGGATTATGTTTATGATGAAAACACAGTGGGTCGGGGCTGGAATCTGGATCAGAACCGAATCTGGATCAGAACCAAATCTGGATCAGAACCGAATCTGGATCAGAACCGTACGGCTGGATCGCTCTGATATCGCTGATGCACTGCTAATGTTAGACTGGGGGGATGGCGTGGAAATAGATAGATAAAGGGGAGGGGAGGCGGCTTTACCCCTTCCCACATCTCAGAGGTGAATTTCTAAGAGACTCCTGCTGCTCTGCAGAAACTATGTCCTAGTTTTGGCTAAAAACAGCCAAACCATAATTAAAAGACCACTGGATCGATTTAAAAATAGATCAGAAGATGATCCCAGTGGAGCTTTAAAGAAAAACACTAAAAGTAAAGAAATAGGTATTTGTTTAAAACCTTTTTGATTGATCTTTTAGGTTTTTGTATTAACTGCGTCATACTTGCAACTTGTTACTTGAGTCAGCAACTTCAATAAATGAACCACAGAGCAACGCGTGTTAATGTGTAACCGGGTTTCACAAATATAAACTCCTAAAATAGTTATTTGTCTTTAAGCACATGACATCTCTGATTTGTCGTTCTGGCGCCACAAATAACCTCTGGTTGCGCGCTGCATTCGCTGTCATTTGAAGTGTGGGAAAACCTGCGCTTGTAATTACAGTAACAGTGAAAGTCAAGAAGACACACCTTTGTAAGAGGATTCCTGAGAACCCCCGGCGTTCACACTGATGGCTCCTCCCCTGACTTTCCCTTAAAATGCATGGTTAGGGCTAACCCCCCCCCCCCACCCCACATGCACACGCACATGCACGCTCCTCTCTCCACGCCGCCCAGCACGCGCTGTCACTCCTTTAGTGTGTCACTATAATGCACACTGACAACAAACAACTGGCCTCACTACTCTTTACCCATGATCCCTCACAGAGCAGAAAGGAGAGGGGTAGGGGAGGGCACAAGGCAGAAAGGGGGGGGGCTTTTGTTATGGATATGAATCTATTATCGGTCATATTTGCTGTAAAACTGGGAAATATTTCCTTCCGTCCTGCGGGGACTCTCTGCAGAGGAGGATGAAGATTTTTGCTTTATGACTGCCGTAATTCTGAAACAATCACTCCTCATCTGTCAGAGATCGGTCACGCCGAGGAATGGGGGGCTGCTCACCTTTGACCTCTGGGGGGAAAAGAGAGAGGTAGAGATAGAGGGCAGTTTAACTTTCTGACCTTTCCTCCAAAGCAGAGCTTCTTGTGCAAAAGCAAAGAGTATTTTTCTCCCCCGTGAGACTTTTACAAGCAAAAGACAAAAAGAGAAAAAGCTGGGGGGGGGGGGGTAAACTATGAGAGAAGAGGAGGAGGAGGACAGGATCTGGAATTCAGTCAAAGTTGAGGCGTGAATTGAAGCCGGACTTCTGCAGTTGGTTCTGCAGCCGAAGCCGAAGCCGTTTTTCCTGCAGAGGACGGCCTTTCTGAGGATTGACGTGCCGATGGCACCAATCGACTGTTTCGTCTTTTTTATCTCGAGTTACTCAGAAAGGGAAAATCATTCAGGATGTAAACATTAACCCGGCTGCTCGGCGTTGCAGGGCATGAAAACACTTCCTTGGAAAAAGAGGGAATTTGCTCTCAGTCACATGAAAGAAACACAAATGACCCCGAAGAGCAAACACCGAGAGGAAAAACATACTGCGAAAACTCCTAAAACCCCTCAAGACCAACAGAGTTTACACACTTTTTAGAATCAGCGGTTCCACTTTTGCTTCAAACCTCTTACATCTTCTTGGTGAATTTAATGCTTTCATTTTCTGTCATATTTTCACGCTAAGATCAGAATCCTGGGATGATACAGACTTAGCTGTAGAATAAACCATGTTCATTTGTTCAGTGGATGTATGCTGCTACTCGCCCCCACCATCGCTGGATGAGCGGCTACATGCCCTCACTCTCCCTCTCTGCCCCGGACACCCCGGTCAGAGCTGCTCATTCTTTTCAAAATGGTGGCTTTTCTTTTGGTTTTATCTCCACAGCAACCATTTCGTGTTTGGTCACTTGGGCTCGATGTAACGTTTAGAAGAATCGGCTAAAGCAAACCTTTGGATTTCCTTGGCAACAGAGGTTTTTTGGTAACCACGCCCACATTCCCAATATGTTCATTTCAAATTAAATGTTCTCAATACTTTGTTAAAGGATAAGCGAGCAACACTTTAGTGAGCTTTCCTCGCTAACGCCGTTCAGAATCTACAACCTTTAAATCCAACAGCATCTTCCCAATGATGCTCCAGGAGTTTAGGAGGCGATAGAGGGAAATCCGTATAAAGACTTTACACTTTAGAAAACAAAAAGGGGGAATTTCTGGGAAAATACAAGATGGTGGCCTCTACCCGAGGTCAAAGTTCAACTGGCCTTTTATGTGGTTGTAGACTTTCATGAAGATCGCTTGAACTAAAGTGTTCTTTTCCCATATTTTGGGAAAATTCGAAAATCGCCAAATTTTACACTTTGGCACAGAATGGCCGCCAGGCTGTAGGTCCTGAGCTATCCCATAATAATTTCAAAACTTCCTTTGGATGTCCCCGACACGTGTGTTTGGGTTTTGGATTTTGGCCCCATTCATCTTTTTGAAGGTTTCTTCCGCTTTGATGTCATCCTTTCATCTTTTCCTTTGCCCCGGATATCGGTGTGTTCAACCTGTGGCGGGTTTGTGAGTCCGAGCCGGACGTCTGTGCAGCCATGACGTCTGCGTCTGCGTCTACGTCGTCAGGTGAACTCACAGAAATCTGGATCAAACCAGTCTGTTGACGTTCACAGACGTGGTGTCTTTCATTCTGTGTTTACAATTATGGATGAGGAAAACAATCAAAGAATGTCACCCCCCCAAACCCCTTCAACCTCTTTCCTCTCTATCCATCCCACATTTCAATCTACCCCAGCCCACCCTCCCACATTCCCACCACCCTCCCTCCTTTCCTCAGCCAAAAATCAAACTAACTAAATAAATAAATAAATAATAATTAAAAAAAACTTGCAAATTTGGAGTAAAACTATGCATTTAGGAGTAGAAAACATGAGTAGAAAACCTGAGTAGAGTTCAGTTGTAATCAGACGGCTAGACCATGGTACCGACAGACTGTAGACAGGGATTCTAGGTGGCCTGAAATGATTTCATTCAGCCTCTAAGTGAGAACCGCAGTTTCTCAGGTTTATCATTGTAGAGGACGTCACAGAGCCAGTGGGCGTTGGAAGGGGGGCGGGGATCTTTCCAGTTCGGTAACATCAGACGACAGGCCAGCAGAGGGATAAAAGCCAAAGCCCACTTCATGGTCCCTGGTACAGCATCATCAGGGGCAACTCCAAATATCGCAGTGATCGGGTCGGGTGCAAAGTGATGAGTACAGGCTCCCCAGAATAGAACCAGAATCAGGACACAACCAAACTGCAAAGAGGAGAGTGGAGGTGAAGAAAAGGGGCGGGGTGTCAGTCGGGGGTCCTGGTCGTGACCATGACGCCTGCCCTCCTGACCCAGAGCACCAAACAAGATCATCCCAACATGCAGAGTTGCTACGGCGGGTCAACGGCCTCGTGTGCGATCCTTAACCCTTGTGCTATCCTAGGCACTTTAACATTGGGAGTTGGGTCATCTAGACCCACTAGACAGTGCTCTGAACCTTTTTTCTTCAATGATTTGTGATTTTCACTGGTGTCCATGGATTACATGAAATCTTTCCACCTTTATCCTCCTTTGTCATGGTAGGGAGAACACCTCAATGGAAGGGGGGGTCATCTAAGATAGCACAAGGGTTAAACAGTTGGTTTGGATGCTGACAACCTGAAAGATCCACCACAAGTGCACGTTCCCGAGACTGAACTGCTGAGGTCACTCTTCATGGGCGTGCACGTGTCCTTTGGTAGTGCACGAGCAGATGGGGCTGAAGCGGTGTGCTCTGGACTCCATGGCTAATCTGCTAATGTTTTCCAGAGGTCAGAAGGCTTTTGCACCGAATCAATGAAGGGATTTACGCAGCTTTCCTCTGGAATGTGCCCCATCCGCACTCCGCCGCAGAGGAAAACCTCCACCTCGGCTTTGCCTGTCGGCCCATTTCCAAAAGCGTGAAGAGAAGAGAAACTCCAGGACAAACGTAGAGCGCTCCAGCTCTGAGCAGTCATGTAAAAGTTTGCAGGGACTGTGTTGTTGTGTAGATGTTAGATAAATCGATGCACAAAAACTTTGTTGTGTTGTTTCTGATGGGAGGGGTTCACTCATTTACAACAATCTTCTCAAAGATGCCACAGCGAATGTTACTATAATATAAACAGGAAATGGGTTAATGTAACGGGAATTGCATTAAATATTGTGGGAAATGATTTTTGTTTTCTTTTAGACATTTCATTTCATTTCTTTGATTCAAAGCAGTAATATAGTTATCTTGAATAAAAAGCAAACAACAGCACCTTTAATTTTGATCCGGTTTCATGGAGAAGCTGCCAGCTTGATGTGACCTTGCAGCAGAGACCCCAGCATCCCGCAGGAAGAGGAAAGTTCTGAAACCTGTCATTCATCCAGGTTGGTTCCATCATAGTAGTAGGTTTAGGGCCGTCATCTGGACTTAGTTTTTTAAGTTAGAAGGCAGGTTCTGAAACCTTTGATGCTTTATCTGTAAAGGATGATTTCAGAACTGAACCCTGCTTAAAATGTTGTTGTAAAAGTCCACAATGGCCTCCTCCCTCTTTTCCACAGGGCTGTAAAATGTATTTGAACGCCATCATCAGGGAGTAGAAGCGACGGCTCCGTCTGCAGATTGACGCTCGTTTTCGGACTGACCTGAGAGATTTCCAGCTCTCTTTCTGTGCTGCTGTGAGATGACTTACGCCAGACGGCAGCAGCTTTACGCCGCGCTCCTGTCCTCCTCTCGTCCGCGTCAGATCCTGGACGGCGGCGAGCTCATGTCATAAATAAGCTGGCTGTGATGGAGGAGGACGCCGGATCCCAGACAGCCAGGCGAGGCCTTGGGCTGAGGTCCAGACAGCCCGGCCCGACCCAAACCAACCACAGACACAGAAACTGGGGGCTTCGCCTTCGCCATCCTCACGGCTTCAGAGAGGAACAGGAGTTTCTATCCGAGTGAAGGAAGTTATTCAGTCAAAACCACGTCTGTGAAGAACATGGATGCTCTTGATAGCTGGTAGTAGGAACAGTTCTGGAAACACTGGATTTACGTTTCTAGCTAATCACTTTTGCCTAACCAAGTTCAAAAAGTAGTCTCTATTCCAGGGGTGGGCAGTTCCAGGCCTCGAGGGCCGGTGTGTCTGCATGATTTCCAGATAGTCTTGCCCTACTCATGGCTGATTACCTGCTTCAGGTGTGTCCAGCCAATTAGAACATGCCAGAGCAGGGTATGCTGGAAAACATGCAGGAATGCGGCTCTCAGTGCCCACCTCTGCTCTATTCTCTCTTCAAAACTTCACGTGTTCTCTCTATAATTCCCGTCTCTTTCTGATCTATTTTTGACAAATGAGAGTAAATTGTCTCCCTTTTATGATGACGCCGTTTTCAGCCAAAGTCCAAAAACCAGTGTCGTTTTCTAGGACATAGTTTCTGCAGAGCAGCAGGAGATCATCAGAAATTCCCCACAGAGTCGTGGTTGAGACCGTTGATGCAGAGAATGTCTGCCCCCCCTTCCCGTTAACCTCTCTCTGTAACATAGCGGTGCATCAAAAATGGCAGCAGTATCGGATCTATCCATCCGTCCAGTTCTGATCCAGATTCCAGCTCAGACCAGGAAAACAAAGACGTTCATGGATCTGTTGGTCTGCAGGTGGAGGATCAGAAAGGGGCGGAGCAGGGAGCTTTTGGCCCCGCCCAGCATCTTTTCTACGTCACAAATACGATCTTTTTCAATTTGAACGGAAAAAATACAAAGGAATGTAATTTGAATCTAAATGGTGAAGTTCACCAACAACCCCCCCCACACACACACAGACACACACAGACACCCCCCCCCCCCCCACCCTGAGTCCTGTCTCAAGTCCTTCTGGGTGATGTGATCTGTCCATTCATTTGTCGGATCGTTTCCTGTGCACCGGGTGACGGACGGGGGGTCAGCTGCTCAATGAAGCTACCAAAGACCCCCCCACACACCCTTTAGCTTATGAGAAAGGCCCAGGATGGCCTCTGTCACCCTCTGTCACCCCTTCCCACTTGTCTGTCATTCCCTCTGACTGACAACCCCCCCCAAACGGTCACACCTCCTGCAGCTGCTCCCATTCAGCCAGAAACTCACTAATGGGTGGAAAAATGTGGACGTCACATTTTTTTCCACATGGAAAATGGAGGGGGGGACTAGTACTTCATGACCCCACCCCCCCACCCCGCAACATCAAATTCTCATGTTTTCTCCTCTGCCTCTTGGAGGAGCAGGAATGCATCACGTCAGGTTTGACAACACTGTGGGTGGCGTGAAACCGGGACACGCATGATCCCCCCCACCCCACCCCCACCCTATCACATGGCAGGACACATGGAAGGGTATTTGTAATAAGAATTTTCACTTTCTGCCAATCTGCCGAGGCAGAAAGTTGGAGGGAAACTCTCCTTCTCAGGAATGACAGAACCACACCATGACACTCCCACCTCCCACTGCACAGTTACACTTGACCAAACCTCCCTGGAAGACATTACTCATTTGTTCATTTGGTGGAGTGACACTCTTCATTAGACAAATGAGGCTTTTTCAGGAGACAGAACTTCTTGAACCACTACAGGATCCCCCAGAAAAGGTGGATCATGGAAAAAGAGATAAGAAAGAACTCAAATATGAAAGCTTCCCCATGACGGCTTCGTCCAAATTCCCTCACTATCAGAGCATTTACAGTCCACTAATTCCAAAATCCGGTGCCCTTGAAATTTCCCAGAAGCCTTTACAATAACCAGTGTGTGCCGATGCTTTTATATCTATAAATCTAGACCACAATGCATCCCATAATATTAAAATTGTGGCTCATTAACTCTTCAAACTAAAGGATAAGTCTGTTTTTAAGGTTGTGAATAAGTGTTCTGTTGTTTTTCTCCAGCTGCAGTTCTTCAACAAAATAGCAGAAAAGCAGAAATTATTGGAAGTATTTTCCTAAAAGTCGACACCTTAGCATGACTGAAAGCCGCTGTGAAGCTGAAGGAGAACATTTGGAAACATCCAGAGCACAAGGTCTGAAAACCGGGAAAACTTTAAGCAAATATTCCAGACATCATTTTTTAAAAAAAGGGAACTTAAACTCCATTCTGCCTCCAAAAATGCTTTTTCCCATCTCCGAGCTCGATGTTGGCCTTCCTGCTTCCAGCCACTGAACCCTGCTGTCAGTCTTTGAGTTCTCTCTGGTTCTCCACATGTGTGGCGTGTGCCATCATCTTCCTCGCTCTGTTTACAGAACAGGAAAAGCCAGAGGCCACAGAGCGGCTCGGAGACTCGTTCCTGCCACAAGCGGCCCATTCCTCCAGAAAAAATATTCACCACACGACCAAAGAGCAAAACACTTCCCTCCCTGCGGCTCCGCTTCTCCTCCTCTGGCCACCAGAACCCAGAAGAAACACAAACCCCAAATTATCTCCAGCCTTTACAAGGTGGTGCACTTCAAATCCACCCCTGCTCAGACCAACAGGGGCATTTATTCAAACCCCAAGCTGGCTCCAAAAGATCCTCTATGAGGCCTGTGTGCCACTCTGAGGTTTCCTTAGCGAGTCGGGGTCGACTTGAAAAATACTTCTGAAAAACAAACGAGCAGAAAGACGGGATGAGTAAAGGAAGCAGTGAGGGACAAAAAGGTCTGAACGGAAGGAGCGGCTTGGTTTTCTCCTTCCCAGCTCTCCTGGATCCTGGCTGGCCTGTGATTGAGCCAAAACCTCATTTCGCCAAACGAAACAAGAGTGCAGCCAGGACCATGATGTTTCTTTCTCCCAAAGTTTCCTTTTACGTTTTCTTTTCCTTGTTTAACGAGAAACTCAGAAACGCTGCGTTGAGTTTGACCTGCTTTCACACATTTTGAGTTTGATCTGCTCATTTCTCCCCCAAACTCCCAGGTTAGAGGAGTTTGTCCTGAATCTTTTCCCATAAATTCCCTCTGCGTAACTGCAGCCTAATGTGGGCCTGACTGAACTCTGCTGTCTTTGCTCAGCACTAACTTCCACCTGAAAATGGGCGCTGAGGTTGAAACTAAAGTCTTTTCTGCAAAAGCTGCTTTTTTCCTTGGATGACTGCTGGTCTGCAGGAATAGAACGTGATTCCCAGATCAGGCAGCAGCAGGGTCAGCCACAAATCTGTCCAGAAGACGTTGAGTCGGCGCTCTCATGCACACCCAGATACACCAGTAGCTTGGAACGGTTTGTGTTGAACGGTTCTGTGAGACGCCGGCGGGCCCCGGTCCAGAGGCCACGGTGGCTGGATGAGCCGGTGTGCGTGCTGCTGGGGATTTCTGGGACCAGCCTCGCATCTTCATGTGGTTGAGAGGCTGCAGCTTTTGAATCCAGCTGGATGAAATGCTTTGATTGATTGATATCGGTGAAGAAAAAGCAATAATCAGGGATTTCAGTGTCTGTGCATCAAGTAAAGTGTTCAGCATGGCTGGGCTTTACATGGATGTATCTGCAGAGCTTTGAAACACCAGGATGTTGGTTTGATGCTTCAGTTACTTTATTTTAAAGAAACCAGTTTAGGGGAAAAAAAGAGAAAAAAAAGCAAAAACTATTGAAGAAGTAAAGCTTCATTCTAGAAGGCTGGTTCTTTTTCACCATCATCAGGTGATCATTTTAAACTTCTGTAAAATCACAGATCAGTTGGTAGCCGATGACCTGCAAGCCGTCAGATTTAAAGATCCACTCTGATCATCTTCTGATCTGTTTTCAAAGTGGTCTTTTCATTATGATGAATCAGTTTTTTGCCAAAATCCAAAAATCTGTGTCGCTTTCTAAAGGACATAGTTTCTGCAGAGCGGCAGAAGTTTATCAGAACGAGTTTATCTGAGGTGTGGGCTGGTTAGCAACCCTGCCCCCCTTCCCTTCCCCATGTGGATCAGGGGAAGGGCATTTTTTCTTCTGCTTCTGATTGACAACAATCTGAATAAATAAATACTCAGAAATGCAGTTTTGAGCTTAATTTCTCTCCATAAATGTCCTCCATCATCAGAAAAAATGAGTCAAAAACAGCAGCTCTGCTCCTCCTCTGCTCCATCTGCAATCAGCATGGAGACCTTCAGGTTCTCAGACGGTTCATCTAAAGTTCTCCAAGCGTCCATTTAGAAAAAGCCACCCACACTTGTGGCAGGAGCTCCTCCAACCGTTGCCAGTGTTTTTGCAGACGGTCTCATGGTCCTGCAGAGTGACGGACAGGCGTCAGAGTGACGGACAGGCGTCAGAGTGACGGACAGGCGTCAGAGTGACGAAGACGAGCGCGCTGCAGCTGACAGCCGAGGGTTTTCATCAGGAACCACTGCTCATGTGAGCTGGAAGATCAAATGTGACAGAGATGCTGATACTGATACGAACACCACGTATTCATGGTTATAGAAGACGTAAGGAAACAAAAACAAAACTTTTCTCAGGGACTTTAAAAATGAAAAGCACACATTGTAAATTTCAATCATAAAAAAAGTGTTTAAAATGTCTCATAAAGTTGTTATTGGCCGTTAGGAGGAAGATTAGGCTTTTTATAGGTTATGTTTGGGAGTCTAATGCGTTTAGAGCATGAGGTGTGAGTAGAGGAGGTGAGGGCGGCTGCAGGACACAGTGTGCGCCCTCCAGACGGTTTGAGGATGGGTTGACCCCAGAAGAGCCGAAAGTCTGCTGCTCAGGTCTGAGCGGCATCAGCTGATCATCATGGCGCTCAGACCTGAGCGCCATGATGATCAGCTGATGGCTTCATTAAAGCCACAAGTGTGTGTTGTGATCGTCTTAACTGCACCTAGAGGGGGTTATTTTCATTTAAGGGGGCACGCTCACACCCAGACCCAGCATGTTACCGTGGCGATGCCAAGGACCCCCCCCCCCCCCCCCCCCCCAAACAACAACAGGGGCATTCAACAGGCAAAGATTCAGAGCTTTACAAACTTTGGCCACTCGTTCTGCACCAAGAAAACAGGAGGAAGCAGAATGATGGTCTGGGCTCTTACCTACGCCTGCTCCTGGAAAAGTTTGCAGGAGAGTTTCCATTTTTCGCTGTGTATTGAGGAGAGGGAGGGGGGGGGGTTAAGGGAGACGGAGAGAGTGAAGTGACAGACAATTCCCAGAGGCAGCATATTGAGAGGTGGGCCGGGTCTCCTCCACCCGACAGATTTCCTCCATTCATACGGACGCATTAGTATTCTAATGCCAGTGGGAATATGTGAGGCTGCCTGTGCCAGAGGAAGAGGAGACCAGACAATGAGGAAGGACTAAACAGAGGAGAGACATTGAGCACACAAGGAGGGGGATTTATTCCTAAATATATGGCAACCACGATCATCTCATAGGTCATAAAGCGCCTGATTGTTCTTTAGTCTGACTGTGACAAACAGCAGGTTCACTGCTGTCCAACACTTATTTTGGGTTAGTAGAGAAAATTACAAGAAACAAATGTTTAAATCTGTAGATGATGGTTCCAAACTGAATTTAGTCTAGTTTATATTTATTAACATTTATTTTTTTGGAAATCTAGCAGTTATTTCAAAGAAGTTGCATCTTATTGAAAAAGCCTCCATCAGATTTAAGCTCTGAGTGTCAAATAAAAAGATTTAAAAATGGAAAGAAATGTCCCTCCTACAAGTGTTTTGCTTTTTTGGCTTTAAATATCCATCTTTATTCTGAAATCACCTTTGAAGATACAGACACACCGGGCATGGGACGCACTAAATGTCAAAGCGGTGCCAATCTGGTGAATGTCACTCCAGGCTTTTTCTTTCACAGCTCTATTCTGATATATTAAAAAAAGTTGGCGTCATAAATTCCAGCGGGACTCGAACCGCGATGGTTAAATTCTCTTTCATGATTCATGGGTTGGCACTTAAAGGGATGCCATCCATTCCTCCCATAAAAACATAGGTAGCAATGCACGACCATGAGAGTTTTGAACGCTGAAGCGCGCCTTCACGCACGTTTCAGTAGACGTGCTCGCTTGAACGCATTGCCGAGGGCGGCGTGGGCGTGGCTTTAGCGCCACAGCAGGGGTGTCCAAACTTTTCCCGAAGAGGGGCAGGTTGGGTTGCCTGTTGGGTTTAAGCTGCTCAGAACCAAAGTTTTGCAAAAGCCTTTTCAGAAACCAATAATCTATAGCTTCTGTGAAGCCATATAATGACAGCAGATGTAGAAAAATGTCAAAGAAATGTTGGTTTATTCCTGAGGATGGATGTGAACTCGTGTCACCTCAGGCATTGATATGCCATGAATTTGAGCAATGTGGAACCAGGGGTCTTCCTCTCTGGTTCCAGGCGTCCTCGGCTGCAGAATGCTTGAACGTACTGTATGTGTGCAACAATGCGGCGCTTGTGAGGACTTCCAGCGCGTCCAGCAGAGAACTGGATCAACCCGAAGCCGCGTGTCAAAATGCATTTTCCATGGTCCTTCAATAACACAAGCTAATCACTTTAGCTTTGTCTCTGACGGGACAATGCTTCCCCCCATGGGCCCCGTCCCAATGAGGGGCCCAGAGAGCAGAGCAGCCACTGTGTTGAATTTGGGTGACAGCGCCCCAGTGGGAGTGCCCCCCCCCCCAGCCACTGCATAATCCCTGGGAGAAAGGGCTAGCATTTAGGGTGCGATACGCTTCAACTGGGAGTGGCTCTCATTCACACAGCATTTCCTCTGGCCCAGAAGTGTCTGCCAGTGCCGGGCCCCGTGTGGGGGGCCAGGACAAACATGAGGTCACTCTACATACATGATGCACAGATGATGGACAGAGGAGGTGGGCGGGACACAACACAAAAAGCCAAGCATGTAACTTTGCACCATGTTTGCGTGGTGCCAATCCAAACAAGCAGCCCACGCTCATGAGGGCTGGTGAGTGAAAACACACACACACACACGCACACACACACACTGTACACGTTGTGGGCACAGCCAGTGTTTACCCCTCCTCCCCCCAGGGTATAATGAAGCAAAGCTTGCATGCAGTGTTGACAGATTTCTGAGGCCAAAAAAAGACGGAGATCAAAGCGGCCGCTGCCCACAGCCTCAAACCGACAAACAGGAAGTGGTGGACGCTCCTTCAGATGGCGTCCAGGTCTTCTCACTCCCATCACAAGGAAGCTGCTGGACGATCAGCTTGGTTTTCCAAACCCCTGAAGGAAACAGACTTTCAAAACAAAAGCACCATTAAGGCGCATTAATGTAAACAGCAGCAGATTTTCTTCCTTAGTTCCAGGGCAGGTTTCCAAAAAAAGAGCAAAGAACGCAGAGTGAACAGGAGCAGGAACATTTTCTCATGAAACTGCTGCTAATAAATAAGCGGTCAGTCGAGTTTCAGCTGACACTGAATCTGTCCTGACAGTGGAAACTCTCCGCGGTCCTATACAGTTCATGAAACCTCAGCTGCTTGCTCTGGGCTCAGGTTCTCCGCCTCCAGCTTTTTTCAAAATCTGCATGCTTTCCAACGTGACAAATCAAAGCCATTTGGCACCGGGACAGCCGAAAATAAACCAAAAGGGATCCGAAGAGTCTCTGTGACTGAAGCCTGACATGAAAATGAAGCCCCCCCCCTCCAAGCCTCCCCTGACGCTGACCCTTGGCTGAACGGAACTTCAGCAGCATCGTCAGCACAAACCTCATACTTACAAAGAATTATGAGCAGTGACACCATTATACTTCTTGTGGTATTATGGTCTGCTCATAAAACAGCCGTCCGGTCCAGGCCACTTGTTTTTACAGAGAGGTCCACCGCCGCGCTGGCTCGAGGCCTCATCTGCGGCGTCCACCAACGTTTAGAGAGCTTGTGGCCGTTCCAGGAGTCTGTGCGCCCGTCTGCAAGTGTGTGGACGGCAAGCCAGAGGGGGAGATGCCGCCAGCATCAGGGCTACCTTGTTGGAGAATTGGCGGTGAGTCATCGGTCTGGGATGAGGTCAAATCGGCGATCTTCAGGGTTCCCCTCCAGATGGGCCGCCTCCCAGAACACGACGGGTCAGGGAAGGGGTCGCGACTGCAGGTGAGCCAGTGGGGATTCCTGCTGCTGCTCAGCGTCTATAGATGATCCTAAACATTTATTTCCATATTTAAGGAGATTGTTTCACTAAGAAAGGCCGTCAGGCAAAAAACAGCAAATAAAACCACTTTATTCACTGCAAATATGTTCAAGCACCCAAACGTCGCCGTCAGCTCAGGAAGTTAATGAGTTCTTGAAAAAATGCTGAGAGTCAAAAGCTTCACAGAGGTGAAAACAAGCATTGGGATTTCAGGACTTCAGGACTGTGAATCTGCGTTTCAGGAAAGCTGCCCTGCTGTCTCACGTTCGGTCAGCTCATCCCAACAGCAGCTCCAGCTCTCAACCGTTTGCTCTAGAACATGTACCATGTCTACTCTTGGTATAGGAACTTTTGCGTGTTCCACGTCACACGGGTGTCATCGTGTCCAGGAAAAGGAGACTAGGGGGTGTGTGCAGTATCTTTATTAAAAACAGCAGGAACATGAAAACATCAAATACAACACTGCCTTAAAGGGATGAGGAAACAGATTCAAATGTTCTTTTTTCTTTGAATCTTCTGGAAAGTGAAGAGGATTTCCAGGAGATGCTGCTGAAATGAATCAGATCTTCTTTTCCAGCATCAGAACGGAAGCAGGGATGAAGGATGGAAAACACGGGGTGGGGGGCGTGGAAAAATCAGGAAAAAGAAGGAAAGGTGAAAGATTCTCAGACTAATGGATGAATCAAAGCATGCGACTGTGGAGCTGCAGCTCGGTGAGACTATGAGGAGACGCAGCAGAAAGCACTTTCAAGGACAGACGTGGACTCAGCGGGAGGCCGGCCTTCAGGAGCGGTAAAGCAGGATCCTCTCGGCGCACTGCTGCCCCACCAGGCTGGCGTACTGCTGCACCTCCCTCTCGTCGCTGGCGCCTTTGCGTTTGCGGCTGTAGGTCACGTAGGGCATGACGGCCCGCCGGTGCAGCACCAGAGCTCTGCCCACATCCTTCAGCGCCCGGCTATCTCCTGCAGAGAAACGGGTCATGGATGTAAACAGGGGCTGGCGTAGAACCCTCCACCCCCATAAACTTCACCCTCATCGTCGCCAACCCGTGAGTCGCTTGGCAGAGGAGCGCCGTTGCTCAGACAGCAGTCTTACCCCCCCTAAGATCTAATTGCCCTGAAGTTGGAGTCATGGCGGTCTGCTTTACAGTTTACCATCAAACTGTGCGTCACGCCATCCGCTTCCATCACAGCGACCACGAGGCCCAAAAGGTCAGACGAGGGGAGAAGAGCCCAAAACGACGAGCCCTGCTCTGACACTAAGGCTACGTTCACACTGCAGGGCTTAATGCTCAATTCGGATTTTTTGAAAAAATCCGAATTGTTTGCTAGACCGTTCACATTTCCAAGTAAATCCGAACTTTTGTGATCTCCAGTGTGACCGTGACACGACCCAAACGAGACCCGCATGCGCAGAAGCCAGAAGAATACTCAACGGTGAACGACGTCACTTATTGTTTGCGGAGCAAACGTTAACAATGGATGTCAACAACAGTGTTGTCAAAGAAGGCAATCTGTGTCATTGAGGCTACGTTCACACTGCAGGCTGAAACGACCCAATTCCGAATTTTTTGCCCCTAAGGGCCCAATTCCGATCTTTTCATGACAGTCTGAATGACACAGATCCGATCTTTTCAATTGCGACCCAGGCCCCGTGGATTTGCCGTCCTGATTCCGAATTGTAGCCGTTCTTTTCAATTGCGACCGCCGTCTGACCGGCCAGGCGACTTGATTCCGAACCGTACGTCATCGACACGCAACAAACGTCATCATTTTGCGTTGAAGTAGGCGGGAACGAGAACGTAAACATCAACCATGGTGGACGATGCTGCTGAGACCAGTCAGTGGAAGGGAAGGGAGGTCACGGATTGGATTAATATTTGGGCTGATCGCTCTTTTAAGGCCAAACTCCAGGGCTCTTATCGCAACTGGACGGTTTTTGAAAAAAATTCCAGCTAAATGGCAGAGCGTGGTGTTGAACATTTCCTGCGATAACTTTTTTTTCTTTCTCCCCTTTCCACCGTGCTCAGAAGCGCGGGGGACCCGAGGCGATCCTCCTCCTCCTCCCTGTTCTGATCCTTAGATTCTCCAGAACGGGTTAATAAAGAGTCCATAGCATTTATTCTGGGGGAAACCTTCTTTTATTACCGTCCTCCGTAACACACAACATGAATGCGCGCCCACACTGCCCCCCCCCCCCCCCCCCCCCATTCTCTATCGCGGCACGCACTTGCACACACACACACACACACGCGGGCGCGCGGCCCCAACACATACACATTCCTCTTCCACTACAGTGGGTCCAGACGATCCCGACTCCATTGCCTTCTTAAAATGAGTAGATTGTAATTGTGCTGCTCCTTCGTGAAAATAAATTTAATATTACAAAAAGAGCTCCGCTTTTGACAACACTGTTGTTGACATCCATTGTTAACGTTGGCTCCGCAAACAACGAGTGACGTCGTTCACCGTTGAGTGTTCTTCTGGCTTCTGCGCATGCGGGTCTCGTTTGGGTCGTGTCACGGTCACACTGGAGATCACAAAAGTTCGGATTTACTTGGAAATGTGAACGGTCTAGCAAACAATTTGGATTTTTTGAAAAAATCCGAATTGAGCATTAAGCCCTGCAGTGTGAACGTAGCCTCAGACTGTCATGAAAAGATCAGAATTGGGTCGCTTAGGGGCAAAAAATTCGGAATTGGGTCGTTTCAGCCTGCAGTGTGAACGTAGCCTAATAAGACCGCTCTGGGGGGGTGGGGGTGGCGGGCAGGAATAGCTGACCGAGCCAGAATACCCCGAACATACTAAAGGCAGTTTTAAAAAAAAGCTCATTTTCTCCAAATGTGAAAAGTCTAAGACTGATGGTTCAGTTTGTCCAACATCTGAAAGGCCACCCCCCCCCTCCCATAAAAATCCTGGTTTTGCAAACTGCCTTCTGATCCATTTTTGCCGCTCTGCAGACGCTGCCACAGCTAAAAATGTCATAATCATAACTGAAAGACGATCTTGTTAAAAGCTGCACCAAAGTTTGTGCTGAAGAACAAAAGATGAAAAAGGATTTTTCCATCAGAGCGTCTGCCTCAAACGGAGCTAAAAGGAGGAAAGGTTCTGCAGATCCACCCGCCTCTGCAAGGTTCCCATCATGGAACCAGCATTTACAAGCTCACTGTAAATGAGAGAATTATTTATGAGCTTCTATTCATGAAAACCAGCTGAGTCACACAAAGGGAATCAAAGATCATTTCAGCCCTGATCACGTTTGAGGATCCAAACATTTTCTGGAGCTTCCATACGGATACGGAATGAGGGCTTCACGTTCAGGAGCGCTTCAACGTGCGCTGCTTCCTCGCCGCAGGCCTGCAGCGTGGTCTGGTGTTCCTCATCAGGGCTGCCAGCCCACTCCACCACAGCAAAGTCTCGTTGTGAGGATATTAATGAGTGCAGGTTTTCCAGAAGGCGCTGGACAGATAAATGCGGCTTGCAGACGTCTTCTTGACAGCAGCGGTGACACTAAGCAGAGGCCTCATCTTTCTCTCTTCGTCTGGGAAATCCAAACATCCGCTCCTCACATAAACATCTCTTCTCCCTTTCACTCACTCCAGCTTCCTCCGTTCTCCTCTCATTTGGAGTGGCTGCAGATCCCGTCACCGGATGTTCGGTGACACACCGCTCTGGGGCCGCGGCTCTGTCGGGTTTGGGTTCAGGGGTCGGGCTGGCGGGGGTGGGGGGTGATGAGGGACACGCCTGCGTCACACCTGTGTCCCCCTTACTCACCCTAACGTGGTGTAGAAGTGTTCCCTGAACGCCTCTCATTGAGTGGTCTACCCCCTTGATCCTTTACCTGCGTGCCCCCCCTCCCCCGCAGACAGCTCGTTAGGACAGGTGTGGCTAAAGCTGCGTGGTCTCTGCCTGTCAAACTCTGAGAGACGCTTCGCCTGCGCTGAACCGCTCAGACCTACTGTACGTTTGTTAGAGGTCACAATGAGGCGCTCCCCCCCTCCGTGTGTCAACGGGGGGGGGGGTGTTATCATTGTGAGAAGAGCGGCGTGTAAACTTCAGATTAGCCGTCTTAACACACCTCATTACAGCTCTGCTCTGACGGGCCGGCTCAGTGACCCGAATGAGGCGTGGACTTCAGCGGAAGAGGCTGGAATGCTGCCTTCTCAGGTCACATGAGGCTTGACGGTTTTTCTGTTCCCTGTCGGAGTTACACTCCAGTTTGACAAATACAAACCCAAGAAATAAACGTTTGAAACGTCTGAAAATTAAAAGACTTTAATGATCACAGTGATATGTATTTAGTTGAAAGACAAACCTCCCGTTTGAGGTCAAATCCACAACTAAGTGTTAAACAGCAGCTCCAGAAGAGACATTTCACTCCGCCTCAACGCTTTTACACCACAAGGGCAGTAAATGGGAGCGGGGGGCCCCTGCAGCTCCCCTCCAGGACTTTAACTGACCGGCCTGCACAGTAACCCGCCGCCGTCTGCCTTTCTGGTTGACTGCAGTTCAGCTGGGCACCAAAACCGAGATGAGCAGCAAACGCTGGGAGGTGTCGACACTGTGTTTGGAAAGCTAAGCCTGAAATAAAGCCCAGACGGGTCCAGGATCAACATGCCCCGCTGGAGCGGGGGCACCGGCAGAACCACAGAGACAAACCGGCGCTGGCTACGGTGAGAACCCACAACTGTGGGACCTCCCGGCCACAGGCGTGTGTTCCCGCGCACTGATTGGTGGTACAGCAGTGCCTCCAGCTAAGCTGTTAATGGCAATGCTGTAAATGAGTGATTATGAGCTATTAAGGAGTTTGTCTTTTCACCTGGGTTTGGTGCTCCAACCAACACTTTAACCAGCAGGTACCTTAACTAATAAAGTCCAGTCCAGAAAGGGCTTATGATTATGGAAAGAATAACTGCTGACCTTTTTTATTGTTTGTTATCTTTTGCTGATATAATCAGATCCTTTTCTTCTGTCTGGGAAACAGTTGATTCTGATGACGTCACAGTGAGAGAAACCCCCAAAAACAGATGGGGCCAAAATCTCTGATGGGTCTCAAGAGACCCAAAACCAATCCAGAACAGAATTTTTTTCCCCAAAAATGTTTTAAAATTATTATGGGACGGCTATAAAAACTACAGCTTGGCGGCCATTTTTTGGAAAATGTGGAAAATTTCACATTTTTCACACAATATGGCAAAATTTTTGAAGCAATCTTCACAACATTTCACACACGCCACCAGGTAAAGTCTATTACCACAACCAAGTATTGTTGACCTTTGACCCTAAGTACAGGTCATCACCTTTTCCACACAAAAAAGTTACCAGTTATGAATTGAAACTCCTCCTAGGGATTTCCATCCATCTCCTCCTAACCTGGATCATCATCAGGAAGCCACTTGGAGGAAATAATGTTGGATTTAAAATGAGCAGATTTTGAACGGCGTTGGCGTGGCGAGCTCTCGTAAAAGCTTTTACTGGAATATTGTGAAAATGTAAAACACAAATCGTTGACCGGAACAATGTGACATACGATTCAAATGCGTTAGGAATGTGGGCGTGGTCAGCAAGAAACATCTGTTGCCAAGGAAATCCAAAAGTTTACTTTTGACGATTCTTCTTAAAAAATAAATCCATCGACCTGTCAACCAAAACATGAAATGCTTTCTATGGAGGTCAGTCAACACAAAAGAAAAAAAGGTGTTTTTTAATATGAATTTCTCACCTGCAGGTCATGCGGGGGGCGGGTAGCGCCCGCCGGCCGTACAATGGCGCTCACAGCTTCAATTATGGCCCGCAGCAGTCGTTTTATTTTGAAATGTCTTGCATGAACAATGAACAACAATAACTTATCTTTTAAAGGTGAAGTTTAAAATTCAACTTAATCAGCTAATCTGATTCTACCAGCAGGAAACGCATGAAAGGAACACAAAACTAATATCAAAGCTCCATTTTTCACCTTCTTTGCAGATGTGACCTCATGGGAATCAGGTTTTGCTACCAACTCCCTCATTCCTCCTCCACATGAATCACCTTATTTTCTCTTTATCTCTTCATTCCAGCTCAGAACCAGCAGGCAGCTTCATTCTACCTCGCCTCTCCCACCTCCATCTTTCACTCCTAATATTTTGGACAATTAAACAGAAGTTTGTTCCAGTCCAATGATTGAATCTGGAGGAACTTTTCGACAGTCCGCCGTCGAGCACAAAGGAGGAGAGTCAGCGCATCAGAAAGTACCTGCATCCGGATCCTGGTTGAAGCGGGCGTAGCGGGAGTCATCGAGCAGCGCTGTGCATCTTTCTATCGGTACCCAGGCGTAGGTTTCAGGGCAGAGGAGGTCTGACGGCCGGTACTGCCCCTAAAAAAGAGAAGTTTCATTCTCATTTGTACCTGCTACACCTTCAAAAAGCTTAAAGTACCATACAGTGTCTTCCAGCCTTTAATGAAATATTTACACTACATCATTTCCTGTGGGTTACATGAAGCTAAGGAACTGAAGGCCACTTCCACACACAACAGTGACTGGTGAGGGTTGAAGGCCTGACAGGATGTAAACAGACCTCGGGGTCGAGAAGAGGTTTGAGGCTGAACTCTTTGTTTGATCTACGCCTCTCCATGTCAAGAGCGCCGTCTGCGGCGCCGAGCGCCAGGCATAAACACGGCAGCATTTTGTAATGTGTGCTTGTCAAAATGGGTAGGAGTCTGTGCTTGACCTTACATTTTGGACGGAAAGTAAACCGCGCTGAACAGAAACAGCTGCAGAACGGAGAGAAGGATGAGGAGAACAGAAAGGAGGGAAGGAGAATCAATTATCAGAAAACCTGCGTTCTATCACATGGCCCCAAACAAATACAAACGGCTGAGAAAGCTCTGTAAACAGTCAGGCGCCGCCATGGGCCTGCTGGCCCGCCTCAGCACACACAACAATATTTAGAGTTTATATGACATTAAACTGCAGGACAAAGACTGCAGCATCTATCTGCAGCACATTTCATACACAACTGAGGTCAGAAGTGCTGATAATTAAACGCAAAACAGTCCTCACAACCAAGTATAAATAAGCAAGATAAAGGAAATACCATCTACAGTCAGCCTGACTGTGACCCATCAGCTCTAAAAATGTTTAAAAAAGAGACTGACTTCTATTGACTATAGTGTGATTCATATTTAATGGCATTATGGATCCATTTTGACTGATCAAAGTGTTCCCTAGTGCTCTTTTAATTATGATTCCGAAGCTTTTAGCCAAAATCCAAAAAGCTGTGTCGTTTTCTGGGACATGCTTTCTGCAGAGCAGCATTAGAAACTCACCTCTGAGTTGCTGTTGGGACCATTGGCACAGAGCAACCCCGCCCCCCTTCCACTCCCCGTTGCTGTGTTCCTATGTCAAAAATATGATCTTCATCTAACCGTATTGTTTCATCTGCTCTGGATTCACAACAATTTAAATAAAGAAATGCCAGAAATGCACTTTTAATCCTAATTTACCGCATCAGAAAAATGCCACAGGAACAAGTTTACACCAAAAACACACTTTTCTCTTTGTTTTTAAGAAAACAAAGAGACAATACCAGCTCAAGAGGCCGACGAGATGCTTTTAGTGTGGCTGCTAACAGACGGACGGTTGTGGAATGAACCAGAGCTGCAGCGGATGCAGCAGCATCGACGCCCTGAAAGCCTGCAGCTTCCACAAAGGCCAACAGCTCGAGCCTGCGAGTCTCACACTCAGCCTCACCTGTATGGATTCATTCAGCACTCAGACGCGCCCCTAAACAAAAAGCGCACACCTGGGTGGCACAGAAACACTCAGCCTGAATGTGGAGGAGAGAAGCCAAACAGAGGTGTGAAAGGATCCAACAAACACGAAACATTTCAGGTCAGAGCAGCTCAGAGTTTTGTGAGGGTTTCTCTTGTCTGCAACAAAAGAAAAAAAAAGGATTCCAGTTTTCTGCAAGTCTATACTTTAGTGTTTACAGATCACAATGATATACGAGACACTTTGTTATAAAGTTTCAAGGAAGAGATTTCCATCTAACCAAAATTATACACAGAGCCTGGTTGTGGCGGACACACAATTCCTCAATTCTCCCCTGAAAAGAGGCAGGATGACAAGAACGACGGGACGCAGATTTTAGTGGTCTGGATGGAGGAGAGAGGAATGAAAGGAGGAAAAAACTCGGTCTCCACCATGCAATCGTCAGCTTGTTTTCTTTACTGGACTGAACACGAAGGCTGAGCTCATCGCTGACTTGCTCCATCTTGCCTCGGTCCCTTCCCCTTCTTGTTTGGAAGGAAACCACGGGTAACTTGGAGCTTCTGTAGCTGCTCTATTGCCCTGCGTTTTCTGTGTTTGTGAAGGTTTCCGCTTTTTTATCTGGCAATAACTTACAGCTGACTGAAGTAATGTTGCACCTAATTTGTTGGCAAGATTTCTCAATCCATGATCCAAAAAAGTACAGAAAACAAACTAAATGATCAAAACAGGTTTGAAGCCCACAATGGCCAAAAAAGACCTTTTTTGGTTTACTCCATTTTCCACAGTATAAGGCGCATTTTTTACATAGTTTGGTCAAGGGTGCGACTTATACTCTGGAGCGACTTATGTATGAATTTTTAAAACAAATAGGCTCACATATGTGTTATTGTCCCACTAACAGCCACTAGGGGGCAATGTAGGTGCGTGTATCAGTATTTGCTACTGACAGCAACGCAGAAGAAGTGTCATCCAGAACAAACATGGAGGTGAATCGGATCATTCTCCTGCTGCACCTTATGATATTTTCCCGTTTCGCATGCAGACAATTTTATTCTAGTTTTTAGTTACTCTGACAAATGCGGGACAACAAGTTAATACGGCTACAGAAACACAGAAGTATCACTGAAAGCGCAGTCATTCAGATGCAGTAGAAGGTTAAGATTGATGTCAATGAAATAAAAAAACTGAAGGAGCTTTTGAACCCAGACATGGAGACGTGATTCCTGATGTTTTTGTGGAACTCTTCTGCCTCCTCTATGCATTGTAAACGAGACATACAGAGATACATCTCTATGTAGCCATGAGGCTAAGAACTTGATGTAGCTGATCTAAACCGCAACAGGAGCGTCTAGCTTATGAAGGCGTTTTTGGACAAGAACTCAACATCAAATTTGACGTGTTTGAAGAAAGGGGGAACACAGGTGAATCATATTCTGTGTGAATGCATCATTAAGCTGGGCTTGCTGAATTTGTTCAGAAGTATCACATTTTTCTACCGAAAGTGCGATACTCCGGAGCGACTTATATGTGGTTTATTCTTCTTTATCAGCCTTTTTTTTTGGCTCCTGCAACTTATACTCTGGAAACTCCGTCCGATTCCCTTTAAACGTCTTCCACGCAGACTGATGTGTCAGCGTCCCTCTCATGAGGAGACGGAATCGGCGGTGAAGAAGGTGACCGACTGACTCTGAAAGGCTCAGTTAGTCAGAAAAGTCACGGGAGGATGAAAAAAAAAGTTTCAGTTGGCCACCATCAGATGAATATGAAGACGGGGGGAAAGAGAAAATGAGGTGCAGATGAGCGAAGCGATGGTGTTTAACGCTGCTGAGGCAAGCCAAGGCGGGGGGGGAGCCGAAGATAATGGAAAACAACTTGGAAGGAAAGAGGAGAGGATTAAGACGACAGGGAAAAAAAAGCTTTTTTTTTGAAGGAATCCCGCTAAACAACATGTGATGGTAACTGTTTATATCTGATGTTTTACAGTGTTTTCCAAATGAATGAGCAGCAGTCACTGTTTACAGAACACCAATCAACCTCACTTCCCAATGAAAATGAACTTTAACAAGAGAATGACTCAGCTTCATTTAAATAACAGGCCGCTTCAGTGTAAACAATTGCAGCTTCAGTCATTGCAGCTAAATAAACACAAATCTCTGCTGGAGTTGATGTACAGATCTCCAACACTTTGCAGATGTTCCTCGCTCGGCAACAGTCATTCCTTTCAGCCCAAGCAGATCTCGCACAGAGAGATAGCGGTGACCTTTATCACCAAGCCAAACGCTGTGGCTCCTCCCACTCCCTTTGTTCCCACATTTCTGTCGGTTACTCACACCTCATGACAGTGAACGATGCCGCACACTCAGACCTGGGATTTATATGAAAAGCAATGTGTCAAGAGCCATAAACGGGAATGCACCAGTGCAGCTGAGGAATCCTCATGAAAGCAAACACCTCTCTCCCCTTTTGATTCGCCCCCCGACTCCCACTAAGAAGCGGGAAAACGGGCTCGGCATGCGTGGAGGCCGCTTTTTGAAGGGCCTCAAACGTCTTTTTCAGCTTCTGAAAGTGATGAAAATTTGTCGAGCGTGGAATTTACTCATCAAACACAATTTCTGCACACTTGTGTTGTGACAGATTTCAATTTTAACACCAATTTATTCGGTTTTGGTCGACAGATCAGAAGAAATGACACACTTCACGGTTCTGGCAGCGAAGAAGACGACTACAGCAGGTATCAGAGACAGAGCACACTTATGTTCTGCTTTCAGCATCAAATGATAAAACTACCTTTTTTAAGATGGCTTTGATTCACCCAACCAAACAGCAGAGGCGAGGAACCACTTTACATCTGCTGCACACTTCATATTTGAAACATTTCAAGCTGAGCTTGCATGAAGTCTCACTGCGTGCTTGTTTGCACATGTGCACAAAGCTTCAGCGCGCGACTCTTTCCGTGTTCAAGCATTAGATCACATCTGAACAGGAGAGATCACAACCGTAAACTCCGCTGAGCTCCTGCATACATACACTTAAAGACAAAGGCGTTTTACAAATGAAGTGAAAAAGCTTTTATTTTGAAAATACATACTGGATCTCTGAAAGTGGACAAACGGAAATCAAGTCAAAGTAAGGCGACTTGATTTTTGTGCGATGTGTTCTTAATCTGCTGCAAACTATTTTTTACTCGTTAAGATTTCTAGCCTTGTCTTTAGACCGTCCAAATATTTTAGCAGGTTTAGAGGGTTTATCTCCACCAAAATCAACTTTTTGAGCGTTTAAAGTGTATTCTAATGTTCATTCCTCATAAAAACAACAAAAGTGGTATTTTGATCCATTCACACATCGCTGAGTATTCCTCTAAAAACTGCTCTCTGAGCACCAGCCCCTCCTAATCCATAAAAATAAGTGGGTCTTCACATTGTGACATCACAAAGTGAGGAACCGCCCCTTCCAGTAAGAGTCTGCACTGCCAGCCCCACCCCCAGGCTAACACACACACACACACACACACACTTTCTGAGTGGAGCTAGCAGTGATCGGCTAAATGCTTTCATTGTACAATAAGCACATCAATCTTTGCAAGACTTTAGATGTGGTTTGTTTTGGTGGGAGAAACGCAGACACGCTGCCAAGGCCGACTCTAGGATGATGTCATGAAATGGGCGGCACCCACAAGGAGAGAAAGGCGGAGCCCCAGAGATTGAGACGCCTTAACTCTGGGTAGGAATATGAGCTGCAAAAATAACTCGTATTTCATTAAAGATCCTTTTTTTAGTGTGCCAAAGGTGATATCTGATCAAATGCAAGGATATAATTTACGCTGAAGGCTTAAGAAAAGCAGGATATAACTTGGTTGAACTTCTCTTTGCTCTAAATCACCCCGGTGGGGAACTTTTTTGTCTCCTTTAGAGCTAGGATCTAGAAGTAAAGAAATTATTATTAAAGTTAGTTTAAGTCCTGTTGATCCAAACGCTTGACAACAGAAAAAACTGGTATAGGAATCAAAAAAACTTACATTTCAGTGTAATTTTCGGCTCAGTTTTAAAGAGGTCATTTTAAAGTTCAATACTTGTTGACATGGACTGAAATTTATTGTTTATTTTTGTCAAAACAAACATTTTCATTTATGTTTTAAGAATAAGTGTTTTGAATTTTATGAGGATTTATTAAGATGGACAGACTTAGATTACCAAGATTCTCATTTGATTCAAGATTTGTTTATTGTCATTCCACACATAGTTTTTGCAGAGAAATACACAGGTGAGACGAGATGTTGTTTCTCACTAGCATTATAGTGCAAGAAAGCAGCAATAATAATAAAATAGCAATAATCTGGGTCACATTTTATTGTAAAATGAGTTTCTCCATTTATTACACTCGTTTTTTGACAGTTTAATTGTAATAAACTGCAAATAGGTTAATAAAAACGAAATAAAAATACAAATCATTTGTTTAGAATTAGCCTAAAAGTACTTTTCCTTTTTTTAGTTAGCTTTTTTAGCTTTTCTTCCCTTCTTGAATGCATGTGTGGAACTCCTTGTTTCTAGATTCTAAGATTTCTTGGTTAGTAAAAATGCTGGATGGACAGATCCTTTCATTACTTTCTAGTCATTTTCTTCCAAGCAAGAACTAAGAAAGCAGACAAAGAGGCATAGTGTGACCCCAAGGCAGGAAGGCCTAACCTTCTCAGGCCCAGGCCAGCACTCTGACCCGGGGGTCACGCAGAGTCAGTCTGAGTCTAAAACCAATAAACAAGCCCTGAACCCGACATGGGTGCTCTGTCCTGCACACAGCGCTCTCATTCTGTCATCCTCACAGAGCGGTCTGCCCAGACGAAGGGGCCTCCGGCTGCTGACGGACAGGCGTAAACGCTGCAGCTAGCAGAAACACTTCTGCAGGTAGACAAATGACAGCGACGACGAGGCTGGACTAAAGCTTTCACTGAAAGACATGTCAAAACAAACAGCTTTTTTTATGGGGGTGGGGGGTCCCCATGCAGAGCTACTCTCTGCACCTCTATGGCCATAAGTGCTGAGACTCAGTGCATCTGTGCAGGAGGGGCTTGAACATGTCTGAGGTCTACATTTGGCAAGATTTATGCTAACCGCTGCTGTTTAAACACTCGGGGCCCACCAAAGCCTTTTCACCCAACTCAACACATTACCACAGGATGACTTTCAAATAAAGCTTCCAGGCTGGCTAAGTCTCCCCCCCTTGGGCCCCCAGACAGCCTCTACAATTCCTTCCACTCACTCCGCTCTGTCCCAGCACTCCCCAGCTATGCGTCACAGCCCTGCAGATGACAGGTTAATGAGGAGAAAATATTTTTACAGGATCACATTTCCACCAAGCCTTGAGAAGCGATGGCAGTGCTTTTATGGGCATCAGCTCTCAGACCGGGCACTTTTATCTCTTTATCTTCCCTGGACTTTATGGACAAAGTGAGCTGTTCTGCCTGTCCAACACTGACCACACCATATTGATTTGCAGCCAGGGCCGCAGCCCCAATCTCAGGTTTCAGACCCCAGCCCGTACTGCTGCAAAGACAAACGACCCTCCACGTCTGCACTTCAGCTGCGTTTATGAGCTCTGCTTATCAAAGTCTGGCAGAAAGAAAGCAGACGGTTCAAGAAAAAACGCTGCAGCTGCAGAACTTTTGAAAACAAATAGTCGTGGCGCTAATAGCAAAGCAAACACCTCAGGCTGGCAGCTGGAGGTCCCTGGATCTGCTCAGCGTGACACAAAATCCAAACTCTCGATTGTGCCCCGGTGACCTTAAGAGCCCCCCCTATGGTCCTACCCCTCTGTCCACTCCACCTTCAAACTCTGTCCCAGCAAACGCAGTGAGAAGGTCTGACCCGACCCCCTGAACTCTGCTCCCTCAGTCCCCGTCAGAGCTCCTCCGGGGAGATGCCAAGCAGTGGCCGCCCCCCTCCCACGCTGTAACCTGTTAATGGTTTGTTAAGAACACAAGTCTGCTGGAGGAAGAAACGACCAGAATAAAAGAGGAAAAATGTATAAAAGTGTGCAGAAACGTTGCAGCACTGTTGGTGGTCTGCTGTCGAGTTCAATCAAACAAGTGTTTCTGTCAGAAAGTAAGATGGGGGGAGGAGAAGGAGCTGGGGGGCAGAAAAACAGCTTTTCCTAATAAATTTTGATGAGAGGTGGACTGGAAATGGGTCTGAGTCAGATTATTGCTGTGGGCGTTTGGTCGTAGCACAAGGTGCTCCTGGCAGAAATGGAGGCTTCAAAATGACAGTCGTACACCAAAGGAGTCTTTTTACCCCTTTATAATGGGACGTCCTGCAGCAAAGCCAGCCAAGAACATTCTGAAAACCTGGATCCAAGCTATGAAAAAGTACAAATATGCTCCTACCATGTTAAACCAAATAAAGGAAACGATGTTTTATCTGTACATGGAATCAGTTGAAAGCTTCTTTAGACATAATCAATCTGTCATCTTAACCACCATGGCGGCTGCTTTATGGAACGCTTGTTGAAAGAAGAACAGAAACAAAAAGAGGAAAAATAAGCTTGCTCTGTGCCCGGGCCTGCAGCGTCTACCAAGTGTGAATTCCACGTTCACACTGGAGCTCATTGGAAACTCGTTACAACCCAGAAGCTTCTCCAAGTCTTAAAAAAACAAGTTTTCCAGGTTTTTACCTGAAGCTCATGCAGCTGAAGTCTAACAAATGCCTCGAATGGTAAAAGTGGTTACGAAACAAGAAATTTAGGGAAAGATGATTTAAAAAAACTGAAAAACACATTTACGATTTCATATTATATTATAAACAATAATGACACCAAAAAAAAGTTCACGATGCACCAGAACTATCCTATAGTCCCACTCCAGTCATGTCTATGAACGCTCCCCCAGTGGTCTTTAAATTATAATTATAAAGCTTTTAGCTAGAATCTAAAAACCTGTGTGGCAGGAGTCAGAAGTTCACCTCTCAGTAAACCTGCAGTCCTTTCCCATCATGCCTTTGTTCACACCCTCTCCGCTAGCCTACAGCCCCTCACACCCAGTGCTGAGGGTAGGTGCAGCAAAGATGGCAGCAATATCGTAGCTATCCAGCTAGTTTAGATCCAGATTCCAGCTCAGACCAGGAAAACAAAGAGGTTCATGGATCAATTGGTCTGCAGGTGGATGATCAGAAAGGGGCGGAGCTTGGAGCGTATTTTCTATGTCACAAATGCGATTACTTTTTTTGTCTGCTTCTGATTAACAGTTTGAATAAAGAAATACTCAGAAATGCTCAATTGTCTATACAAATGCCGTCCATCCTCAGAAAAATGCCACAAAAACACACAAAAAAACAAAAACACGAGTGGCTCTTTAATAGAAAACATTAAACTCTAGCTTTACTGGAAAATGTCTAAATAATTATTTTTAGCTTTTAGGTGTATTTAATGTTCATTTCTCACAAAACAACCCCAAAGTGGAATTTTATCCGTTCACACATTTCTGAGTTTTCCTCTAAAAACCTGCCCTCTCAATCCAGCCCCTCCCATTCCAACGAGTGGGCTCGCACATTGTGACGTCACAAAGTGAGGAACAGCCCCTTCCAGGAAGAGTCTGCACTACTAGCCCCGCCCCCAAGGCTAACACACACGCCGAGGCCAACTCTAGGATGATGTCATGAAATGGGCGGTGCCCAAAAGGAGCGAAAGGCGGAGCCTCAGAGACAGAGTCATCTTACCACTGGGTAGGAATATTAGCTGTGAAAATAATTTATACTTTATTTTAAGAATCAATATGTTGTGTGCCAAAGGTAAATATATTATCACATATATGGATATCATTTGTTATAGATTTAAAAAAAGTGGAGACATCCCAACGACTGAGTTACACATTTATTGGAATTTTATCAGAAGAATGGGGGGGGGTAGACTTTTGGAAAATATTGATTGGGTTTTTCATTAATTGGTTTATTTCAATTACTAATGGAATACTACCATAAAAAAACTATAAATCAAAGATACATCAAACCCATTTCAGATCATATTAAATATAAAATAAAGAAGAAAATAGTAAAGATGTGAGAAGATGATCCCATCTTCTTGACAGTGTAATTACTCATAATCATAAATAGACCTGTTTGCTTAACGCAACAAGCTTACATGTCACATTAGATTCAATAAATATAAAGATTATCCATTAAAGTCAAGAAGTTTGATTTGTGGCTTGAAAAGGAGTGGGAAGAAGAGAATATATATGATCTCACCCCTACTGGCTTTTGTCTTTTATACAAATATTTTCACATTGTTGCGCTAATCTGATCCTTATCAGATCAAAAAAGAGTGTTTATTGGTCATTGTAAAAAACACTTACGTAATTTCAGTAAACATTCATATGAAACACACTTTGTGTAACAGGTTATGTGTATATATATATATATATATATATATATATATATATGCAGATATAAAGTTATTTGGTTAAATATTTTGTATAAAAGAATTTATGGGATGCAACATTTGACGTATGTAATGTCTGTAATTAGAACAACTCTCCTCCATGACGGCACAACCCTAATGACCAAACACAAGGCTTCCTTAAATCCAAAAAATATACTGCAGCAAAATGTACAAAGATGAGGGTATCTTGGAGAAACACCCACTCCTAGATGCCTCAAATTCATTCTGTCACTCAATCTGATGCAGAAGGGGTGCGCTCCACGCAAAGTGGCGCGTTCCATGTGTAGTCGCACACGTACGCATAACAAACTCTGTGCCCCTTACAGAAAATAAAAGGGCTGCAGTGGTGATAGCTGCAGCTCGGGCATGTCAGAACCTGCATCTGGAAGACTGAGAGCTGGCTAATTACATCAACAGATACGCTTGTTTACTGATGACTCAATGATTCACTGTTGAAATGATAAAAAAATGTGGAGGCCAGATAACAGTAACTTCATAATTTTGTATTATTCCTTTTAAAGCATCATCTTCTGTTCTATTGTAAAATCGTTCCCAGTAGACTTTTTAACTCTGCTGTTTTTAGCCCAAATCAAAACAACATAGTTTCTGCAGACCGCCAGGAGTTCATTGGAAATTCCCCTCTGAGTTGGCGGCTGGCAGCTCACCGTGTTACGGTAGATCAGGATGACCCAAATGCAGGACCAGACCCCAAAGTTGAGGGAAGATCCAGAGATCTTTTAATAACATAAAACACCACACTAGGTGGTAAAAAACTCCACAACATAACAGGACTAGGAACCAACAAGATACAGACCAAACAAAGACAACACTCCGACACAGAAGGCAGAAACCGACACACTTCAATAGTGTACAAACAAATCAGCCAAACTGCAGACAGCTGAGTGCCACTCATGGAGAGGACAGGACAGGAGGCGGGGCCCGAAGACTGTGACACACCGTTTACCGGTTTTCTGCTAGCTTACAGCCTGTCAAAACCTCAAGATGACATTACAACATAAATGGCGAGCAACATCAGAGCATTCCAGCCGTACAGTTCAGATGGGGATTCCAGCTCAGACGAGGATAACAAAAACGTTCGTGGATCTTTTTGTCTGCAGGTGCATCATCAGAATGGGGCGGAGCTGGGAGCTTGTGGCCAGCATATTCTTTTACATCACAAATACAATATTTTTCAAACTGCATTTTTTCATCTGCTCCTTATTCCCAACAATTTGAATAAAGAAATACTCAGAAATGCACATTTTAGCCTTATTTACTATAAATGTGCCCTCCATCAACAGAAAAATACCACAAGAATATGTTACAAAACCCAAATACACCCTTTTCATCAGAGTGGGGCTTTAAAGAAAACCCAAAGATTGGGAAATGGGTTTGCACTCTGTGGTGGGATGAAACTTTATGGAAGACTTTCAATTTTAATGGACGTAATCATCTTTATGGAGACAAACCTGCAGCCACTTTTCATCTAAGAAGAGCAGCAACAGACTGAATATATCCAGCTGTCCCCCTCTATTCTTTGACAGATGGATTCAGAAGCTTTAGTCATGTGGAAAACCAGTGTTATTGGTGAAGAAGAACTAAACTGATCAGAATTGCAGCAGAAAGAAGAGTTTCTGTGAAGTCTGTGAAGAAGTACCACCAGAAACTAACAACCCTTTTAACGACTCTTTTCTCGTTTGCTTTTTCTGCCACTTTTTTCCCTCTCTAACCACCTCCTCCCTTCACCCAACTTGCCAACACCGTCTTCTTTCTTTGGCTCTGTGGAAAAAGTAATGGTTTCCTGCACCCAGAACAAGACATTCTTTCCCCCAACAATAATAACAACCCTAAGAGCCACTTCATGCAACCATTTGAGTCCTGTCAAAGAGGGAAAAACTGTAAATGGGATGTGCATACGTGTCTCACTTGAACATCTCACAGCAGATAAAGACTACAATCTAAAACAAGTGGCTGAAAGCTCAGTTTGTTGTAAACAGACTTTCCTTAAGTATTTAAAAGCAGCTTTTGGAGAAAATTGCTCAGATAGACTCAGGGAGAAACAGAAAAGCGAGAACTTGGATCTCCTCTCAGCTCAGGTCAGGAAAACAATTAAACCAAATCTTGAGAAATTCTGGGAATTTCCAAGTCGATAAATCTTGAAACTGCAGGTAATAATAATAATGGATTAGATTTATCTGCGCTTTTCCAGACGCTCAAAGTGCTTACAATGTGTCCATTATTCATTCACTCTTCATTCATACTTGGTGATGGTAAATCATGGCTGCCGGTTCGCGCCTACGGTCCCTCTGACCATCACCGGTAGGCAGTAGCGTTAAGGGTCTCACTGGGTGGTGTTAACTGCTCACCAATTCAATTGCTTGCTTGTTCATTCCCCCCCAAGGAATTGAACCCTGGTTTCCTGCGTGTCAGTCCTTCACCGTACCTACCCAGCTGTATTGGGTAATCTTGTTTTTCTTGAACAGCAGGAACAAAGATGGATACAGTGTGTGTTTTAGTTTAACAGATGATTAAGCAATTCAACTCATCTGCAGGTATTGGAAACCTCCAGAAGAGTGTTTGCTCCTGCCACACACCTGCTGAATGCTCCAGAGTGCCGTCCCTATAGAATCTAGTTTGTGGTGACACGTATAGTAATATAATGTAAGATATACTGGCTCTCAGCATCAAACAAGACTCTCTTAGAAAAAGTCTCAAAGCCACAGCATTCAGAGGACTACCAGCTTCATCCCACCAGCAGGATTGTGAATAAAGGAGGGCAGCAGAAGGGCAAAGACCTCTGCTCTTGTTTAGCCTCCAACAGCTCCACCTTCTGCTCTTCACAGCCTAACATCAGAGGACCAGGCAGGGCCAACAGAGCAGGGACAGAAGCCAGGGGCAGGATGTCACGTCAAACCCCGGAGCTCCCAGCCAAACCAGCAGGACTCTGTGGGACGTTCAGAGCCAGCTTCCCCAACAAAGGACAGGGTCTGACACTGGCCAGGCAGCCCTCAGAGTCTGGCAGGACTTCAAGTCTTCCAAGGATCCTTAAAGGCTTCAGAACCATGTGGAGCTTTTAGTTGATCCCACATGCAGCTTTTTTCCAGGGTGCTTGGCGATGTGAGATGTTCAGCCACTTTAGGAGCTCTAAAATGATCAACAGACCGCTGTAGTCTTCAAAACAACAACAAGAGTCAAACTCATTTGCACTTTTGGGAATTCTATGAAATATTGTGTGAAATATGAACAGTGTTTTGGAGTTTTTCCTGGATTCCTCTGAACATGTTACTTTGTGAGGAACCTCACATATTTCTATAAACCAATAAATAGAAAATACTTGAACTGAATATTCAGAAAGGACCTTTTGGTGCAAAAGACCCAAGAAAACCAGATGTTTGTGAAAACTGGCAAAACAAAACAAAATTGAACTAAAATAAAAACTTTTATTATAAAGTAGGGTCTTTAAGCCACTGTTATCCAGCCAGGAAAAATGCAAAGCTGCGCCAGTTCCTGTGTTTTAAATCAAATCAAAACACAACAGAGCGTGCGAGCTCTTGTGAGGGATATCTAAGAGGCTGGGGGGTTGAAGGACAGTGGGTGGGCAACGTGGGGAGTGGGAGGGCTGTTTAAGAAATGGCGTCTAAGCAGGGTTTGAGTGCAGAGAAGAAAAAGGCATTCAGAAAAATTCCAGAAAACACAAGAGCAAAGCAGTGTTGGCAGCTGCGACGGTAGCGCCGTATGCCTGTGCATTAATGCTTCTGTTTGGCTAAGATGCTAATGAGAAGCCAGACACTGCGTGTGCTGAGAGCAGGTTTCAGCCAGGGAGCACTTCTGCGGTAGCCTGGAGGTGGGAACTCTGCAACCTTCTAACCCTGAGAGCCGCCACAATAGGAAAAAGTGGGAACAAGATGCAACGACAAAAGCTGGAGATGGGGGGATGGAGCAGAACACGTCCACACATCCCACAGTAAGGTGGTGTTCACATCCAGAAGATGATTCAAAACATAGAGAACAAGAAGAGAACATTTAAACCCCAAAGCTGGACACATCAAAGGTATTTCACCAGGACGGAACAATCATCTAAACCTCCAGACCTTTGTGATGCATTTTTCTACGTGCCCAGACATTTTAGGTCAGCGCTCTCATTTCAGTCCGCATGAATTCTGCTTTTGTGCAGCAGGTTCTGTGTGAAGTTCTAGCATTAGTGGAAACGGACCACAGCAGTTCCATTTTAGATGTGTTTTTGCCTCCTCCTCCTCTCAGGACCACATCAGGAAATCTAACCGCTGCAGTCCTGGAACGACAGGGTTCAAAGATGGACCGTATTGAGACTTAGATTACCAATTCTAGTGGTGAACTGTAAACGGATCAATGTTTGCAGTAAACCCTTCCGCTAGGATGGAGGGAAACTCCCAAAATATCTTAATTTAGTCAAAGAAAAAGATCACAAACAGTCTCAGCATTAATAGATGATAAACTATAGGAGAAATTCCAGCATTTTCAATATTTCACAGCTGGAATTCAGATTCATGAAGTGTTATTTTTCCATGGAAAATCTAGATCTAGATGATAGAGATGCTAAAAGCAAGGTAGTCAGAAATGACAAAGGCAGAGTGACGTCTGCAAAATCACAACAACTGAACCATTACTGAGGGTCAATAAAGTTTTTACAGATTCAATCTCACCCTCCATGCAGTCCGAGTTTCCTCCACTTCCAGTCAGATGAGGACGTTAAAACGCATGCAGCGTTCCCTCGCTTTGTCGCGGTTCACTTTTCACCATCTCGCCGCTTCGTGGCTTTTGTTTTTTTTAGTCCAATTTTTCTTTTTTAAACAGTGTTTTAAAAATGTGTGATAATGTTCATGTCTGTCTGAGAAAAGTCTACAAAGTGAGGAGTTCTACTGCCTTATACATCTGTATTCCTACTTCATGGATTTCACCAATGGCGGGCTACTTCTGGATCATATCCCCCGGGATCAACAAAAGGACACTGTACTCTACTTTATCATGACGTTTCTGCAGCCCAAAAACAGCTGATGTGGCATCAACTGTGCCACTCTGGTGGCAGCTGCCCCTTGATTTTTTTAAGGTTATTAGTTAGTATGTTGACTTCAGAAGGCACATGTCAGTTTAGAGCATAAAAGGCAAATACACCAGTTTTTTGTAAAGTATTAATAAAGACGATTATAAAGTCAGTCCCTTAGGATAAAAGCTCATTTTTAGTGTTTCTTTTTACTTTTTAGGGACTGAGTAAAAAAAGTTTAAAGCTCAGGAGGATAAGAAAGGGAAAAGATATGCTCATTTCTTTGCTTATTTGTATTTTTTGAGAAACGGTAATGAGTAAAAGTTACCAGCAAAGGTTGTGTGCATGTTTGTGCACGTGTGCGATAACTGGTACCTTATAGCGCATCTTTGGACAAGAGTGGATGTAGAAGCCCAGGTAGTAGAAGGACAGCTTTGGGGACTGTTTCTGCAGCTGCCTGGTGAACGCGATCTCCCTGTGAAAGTAAAAAAAAGTACTTTAAACTTTAGGAGAAAAGCTTCACACATACAGCATTCAATTATATCTAAATAATGGCATTTGTTATTAGAAAAAGTGAAAAAAAGAAATGTCATCAGAGTCTGCAGCCTTTCATTCATTACATGATCAGGACAAATCACATCTAAAGGAAAAAAACTTTTTTTAAACTAAATATGACTTTGTTTCTTTTAAAGCACAGCAAAAACTCAAGAAGTTCTAATAATAAAAGCTTCTTTTCTGATCAAAAACATGAACAGAATTAGGAACTACCTAAATATAAGGGAGAGACTCATAATATGATTTACTGAACTTTACCATGAAAATGACTGAAATAAGGTTTAAAAGAAGTTAAGATTAAAGGGAAACCAGAATCAGAATTTCCTTTTTGGTCACTGTAACCACAATAAAAGGATGATGTTTTGAAGGGGTTTAAATGCAAATCATAAAAAAATTTAAATATAAAAATATTTAAACAATCTGAAATAGTAAAGTCTAAAATGTGTGCCTCAGAGTGTGAAAAGATGTTTTCTGCTGCTGCAAATCAAATGGTCCAAAACTTGGTTTATGTGCATCAAAAAATGACTTAGAAATGCTGCAATAAGTTAACTTTTGTGATTTCTGTAAAGCAACATAAATGCAAAAACACATTCAAATAAAAGGAGTCTTTTCTTTTTTCAGGGAGACACTTTTCTCAAACGTTATTTTGTCAGAAGCCTGTAAACAAAGGCGTCACCGCTGCTGCTCTGACTGTGGAAGAAATGAAAGTGAGGAAGTAAAAACCTCCATTCAGAGGGGCTCCTTCTGTTGGCCTCAAGTCCTTCCACAAAAACACCCCCCCTTCCTTCACTGGCACTGAGACCCGGCACCAACCAAAAAGATTTACAGCTGCGGACTTCTACACCTTCTTCAAATACAGTAAATGTCTTCCCTGCTTTATTTTTCCTCAATAGTTTCTTCCTTAATTGCATCCTTTCACTGAAAGGCCATTTTCCCCTTTTCCTTGGGCCATTTCCTTTGCTCCTCTGTGACCAGATTCCAGCTCCTCTTTGTTTCGCTCTTCCTTCCACCGTTCGTGCTTTCGGCGCTAGAGGGAGGGGGGGGGGGGGGGGCTCCTTTCTTACCACACTCCAGAAACAGAGGAGGAGGCCTTAAAAATAAAATGGATGAAGTGAAAAATAAGAGTCGGGACAAAACGAGAGGGGAGCACGCGGGGAGGAGGAGCGCGCTGGAGGAGAATATAAAAGAGGGGAGGTCAAGAAAGAGAAAGGAGCGCAGAAGAGACCGAGGTGCTGGAGGGTCACCCGCTTTCTGCCAGGTTCCTGGGTTCCCATCCCCTCGTCACAAAAGCGCCCGGCAGACCTGAATCGCAGGATGGGGGGGTGGGGGGGGGCATTCACAAAAAGCCATGTTCCCCCCCTTTCATTGGAGGCCCTTACACCCCCATGGCAGCAGCTTGAGCCTGCCATTATCCCCTCTTCAGCCATCTGACACTCCAGCACAAGCCAATTATCAAGGCCTCTGCTCCTGCACGGCTCCCCCATGCTGATGTGCACACCCCCCCTGCAGACGCGACGCGCCCACGAAGGAGCGCACCGCGAGGTTCTGCCGCATCTCCCACCACATTACTTCACTTAACAACGTTACCTGTCGCAGGTGTTTGTCCTAAACCACTGAATTATGATCCGGAATCAATCCTTCCATGTTTGTCAGATGAACAAACTCAAACACAATTTACGTTTTCCTAAAACTGTTTCCACACCGGAAAACCTAATAAATATTCTAAAAGGAAATAAATGATCAACTCTGCTCTGAAACAGCTGATGATGTCAAAGAAAATCTAAGTTTGTACATTTCTGCCTCGTCAACACATTTGCAGTATTTTAGCTAAAATGGGGCCAGCGTACATTAATCAGGACATCCTGCAGGAAAAAAAGGTTGGACACCAGCTGTGTTTTCTACACTCGGAGCCTCCAGCAGCTCATTAGGAGCTTCTCCTCCTACGACGGTCCTCATGGCCTGTGGCGGAGAAAACCTCTGCAAGAAAAGTCCTCCGAGAATCGCCCTCTACTGCTCCACCACGGAACTGCACGCGCCAACTTTCATCCAAAAGCAGAAAGAGAGCAAACGGCAATTATGCAGAAGTTTGGAGGAACGTTCAATCAAAACCAGGGCGTCTGCCAACAAACGTGACAGACGTACCCCCCCCCCCCCCCTTCAAAGCCTTCTTCACACATGGAGCTCTCTGTTACTCTTAAGTGCTGGGGGGGGGGCTGTCCTGAGGATGACCAGGGAGTTCCCTCTATATGAGCAGCAGTAAAAGGCATCTGCAGCCTTGATTTAGAGCATGATAACATCTGCACACAGGCCAACACATAGCAGCACCTATACGAACTGACCCCCCCAGATCCCCACATCTGTGCAATAACATTTTAAAAAGCCTTTTCACATTATTGAATTACATTCGACAGGAGGCGGCAGACATGTGTGCCTGTAGGTATGCGCGTGTTTTCAAGAGGAAAACGCCACCGTCAGCTAAAGACTGAAGAGGGTTTTTTTTACTGAACATTATAGGAAAGCTGGAACACACTGGAAGGTCTGAAATGTTCAAACAGACTGAAAAATACCACATTTGTTTGTTTTATGCCAGACATGTCAACAAAAACTAACATCTTCAACAGAATTAGGAGTTTCTTTGCTTTTTAAGTGAAAATTGCAGACATTTGTCTGAAGGCCAATGAATCAGACAAGAGTTGTCCAACAGGAGAGGCAAAGTTCTGCCGTATATTAAAGCTTGTGATGCTAAAAAGATGAACGACCAGAAGAAAATGTTTCTGAAACCAAAGATCACAGCGCTGGACAGTCACCACAATGGAGGAATCCATGTGTGGACAACGGCTACGTCATGTAAGGAACATGTCATTATTTACCGCTTGAGACATCTTAAAAAAAACACGCTTCTTTCAAAAAAAGGAGAGATTTTTTAGATTACAGACTAAACTAAGTTTTAACGTCAGGATCTTTACTTTAACGTATTGAGAAGTTTAGGTTTTGAGGTGATTCTGCAGGGTGGTCACAATGAAAATGAGAAAAACTTTGACATAATGGAAAAGAAAACCAATATCAATAGATATTGGTTGGTCGATGGAATAACTCCAGCATCCTCCAAACCCGAAACAGAACAGAGTGGCTTAAAGGATGGATGGATGGATGGATGGATGGATGGATGGATGGATGGATGGATGGATGGATGGATGGATGGATGGATGGATGGATGGATGGATGGATGGATGGATGGATGGATGGATGGATGGATGGAAACTACAGTATGCTTTTTTTACTATTGTGATTAGTGTGTTCTCACACTGTATTTACGTCTGACTTTTATTTTGAAGGTTAGGAATTGGTGACACAGGTGTACATAAATGAATATCAGATGAAGCTTGTCGCAGACAGTGCAGCTGTGCAGACGGTGCAGCTGAGCAGACGGTGCAGCTGTGCAGACGGTGCAGCTGAGAGCGTCCGGATCTCTTTCCTCTCCGGGTGTCAGGACCAAGATCCACGCTAGTGATAACTCACCTGAGAGCAGAGTAGGAGCCCAGAGACAGAGCAGCAAAGTCCGGGTGGTAATACAGGTAGACGGATGACACACAGGTGGGCAAGATGTCAATCACTCCCACAGCCACAATTTTCCCATCAAGCCAGTATTGCTGGTGGAAGGAGCCGTATCCCACCTCAGGACCATCCGGAGAAAACTCTGCCTGCAGAAGAGAAAAACGATTTGGAGTGAAAATGTGGAATTTATGACCCAAATATCGACTTTCTTCCTTTGATCTCCTCCCTCAAACATATATATACACACACCTGTAGGATGGTTTATTATTACCCCTTTCCCCGTCAGGCCTCATGCATTAGGTGTGGGGGTGTACAGTAGCCTCACATTCAGCATTGCTAATGGCTCCCAAATGTGGAATGAAAGCTGCAGCGAGGAAGAGGAGGAGCGAGGAGGAGGAGGAGGAGCAGCAAGGCTGGCGAAGCGGCCGCAGAAACAGGGGAGAACTTTTTTAATAAAAGAACCACAGGAGCAAATTCAATTTCTCCATGCCGGGATGGATTGCGGCCAAGCGTCTTCCTGCAGCTCCTCTCAGGAATGCTCGGCTGCATTCCAGTCCGTTCAATTAACTCGATATTCGAGCATTTAACACCCAAAGCGGCTCACGCTGGGTTTTCAGACCCAAACTCTTTTCTAGCAGAAGCTTAAGACTAAACAGAGAAGGGTTAAAGTCCGGCTAAGATGGAGAGCTGGTTCAGTTTCCATGTGTGGAATCTTCGGTGAGCTGGTAACAGAATCCTCCTCCTCACCAACAATCATCTGGACACAGTTAAGAAACGCAGACGCTGCTGGTTATCACGACACGGAGCCCGCGCTCCGGTGATCCCGCACACTGACCCCCCCCCCCAGAGGGCTGACAGTTTTCTTGAGAGGGTCTGCTTTTTCAAACTGTTTTCCTCCTCAGGTCAGATCATTGGCCTTCCAGCTGCCTTTACCTGTGTGTGTTCAGGTAATAGAAATGTCTGGGAAGAACAGCCACTACTCTGCGGTGGAGCCGTGGAGGCTGAAGGCGTCGGGTCGACGCTCTGAGCCCACAGCAGAGGAAGCTGCCGTCTCCGTTATTCTGGGGTTTCTGGCAGCAGAAACACTGCAGCCTTTTTCGGAGGCTCTGCCGTATCATTTCAGAGCGCGAGGAAAAGGTGTTGTGGCGACTCCACCTCCAGAACGGTATAATGACATGAAGGTAAATACGAAAAAGAAGTAATTGACCAAGACAGGAAGGGTTGAGCCCCGAAGGCCGACGCCGTGCGCCGCCCCCCAAAACGACAGCTTAATGAACGTGTCCTCGCCACTGTGACAACAATCCTAACGCCTCTGGAAACACTTCAGACCAACCCAGAGCTTCTTAAGCAGCCCCCCACCCCCCGATGGGTCTCATATGGCCTGGACAGGAGGCGCCGGCACGCCGTGTGCAAAACCAGTCTAAACACAGGTGGGTATGGCTTCTGACTAACCAAAAAAAAGGGTTCTAATAAAGTATGAGTACGAACTCCTTCAACAAGTAAAAATGAAATTTTCTGTCTTTGTTATAATAATAATGCATCTAGAAAGCGTTTCCTCCTAAAAACAAGATTATAAATACGACTAAATTGAAGATTATCATTTTCAAAATTTATAAAAATTACTTTACTTGAACCATAAATATTATATTTGTACTTTTATGGTCAACAAAAAGAGATTTTAAACATGTACTTTTAAAATGTGCTTTGGGAAGTAATGTAATGGAAGTAATGGAAGTAATGGAAGCCAAATGTACTTTTAAAACAAGTCACTAAATAGACAAAACTAAAATGAGAATTTTTCACATTGTGTTAAAAAATACTAAACTCCATAATGCTACATTTTTCCATATGCATGACTTTGAGTGAAAAACACGCCTTCACATACGTGTGAGTTTTTTCTGGGCTTCCACAGAACCGTACAGGTAAACCTCACCTTAACCTTTCAGTAGCTGGTTAGGCTCCAGAAACCCGTGTGACCCTCATCTGGACTAAGCAAGACGGACAAACAGAATATAGCAGGAATTTACAGTTTGACCATCAGGGTTTAGGTTTGGAGCCTTGTGCATCAGCAAAACATTAATTAGGTTATAGCAAAAAAAAAAGAGTAATAGGATACTTGATATTTAAAGCTATCTACATTTTGACTTGCTCTATTTTTGTCTGAAACTGTTTACATAAACTGATGTAAAATGAGTCATACGGGTGTTAAAAGGCAACAGAAAGACAATAATTCTTTTAAAACAACAACTAAAAAGGGGGGGAAACGGTCATAAACAGGATAATACAGTATTAATAATCACCTGCTGTAACTACTGAAAACCTTAAACTTTACTTTGTGAAAATAAGCTTTGGATCGACCATCATATTAGATCGTCTAAACAAGAGACAAAAGCTTCTGTTGGTCCAACTTCCAAGAGCTTTTTGACAGAAATGTATGAAACATGAAAACAAACTATTTTAGGGGATTTTTCTTTTGTATCGAGGTTTGTTCATGTTTATCTTTTTTCGCTTTAGCTTGAATCACCATGTGGAAGCTGGATGTATGTAAGGCGATCCGTGATAAACTGTTAAACTTTTCACAACATTCAGATCGGACTCCAGGGAACTTTAAAGCTTCTCACTTCCAGACAGCGGAGAAGCTGCAATCAGGACTGGCATCACGGTGAGGTGAGACATGGGTTATGAGGACAGAAGAGCAACAACAAGAACATGCAGATTTCTGCTTCATCACAATGGTTTGTTAGAGGGAATTGTTCTTCTGCAGGCAAAAGAAACAGAAAAAAGAAATGTAATGTCATTTGTTACGGGGTAAACCTACATAAAATGTGTGCAACGTAAATAAGAAAACAACTCCATTTGATGCAGACACATTTAGGTAGCTGGTTTGGCCTGACTCCTCTGCAGGAACAGTTCTACATTCAGATTTGGTTGCATGCATTTGGCATACGTCGGTATAGGCAGCGGCTTTTATGTGAGCTGAACCGCACGGTTTCCAGGTCCATGTGGTGCGAGTCTGTGAGGCCGCTCTAATGGCTCTCTGATTGGAGACAGATGGAGAAAAACACGCAGAGTAACTCCGACTTTTATGAAGAAAAATGCAGTTAAAAAGAGGAGACACTGGGGGACAGATGAGGCAAACAGAGATGAAGGCCGTTTGGAAGGAGATCCTGCAGATTCCGGTAGAGAGGGAGGCGACGGTCGGTGCGCCGCCGTGCGTGCAGCGGGACTGAGCTGTGAAAGTCAGAGGGCCTAGCCGCCAGCCTTGACGAGGTGATAAAAGCTTGTTTCCTATAAACACTAATGACGTGCATTAGGGAAAACCTGCGGGGGCCCCAAGGAGCGAACACAGCGGCGGGCGGCGTTTGTCAGTGTGAGCGTGCCCTGAACCTCAATCCTCATAAAGTGACTCTCAGAGAAACCCATTGTTGCTCTAATTGCTGGTGTAATTGCCTTGACCCAACAGGTCCACAGACGTTTCGAAACAAATGGCGCCTCAGACGAGAAGATCGAGCCATTATCTAATCCAGCCCCACACCGATGGAAAAGGGTGTTTTGGGGGGTGTCAACATGCCCTTGTGGCGTTTTTCTGAAGATGGAGGAGTTTAAAACTGCATTTCTGTGCGTTTCTTTAAGGAGCTGATGAAAAAGATCAGATTTGTCACATCTCAGCTATGGGGAGGGGAAGGGGTGGGGTTTGCTCCACGCCAAAGGCCCCGCCCACAACTCAGAGGTGAATTTAATGAACTTGTGGCAGTCTGACCACTGGGAACACTTTGGAAATAGATCTAAGGATGATCAGAGCAGATGTTTAGGGTTAATCTAAAAATGTAGCTTGAACATAAAGACTGGGGTAACTGCAACACTAGGCATCATAAAATTTCCCATCATGCTTTAAAAGATCGCTTTAGGTTAATAAAAAAAAAAATCCCTATTGGTCTGTAATCTGGACCACACAATAAAATAAAGAGTGACATTTCTAATACACAATCTGGAAGCCAGATTTCACCAAACGTCCTCCTCAAAGACCCTCCTTTCAACTCAGAGCAAACACTAAAGCCCACTCCGTCCAGCGGGAGGGACTTTCAGCAGCGGGATGTGGCAAACCACAGGAACCGGCGGACACTTTTCCACAAATTCATTTTCTGTGGCAGGAACTTCATCCGCTCCTGGTCGGTGCAAATCCGTCATTTTAGAAGACATGTGTTCAACTGTTGACAAATGAAATACATACCTCTAGTGGAGAATCGCAGAGGAATCTCTGGAACTGAATGGAAGCAGAAGGGAGACACAAAAAAGAGAAAAAGTCAATTAAAATCATGTGCATCGTCTTTCCTGTTCTGTTTAGTTTATCTCTTCCTGTTTTCTGCAGGTCAGGTGTCACGGCCACTTTATTTACCCAAACATTTAGCCGATCAACAGAGACGCACTAATGAGCTTCTGATGTCACACACCAGATAACAATTACTGGAGGATTTTGGGCAAAACCATTTCTTCCATCATTTCCAGCACTGTGCCCCACTTCCAACTGAGGAGCTGAGAGCCACGCGGTTACAGATGTGCAGGACGAACGCTGTACGCTTCCTGTTTTATAATGACATCACAGCCACAATAAGGACGCGTTTCCTGCACAAGTGCGTGATGAGGTCACAAATACGCTGCTTTTGGGCTCCAACGCTGTTCAATGCTCACGAAAAAACACAAAACAGGAGCTACACAACCCGAGCGTCACAATAACAACAAAAGGATCGTCGACCACGAGGGCCCAGTTCAGTCCAGAGGGGCCATCTGATGACCTCATCATTAAAGGACACCTTAAAGAACAAGTCCACCTTAAAAGGACTTTATTAACAGATAACTGAGAACTTGTCTGATCACAGATAACAAACATGAAAGAAAGATATAAACAATGAGTAAAGCAGCAGATCAGATTATGGAAAGCTGAACATTAAAGCTTTTGAATTATTTTAGCACTACATGTGTCTGCTTCTGATGACGCTCACCAAGAGAGAGCTTTAAAATCCCAAAAAGATGCATTTAATTCAAACTTAAAATCAATACAGAATTCAGAAACTAAACCTGCAACAGAGTATTAGAGCCAACATAAAAGAAGAAAAATGTAAGGGGAAAAAAAAAGAAGCAGCTCATCAAAGCAGCTCATCTGTTACTGCCTTCAGACTGTGTTTGGATCACGTGACCACCGGCTACGGTGGCCGTTCTGGTTCAGTTCAGTTGTTCCGCCCCGAGGACGGATTGTCTGCAGACTGAGGAATCTCAGAAACCAACCGAGACGTCCTCCAAAGACGGGTCAGAGAGCGGTTCCTGGTCCTGGAACAGAGTCCACTTGGGTGTATTCAGCCTGAAATTTTGTTCTGGATTATTGGCGGAAACGAACTCTGGTTCACTTGAAACGGACCAAATGTGTCTAGTCTGAATGAAGACGCAAAGATTTAAAAAGTAGTAAAAAAATATGTTCATTTTCTAGGAAGAACTTTTAATTTTGTAAACATGCTTGAACTAAAATGCTGAACTTAAAAGGTGATCCAAACTAAAGCAGCTCTAATGGATTTTCACAAACCTCCCTGTGAGGAAGAGGAAGAAGACTAAGATGAAAAATATTTGAGACCACATTCTTCAATCTGACTGAATTCTTCTCAACCTAAAAAAAAAATAATCTAATCATTTGTGCGACATTTAACCTGAAACTTTTTAAGCTATTTGGGCCAAAATTCACAGGTAAGTCCATAAAAGTCTGCAAGCCTGATTTTAGTTTTACTGTCAGGAGTTCTGCAAAAATGACATTGGTTGTACTGCTTAATTTAATAATCACCGGCTTCTACACAGTCTATTTTGTATAATTAGGAAAAAACGGAGTAATTCTGTCCTGTCAGCAACCCCCCACCCCCCACCTGTGTTATGAAGCCAGTAAAGTGTAATTTTCCACTGCTGCCTCTGCTGCTGCTGGTCAGACGCCTCCTGATGTGCTGCATGGCTGGAGGGCACAAATAAAACCCACAGAAGAAACTGAACAGCAGCTGCATTTAGGAGATGAAGTCATTCAGAGGGTAAAAACTACAATTCCTTACTGCGATTTAACAATATAATGAGCATGACTGTCGCCTTTTACCGGGTCTGAGGGAATTTCTGCAAAGTCCGTCGCTTCAGGAGATCCGGATTTAAGCTACGGTTAAATCAATCGACACAAATTCCTCATTAGGGAAATGTTTACCGCTTTCTGCCTGACACGAAGACAAAACAATGGTTTGTGGAGGATCCTCATCTGCACACATGGAGTCCATCTTCCTCCTCCACTCTCCCTTTCTTAAGGGAAACACTAATCTGTCTATGATTAGGGCGGCGAGCCGCCACCTCAGACGCACACAGTTCACTGGCACGTGCACGCTTCACTTAAACGCACACATCTGCTGAAGAGAAGCGGCTACTAACGACAACACGTTGTTTTCTGCCTGCAGTTGATTGACAAGTCGCTCGCATTCACTCATTTACACTTAAATCTGCTCCTTCCGCTCTAAATGATTGACTTAATGTGCAAATAAAGAGCTACTGATGCTGCAGGCAAACGCCTTCCTTGTTGACATTGGTTCATTTTCCACATTAATTTCAGCCGTTTGAGTTGAAGCTATCTGTCATCCTTTTCTAACAGTGTTTTGTTAGGAGTAAACGCAGTTTTAATTAACAGGATTTGTTGGGGTTTTTTCTCTAAATGACTGCCACATGTGAGAGCAGTTTGGACCGAATGTTAGTTTGAGCCTCCAGTCGGTCTGGAACCAGATTTTTTTTAAAAACTGGATGGTTTCCAATCATGTTATTACAGGAAATGTATACGTCCGTTCCCAACATTACGCTGGTTAATGTTTGCATTATTTTGGGAGGTTTCTCTTGTTGCGTGACCCACAGCTTGCTGATGGTAATCCAAATTTTTCCCTGGGTAATACTCTAATGGGTTACTAAATACCTTTACAAAAACAAAACCTTGTAGTTCATCATAAACTAAAATGTTGATGCGGTTTCTTTCTGTATAGGCTAATTATAAGTCGTTCCATTTAGGATAAATTCAGGTTAATGGCCCCCACTCTCCACCTTTATACATTTATTTTCCCGTTATTCCAAACCCCTTCAGTCCCTGTTTTTACTACTCTGAAGTGATTACCACAAACACATCACCTCGTGTTCTGGCACCAGGAAAGATTCTGCCACGCTCTGCCCAACCTGACAGCTTCCATGATTTAATTATTACCTGACTCTTTATAAGACGCAGAGTTTAGTTCATTTACTGCAGAGCAGGAGGTGAAAGCTCTCCAGCTCTGAGACACCGGATGTCTGCTTCCTAATTCCAATCATTCATATCATTTACCTTAAAAAATAATGACAAATCACAGCCCAACTGGTTGTTTCGAACGTGTTTTTAAGTGTGCTGCTGCAGAAACTATGTCCTAGAAAACAACACCGGCTTTGGGATTTTGGCTAAGAACGGCATCATCAGCTGGGAACGCTTTGAAAGTAGATCAATAGATGATCGGGGTGGGACTTTAAAAGTCTTAGCATGTGATTTGGTTGATGTGATCGCCGGTCTGGAGGATCAATCAATTTGCTGCCAACGCAACATTTAAAGCTTGGAATGAAACTTTTCAACCTTCATCAGACCACACATAGTTCATGTCAATAGTTTACTCTCTGTGTGCAGATCTGTAGTCCGTTTTCTGTTTTCCTTTATGATTTTTATTCGCCTTAGCCCAGTTTTCTCATTGCTCTGGACTCTTCTGCGTCTTTATTCTTGCCGAGCATCTCTGTCATGTGGGTCTAAACCTGTTTATTGTCTTTTCCAGAGGAAAATGGGAATGTTCAAGCATCTGTAAATTGTGCTTGAAGAAAGAAGCAGACTGTGAAGGCCTGCACTTCCTGTCCTGATGCCTTTGTTCATTCCTTTTGGGTTTGAAGGATATAATGAGGCCACCGTGTGCAAACGATAGCCTTAAAATCCATCTGCGAGCGTGCTTCCAATGAACTCTCATTATGCCAGCTAACACGTCAGACCTTTGTGTGCCAGAGTATCATCATGCTAACTTCTCCTGGCTGTGTAAAGGCCCTCTCAACTCAGGACATCAGAACTGTGAAGTGAAAAAAGCTGAACTCTAAAATTCTTTCACAGGATGCAAAATGTCTAAGATCTTAAAGTTAGAACTTGAAAAGGTGAAGTGTGATCAGAATCATGCAGTACCTGACTCTCACTACATTCGCTGGGGTCATCGCCATGAACGGCCATCTGGTAGCGGGCGTACAGCGCCGCTGACTGCTGATAGGACGCCGCGAACTGAGGGTCCTCAAAGTTCACCGGCACTAGCCTCACCTTCAAGCACAAGGTATGGTGGAGAGGAGGTGGAGGGGATTGATAAGCACCGACATTTATCACAGAGGTAGTTAAACGACGAAGACAAAAGAGTGAAAGGATGAAGAGCGCTTTGAAGTGGTTCTGATTTCTGCATCACTGTTGGAAAAGTGCAAACAAACCGTTGCATTCTGGGAGACGGATGAGACACTTGAGGATGAGGCTAGTGCACCCCTCAGCTTTCACCGCAGCGCGCTTGGAGACAATTAGCAAACTGTGTCTGGAGAAAATCACAGTGCGTGTAAAAAAAAAAATCATGATAAAAAACCATCAACTATGATGCGATAATCTAAACTCCATCCATAAAAGCTCCTGTCCCGGACCCCAAACTCTAAATACAATCAAGTCAACAGCACACAGAGTTTATTAAAAGCTCATTACCACACTACTTAACCAAAATGAGCTTCCAGCTCAAACAAGCGGGACTGTTGTGAGGGTAAAACGACGGACATCACACAAAGCCAGAGCGGCTTCAGCCGCCAACGAGCCGGCGGACAGGGAACCAACACCTGAGAAAACACCGCATGGAAACGCTTTCCCTAACCTCCTCTGCCTTACTCCCACCTTTACTGCTCCTGCCTCACTTTGAGGCTCCGCCTCCTGCTAAGGTCTTTTCACCTCTGCTCCCTTCACCGAGAACTTCAATGAGACAGAAGCCGTGACTCAATGTCAGAACAGACCACCTTAAAATAGTTACACAGACACCCCCCCCCTAACACCCTCCCCCCATGGTTGACCTGTGCCTGTCCGCCTCTGACCTGGCTCTCGGAGGGTTTGTCAGGAGGATCCTTGTGAATGGCCATCTGGTAGCGTTTGTACACCTGGTAGGAGGCGCTGAAAGAGGCTTTGAACTGCGTGCTAGGGGGGCTGGAGCGCACTAGCCTCACCTTCAAGAAGAATACGTGCAAAGAAGGGTTACATAGAATGACAAAAAGCAATTACAGAACAAGAGAGAAACACGTGGGTCACGTCCTGATCAACCAGCTCTTTCTGTGACTTCACCATGTTCAGACAAATGTGCAGACCTTTCACTACTAGATCCGTGGCACAACAATGTCTCCAACCTATGGCACAAAGGTTTCTAAACAGAACGTCTCTTTTTACCGACAAATATGGATAAGAGGGAATGTTGTGCTGTTTTAATGACAAACTCTTAACTTTATCTCTATGTAAACCTGCCGGTTTCAAATCAAAGCTCCGCAGTTTAAACAGCTACACTAGAAACTACATAGATCTATGTTTCTGCCTCTTTTCATTTAAAACTTCCAAAAGTCAATGACTTGTTGCATTCTTAGGCGTCTGATTTGTCAGAGAAGACGGCAACAGAAGAAACAAAAATATTAGTTTGGAGGTTTGTGTTGATTATATGAATCCACTGCAGGAAAACTTGTTAGAAAATTTGTAAAAGATTTAAAAAAAAAAGACCTCTACCGAACTTTAGAAATCCGCCTCTTACATTTGATTGATTAAAAGTTTAGAGTCCAGTTTTATGGAATCAGAAGAAAGAAACCTAAAAATCACCTTTTTCTTATGTCTAACATTTCTAGAAAAAGAATTACCGTAATTTCCGGATTATAAGATGCTACTTTTGTCACACGCTTTCAGCCCTGCAGGTTATTCAATGATGCGGCTAATTTATGCTTTTTTTTAATTCATTTTTCTAACGGCTGCTAGGGGGCGCTCAAGCAGAAAGGGTAAGAGTGAGCCAGGGGGAGTATGGTATATGTGTCGAGGAAGACGCAGGTTTAATGTAAGTTCCTGCTCTGTGAAGGAATAGCAAGAACAGACCCTCATCATGGAAAATCCAAGAAGAACAAATCACCAACGGGTTTGGAAAAGCTGGTCTGCTACGTGACGGAGACGACAGGAGAAGAACAGGAGGGAATTTACCTCAGAGTGACACTGACAACAACCAAGGAGAGACTGAGAGAGAATGGTGAAGAATGTCTGACGCTATTCCAATCCCACACTGAGGAGGAAGACTTCCATGGTTTTAGTGCACAGGAGGAGCGTGCAGCGCAGAGGCGCCTATAAGTTACTGCTGCTCTCAGTGACTTTTACCAGTATTTTATTTTTAACCTGTAGTAGTAGTGGGACCGTTACTACCGTATAGCTGCCGTGTTACTGCCGCGTCACAGGCACACTGGAATAGAGCTGTGACGGTGTGGGATTTTTGATCACCACGGGGATGAAGCAGCAGGAGTTGTGGTGTTGCGGTTTAACACCCCCCCCCCCCCAACACAAAATACCACGGCGGCCATGTTGCAAATGAATACCGGTACAAGTAATAATTACAACCCAGTATTCTTTATTAACAAATAACAGTAACAACGAACTAATGAAATGACTATATAGGTGTTGTGGAATGATTATGTGTGTGTGTGTGTGTGTGTGTGTCAGCACGCTGCGTGTGTAGAAGGAAGGAGCCGGAGCAGCGCAAGAGTGAGTGAGAGAGAAGAGTGAGTGAGAAAGAAGAGTGAGTGAGATAGAAGAGTGAGTGAGAGAGAACAGTGAGTGAGATAGAAGAGTGAGTGAGATAGAAGAGTGAGTGAGAGAGAACAGTGAGTGAGATAGAAGAGTCAGTGTGAGACAAGAGTGAGTAGGAGTGCTCCTTCTTGCTGCATGGGCTCCCTCCTCTTTCTTACACACGCGGCGCGTGGTTTCAGCACATACACATCCTCTTTCTACAACACGTTTCAATGTGAACACATGCGGCTTATAGACAGGTGCGGCTTATGTATGTACAAAATGTTTTATCCTTTAAAAATGTAATGGGTGCGGCTTTTAATCAGGTGTGATCTACAGTCCGGAAATTACGGTAACCGCTTTGAAGCTGGAGTTTAACAGACGGAGAGAAAGACAGTGGCAGTTTCAATAAAAAAGAAAGAGGAAAGTGTTAAAAATAATACTTTTGGATCCAATGAATGAGAAGAGGCAGAGGACAGTTCCACTCTTCCCTGAGGTGCCTGAGGGATCTCAGACATGTCGACACACTGGCCTCTGCTGGAGGAAAAAAGAACTGCAGCTCCCATTAAAAGATTGATAAAAGTATTGATGACTAAACCAATCTATACATTTTCTACTGAAAACCTAAACATAAAATATAAAGCAAGATTAAGAAAAAGGACATCTGTTGTTTTATTATTGCACATTTTTGGGAAAAATTGCTTACCAGCTGTACTCACGAGGTGGAATGATGAGACAGATCCTCCCTTTACCACATTTCAAGGAGCTGTCATGATGTTACTGCACAAACCTCAAGGCTTTTTTCCAAACAGCTTTCTGAATCACTCTGCTCTGTGCCAAAGGCCCACACTCATTCCCTTTCATGTCTAGATTTCATTTAAACGTTAACGTAAGCCAGAATGTGTGACAGAATTGGACCTACGAAGACGTCGTCGTCCACTCAGCTTTGGACAGATGTCCACATGGTGAAGTCACTGGAACGGCGGGACATCAGGTAGACCCGAGAGGGAAAGTCAAAGGAGAAAGGAAAGGAGCCTCTTCCTTCCAGCTCACCTCCAGCCGATGAGTGGCGTCATCCGGCAACAACTCACTGACCAAGTCCTCGAGCGATTTGGGTTGGATGGCGAGGGAGGGGGCCGGCTTTGTGAGGGAAACGCCATGTTGTCTGGTTTGCTCTTTTTGAAGACGGCGCTCCTTTCTCAGGTCTTTAGCCTTCCGACATGGAGGTTGGCTCGGGTCAGCACCGCTGCCTGCACACAGGTAAGGAGACATCGTTTAGTTCAGTCTGTGACGTTTAGGCCGATGCCTCCCACTTAAGTCAAGCGGCTGAGACCAGGACGAGCGACCCATGACCATCTAAACAACGCGTCAACGCCAAGGTCCACGAGCCGCATCCTGCCCGCCAGATGATTTCCAGTTACTGATATGAATGGCCCGGCAACATCTCAAACTATACTTTAGTGAGGTTAGCTTAAGGAGGCTGAGAGATCCGTTATGATGAACTCTAACTTTACTTTTGGACCACACAGCGTTCCACGTCATGAGGGGGCGGGTCATCCTCCTGTCACTCATAGTGCAGATGAAAATAAACATAACAGGATGAAATTATGAGGGGCCATATAAGACATTATTTATTCTGAACCATTCACATTCATACATTCTTGCTCTCACAGTCATATATACTCTCTTTCGCATACATATATTCTCACTTGCACATTGTGAGAGCAAGAATGTATGAATGTGAACAGTTCAGAATAAATAATGTCTTATACGGCCCCTCATATAAAATGACTATTTTTTTTAATTCACATTTGTTACGGCTGTTGGTTTTGTTCTTCGTCATCAAATGGGGCATAACAATATTTATGTTAACAATGTGACGCCATAAAAGCACATGTGCCTACAGCTGGAAGAGGCTTAGTGCCAAATATCTTACAATAATAACCCTGACTTTTAGAAATGAGGAAATTAGATAAAGTGTAGTTTGTTTGACAGGAATCCTACGGGCACTTACGGATCACGTGCACACCCTGTGTGTGTGGTCAGTGAGGGACCAGTGCTCACACCTTACCAACCGCTAGAGTGTGGCGTTGGGACGGCGTCACCCGTACGTCATGAGTGTGCGTAACTTCCATTCTGAGTACTTTACTATACACCTACCACACACACAATAATGGTATGTTCCATTTTCATGACGTCCCTTGGGGAGGACGTACAGCCTCAAGGAAACTGAAAGACACCCCTGCCCTCCCCTTAAGGTGCAGCCGCTCCTGTCTAAGATCCTCCACGGACCGGGACGACCCAAGAACCTGCAGAACCCGTACGGATGTACGTGACTAAGCCTTTAGCTGGTTTTGGAGTGAGTTCAGGCGGGATTCAAAGAAGTGAGAGTCAATCAGGAGCTCAGAGACGATGAATCTCTATGATTATCCACAAACAGGCCCTAACAGCCATCTGCAAGGCCTTAAAAAGAGAAACTCCAGTACTTTCTAAAGGTTCAGCATAGAAATCAATAAAAACAGATAAATTCATGTGTTTAATGGAAAATTATTTTGGCAGCATGCAAAGTAGATGGACAATCAAGACATTTCCAGGTGGCAAAAGCCTCGTCTTATTGTTTTTCTACACAAAATGAAGAGCACAAACATTCCCTCATTGGACATTTTCCTCCGTTTTTCACTCTGCTTCTCCTTTAACAGCTCCTGCTAGGATCTCTGGCCGTCCGCCCGCCGCATGTCAACCGTTTACACGCCTACATCCTGTTTGGAGCAATAAGGAAACGAGCGTTTCCTGCTCGTACCACCAGCAGCTCACCCACTTTCCCCTGAGATGACTCAGAACAGAGTGAGCCCCCCCAGCACAGAGGAGCACAGGTCTCACACCTCCGCCCGCCGTCCTCCACCTTCTGCTCGGCTGTGTTCTTTATTTGCGTGAACAGATCCTAAAGTGGGATTCTGCTCAGCAAAAACATCTGCAGATAAAGTCTGACGGATCAGTTCCCGCTCACGCAGTTAGTGCAGTTTGCACTTCAGAAGGTCTTCAACTTTCTGAAGACTTTCACAGGAAGCTTACAGCCCCCCCTCATGACAAACATCACCTGCTGTGGACATAAATGCAGGAGAAAAACCCTGACAGAGCTCCTGCTCCGTTCCCTGGAGACGGTCGTCTTTATTAAAGGACTTTAGTCAAGATATGACTGGAGCTTCCCCAACATTTGAGAAACTCCACTCGTAAATCTAGAGCGAGTGGATGTCCAGGTGTTTTCTGTTGGAGGGGGTGTTGAAGACAATAAAAACCTCCTTCTTCCGCTGTGCTGTGAAGGCTTGTTATCTCAGACACTTTCACTGAGATCAGCCCTGACTAAGACATCTCAGAGAGAAACAGCTGCAGTTCCCTCTGGCTGTTGACGTTCTTGGTCTTTGGAATCAGCTGCTTCCCGTCTCCAACATACATTTGTTTTATTATGGATATAAAAGCTGGATTGATTCCACGACAGGAAAATTCAATTGTGCAATAAAACACGATAATAATAAATATATATATATATATATATATATATATATATATATATATATATATATATATATATATATATATATGCTGTATATGGAGGAACAGCAAAAAAACCTTACATTAGCAACAGTGGCCCCCTCTGGAGGGAACTGGTAACTACACCAACATGAGGCTCCTGCTGGGAAAAACGGATCCTGAAGGTACTTTTTTGGTGTGACTTCATGGAGCTGCACTGATGAGGATGGACAAAATGAAGAAGACTAATATAACAGCCGATCAGGCTTTAAAATTCCATGTTTATTTTAATACTATAGTGAAAGAAGGTAGAGAACATTGGCTTCTTCAGGACAATCACACAGAACATAAGAAGGCTTTTCATCATTTTTAAAGAATCCAACTGGAGCCAAAACCACAAAGGGGTCAAAATGACCCACAACTTGAATTGTAAAAAAAATTGTTCCATTCATAAGTGCTTTTTCTGAACAACAACAGAAAATCCACATCTATGTCTATGTCTGAATTCCCACCATAACCCCTAACTACTAAAAAACTATATAGTGTGTGTGTGTGTGTGTGTGTGTGTGTGTGTGGGTGTGTGTGTGTGTGTGTGTGTGTGTGTGTGTGTGTGTGTGTGTGTGTGTGTGTGTGTGTATATATATATACACATATATATATGTGCTCTGAGAGGATCCTAAAACAGGAGACTCATGACACAAACTGCTCAATTACTATTCAAATAAATGTGGATTTTCTAATCTAAACAAAATAATTCACAAAAGACCGATTGATTCAACAATAACAAGACAACAATGAGAGCAGTCACATCCACAGAGGTGCATCAACAGCTGAAATGATTTTAAATCCTTGTAAGTCCACTGTATGAAAAATCCTATATAAAAGGGGTTGATTTGATTTAAATCCTGGGAAATTCAACTCAAAGGCCAGAATAATAAAAGTTTAACATTCCTGAGCAGAAAATCTATACCAGAAATAATTAAAAAAACAGACATGTAATAATGAGATAAATCATGAAAAGGTTACCAAAGTTTGAAGTACATCTATAGAAAGAAGCGGGATCAAACCTCAGACGCTCATCCTGATGATTCAGGGTCACGATCGAGACTCTGATGCACCGCAACAACCAACAAATGCGTCCCACAAATTGCCATCTTTATGTACAGAGCAATGCAATGCATGACGTAAAGAAAAGAGTCTGCTGGAAACAAACACTGAAAAGTGAAACGAGCTCCAGAGGACAAACATTTCTGCAGGTTTACGCTTCACATGCTGAGAAGTTTTCAACCAAATCAGCAGCTGCCATTGAAAAAAATCCTTCCAAATCCAGAAAAGTCTTTTAAGATTTTCCTATAGAAAATACTGGGATGTTGTTTTGTTTTTTAAATAAATATATATTTTTTAAAAGACCAAAAACTGATGGAACAAACAAAATCAGTCTGACTTTCCTGAATTCATTCATTAATTTAAGGTTCTGCTCTAATCTCATCTCATCACCAAAATGATTAACAAACATGACGTCCTGCAGTTGATGTGTGACAAACAGGTGAGCTTGTGTTTACTGGTGCGGAAACCCCCCACCAGCACTGATGGGGGATAACCGTGGCCCGGTGGTGAAGCGGTTCCTACCTGCTTTAGGAGCTTTTCTGTCACTCGGGACACAAGCGGGATCCTTCTGGCATGCTAAAGGGCTTGTAGGAGGAGACACTTCTGCGACGGAGAGAGACTGGGCTTTGTCCTGCCCGACGTCCGTCACTGCGGCACACTTCAGCTCTGAAGGACAGGCCTTCGTGGACCCCCGAGGACCAGCATCTTCACACGCCGAGTCCATCAGGTCACCTTCAAAAACCCAAAAACCCAGAATCCAGATCAGTAGAGCATGGATCTCTAACAGGAAATCCTCCTTTTAACAGTCATTTTTACACAATAAACTGACCAGGCTCCTGTCCTTCTGGCAGCTCCCCTTTAGAAAGGAACTTGTTCATCTTTTTGAGAACTTTCTTGTGGGATTTGGAAGGCTGGAATTTCAGCGCATGACATCTAGACAGAGAAACCAGCAGTTGTTGTTGTTGTTGTTGTGGTTGCGTGTTCCCAGATGGAATGACGTCGTTCTGGTGTCTTTAACTCAACATTTGGAGTCTTTTTTCTTTTTAACGAAGCTTCATTTACAGCAGGAAGTGCGGGGATTTACCTGATGGCGTACTGGGGACAGCAGGTCTTCTTCAGTGTGGGCTTGTAAACGTACTTCCCACTCCTGAAACACAAAATGCATTTAGGCCACAAACAGACACCAGCATATGGAGTCATGCTCAGTAATATACCTAACATGCATAGACACAGATAAGGACATGTCAAACCGTGAGGCTAAAGAGAAAAAAACTGGACATAAAAACTAGAATGACAAGCAGATCATATCGTGCTTTTGGCTAAAGGAAGACAAAATCCTACACAAAATAAGACAGACGAACATAATATTAATTACAAAAACGCAACCTTCCCATGAGGAAATCTTACCTCCTCCATCCTCGATCGATCAGGTCTTGGTAGTCTTGAACAGTCATAGTGTGAGACCACATCCCTAACAAAACCAAAAAGTCCTTTTGTTATCAGAATTTGCCATGTTTAAATAATAATGACACAATACATTTTATGAACTTTAATTATGCCCATTAAAAAAAACCTAAATATCACAAAATAAAAACCTAAAGTGTCTTTTTTTCATGAATGAACCCAAACTGTATTTAAACTCATTCAAATGATCCGATAACAGTAAAAGGAAAACTTAGTCATCATTCAGCCGCCAATGAGATCAGGTAAGAAATTACAAACACCTGGAAGTTTTTTTTCACCATATATAAACCAATTTTTTCACCAATAAACACATTGTCAAACTCAATGTGTTTATTTTACTAAAATAAACTTTGAAATAAAAGCAAAATCAATTTCACTTTAAACTTTCATTGGTTTTTGGTTTGTCAATTGTACGGTGAAAAAAAAAGACATTTTTAATTCACTGTTTGATGACGGCATCCCGTGAGGGTCATTCCCACAGCGCCTGAGTGGAAATCCAAAAATCCAGCAGCTCTGCGGGTCGGAGCTCCAGCTGAAGTTGACATCAGGCGTTTCAGTTCACTAAGCTGACGGCGAGTCCTGAAGCCGGATGTTCTCAGTCACAGCAGAAGACTTGGTGTGATACAAAACAACACGACCATTTACAATCTTTCCTGGGGGGCAATGAGATCGTCACATCCGTCTCATCTGTTTTACAACGTTTCAAAAGTAATGTCTCTTTTTGCTCTATTTTATTATTATTATCTGCTATAGACAAAGGATTTGTTTTGTCCGTTTTCAGATATCTCAGTAACTTTTGTGAGTTTTTCCTTCATTACCAGACTGATGACAAGAACACAAAAATAAAAACCCAGTGCAGCTGCCGTTAGGATGGTGAGGGCTGGTAAAGCCGTGTGTCAGAAACACATGGTGAGATGAACAGCTGTAACAAACTCTGCAGTGAAATGAGATTATCAGTGGGGTTCACTGCATAGGTTCAGTTCTTTGAGACCCACTGCGATGAAAGTTGTGTTTTTAACGTGTTCTTCTAGCATTTTTCTCATGATAGAAGACATTTATGATTTAAGTTCTGAGTATTTCTTTATTCAAATCGCCATGGATCAGAAGTAGATTAAAGAGGCAGTTTGAAAGAGCTCAGCCGTGACAGAAACGGTGGTTAGCGGGTCATAAGCTTCCCGCTCTGCTCCATTCCGATCATCCACCTGCAGACCAACAGATCCATGAACGTCTTTGTTTTCCTGGTCTGAGCTGGAATCTGGATCAGAACTGGACGGATGGATGGATCTAATACTGCTGCTGTTTTTAGCTACACTAGTGTTAGCTTGGGGTTGTGAGGGACTGTAAGCTAGCGGGAGAGAGTGTAAACAAAGGAATGCTGGGATATCATTGAAGGGCTACTTCCACGCCAACTGTCCCGCCCACAACCTAGAGGGGACTCTCTACTGAACTCCTGCCGCTCTGCAGAAACTATATCTTTGAAAACGACACCGGTTTATTGATTTTGGCTAAAAACAGCGTCATCAGAGTTAAAGACCACTGGGAACGCCTTGGAAACAGATGAAAACCTCGTTGGAGTGGGACTTTATCAGACAAACCCATCAGCGAGGCACGGTGGAGCGAAGCTGGACTCTTTAGAGACGTGATGAAGAAAATTTTTATCTAATGTGACCTGCATGTACAAATACTACAAATGTAAATAAAATTACCAACAAATCATTTTGTGAATCATGAAAAAGGACTGTGTGGTTTTTTAAGGGACTAAATTCTAAATCCAGTAGCTTTTTTTTTAAAAGAATGAAAAAAGTAGAAATGGATCAGCAGCCCGGCAGGAGGAGCCGCTCTGTTCTTCAGCCTCCACTGAAGCATAACGGCCTCAGACGATGGCAGATCGCAGCCGCTCCGTTCCCACCACTGATAACATCAGCACACGAATCAATGCCTTTGACGCTGCAGCTGCCTTTACTGTAAAATAAGCAGCGATCACAATGAAGACGGTCAACAAAAAAACACCTCTGCAGAACGAGGACTACAAAATAAAAGCCTCTGAATCAACACTTTTAGATGCTTTCTAATGGAAATGACAAACCCAGTGACTTCCTGAGAAGACATGAGAGTAAAACGGGATGCACATATAGACTAGGGCTGCACATATAGACTAGGGCTGCACATATAGACTAGGGCTGCACATATAGACTAGGGATGCACATATAGACTAGGGCTGCACATATAGACTAGGGCTGCACATATAGACTAGGGATGCACATATAGACTAGGGCTGCACATATAGACTAGGGCTGCACATATAGACTAGGGCTGCACATATAGACTAGGGCTGCACATATAGACTAGGGATGCACATATAGACTAGGGATGCACATATAGACTAGGGCTGCACATATAGACTAGGGATGCACATATAGACTAGGGCTGCACATATAGACTAGGGCTGCACATATAGACTAGGGCTGCACATATATACTAGGGATGCACATATAGACTAGGGATGCACATATAGACTAGGGCTGCACATATAGACTAGGGCTGCACATATAGACTAGGGCTGCACATATAGACTAGGGCTGCACATATAGACTAGGGCTGCACATATAGACTAGGGCTGCACATATAGACTAGGGCTGCACATATAGACTAGGGCTGCACATATAGACTAGGGATGCACATATAGACTAGGGCTGCACATATAGACTAGGGCTGCACATATAGACTAGGGCTGCACATATGAGCAAAACCTGCGATATGCGATATTAGTGATCAATATTGCGATAACGATATAATTTGCAATATAGCAAAACAACCGAAAACATCATTACCATTTGTAAGTTTAAAAAAATTATCCTCCAAATGACTCTCACTGACGTAGGAGGCAAACATCTAACATAAAAGGGCTCATCTGATTGGTCAAATGCATAAATGGATTCATTTGATTCGTTAAATGCTTCAGGGATTGTTTTAGCACATTTAAGGAAACCATTTATTGTGATTTTTGCTGACTTTTGCGATACGGATATTGCACTGCTTGATAATGCGATAACAATAAATTTGCGGTATGTTGTGCAGGCCTACTATAGACTGTAAAAACAATGGAGGAATGGAGGTGTGACGTCACCCACAGACAATGCCTTACCTGCGGCTCTCGCAAAATGAGGCTGAATCCCTCACTGCTGCTTCCTGATACGGGCGCCGCCATGTTGAGGCCAGTCGACAGAGATTGGTCCGAGTCATCATATCGATGGCAATGGTGACAGTAGATGTAATAGATACGATGACTCAGGACCAAAACCCAGTCGACTGGTTTGAACATGGCGGCGCCCGTATCAGGAAGCATTCGTACTTCCTGTTTGGGCACATGAGGTTGGAGGGGTTGGGCTGTCCATTGTTACAGTCAATGAATGTAACACAACCAGATTAACACTCCTGACTTGGATCAGACAGGAGATCTTACCGGGGCTCATTGGCGGCATTAGCAGCTGAATGAAGACTAAATATAGTGGACCTTAACCTCTGACATCAGTATGATCTCCACAGGAAATCCCATTTCTAAGGTTATAAAATGTCTTTTACACAGTGTTCAAAAACATAAATATACCTAGTAATATTCAAATTTTCCACCATATTTATGTATAGATGCTGCCTGAAAAGTTATACAACCACATGTAATTTCTGACAGGATCCTGTTTTATATAAATGTCTCCGGTTAGAGAAGAAAATAAAAAAGTAGCCATTAAACAAAAAGCGATCAGAACTAATGATCACCTCTGGATAACAATGCTGCAAACAACTGATAAAAGTGCTTAAATGTACTTAACAGAAATATCAGTTGGTTGATTTTTGTACATTTAACAAACATTGTAAAGAAACGTAGAGGTTTAATTGTTAAACTAATTCAATTTGATTCAATAAATATAGATTCATAATTTTTCTTTTTATTATTTTAACTAATTTAAAGGTGCCATTTTTGTTAGCTTAGATATGAATCCTTATATTTTAAATGAATTTTTACATTAAAAAATGGTTCTACGAGATGAACTTGACTGTTTTAACCAGTTTCATATTTTGATTTTTTTTTAAAAAACTTTATTAAACCACATAAGTTTTACATGGAGGACCAGTACCAATGGTTCGGCACCGCCCGCGTTAGTCCGCATAGACTCGTTTTCGGATGTAAAGTAGTTCTTCTTGAAGGGAAACTTAACTTTTTGAAAGGGAGACTTTTCTTTAGAAATTTTATTTTTTTCTTGGGGAAAAAACACAAAAAACGACCAGCAGCATGATGCTAGGAGCTAACACACGACTAGTTTAGTAATCCAACGCCGTCTATATAAAGGTCTATTTTATGTATACACTGTGAGCAACATGCACATAATGTGTTTATATGTTTTATAAAACTTGCACGCGCACACGGACTGCTCATGTAGCTTAAGTACCAACGGCTAACATTTCTCCCCACAGCTGAGCCGGTGACTTCAGAGGCTAGCTTCATGAAGCTAGCTCGTTAGCACAACATGTAATCTACGGCCGCGTTTCTACGTGACAAATAAATTACCATGAGAGAAGTTTCCTTTGTCATTTTTGCAGTAACCGCAGCGGTATCCGTCATCCCCACCGAAGTATTCCACTATGGTATAGGAGGAGTCCCCTGCCATCTTCACCATCAACGCAGGACACACAGCTGACTTCGACAGGTCAAAGGGCGACCACCGGAAACTCCGCCCACATTCCATGCGTCACCACTGATGCCTTCAGAGGTCGTGGGAACTTGGAAAATGTCAATATGTAGGAAGATTTTCTTTATTTCACAAAAACCATTAGTAGTTACCGCCTGAACAGTGATACTATAAAACTAGTTTAATTTTTGTGACAAAGAAAAACGCAAATGACCACAAAGCTGCCATAATAAAGAGTTTTGTCATAAATATAAAACCACAAAGTCATGATTAAGGAAGTATTCACAATATTTATTAAATTATCTGTGCAAAAAGGGACAAACCAAATCAGAACCAATATGCCACACAAAATAAAACTGCAGTTTTTTGAGTGTTAGGAATAATCTGAATGTATAAAAAATACATTATAAAAATACCAGGAGGTGTAACCATCATTCTCCATTTTTATCTTAAAATAATAGATTCACAGGGAAAAATCTTGTGCATTAAATGCAATCTTTCATACTTTAGCATGACATTAATATGAGTTTCCTCTTATCAAATCGCCGTTTCAGGAGGTTTGTATATATTTAAAGCACAGGATCACAGGTTTATGGAGAACTTTGACCAATCGAGTCAAAGGAGTAGCATCTGTTCTCCGTTGAATTCACTTCTGAACCTTTGAAGTGGACTCACACAGGTGATGAAGCAGCAGATGACAGACCACTGGCAGTAACAAAACAGTTTATTCTCTTTAAGGACAGCTTTCTGTGCACCTAACGAAAACCGCCTTGAGGAACTGGGATGTTTTCATGTAGATATTTCATACTGCCTTGCTCAGAGAAGTCTGATACAGTCTGTCCCTCTCCCCGAAGAACCCATTTGGTGGTGAGGAGACCCTCCAGACCCACGGGGCCTCTGGCGTGAATCCTTGCTGTGCTTATGCCGACCTCGGCCCCTTAACGAGAACGTAAAAGTGCCGCTTGAACACAAAAGTAAATCAATGACCAGAAATGTGTCAAAATAACGCATACCCACCCAGGCCAAAGCGGTACCCATCAGCAAAGCGAGAGCTGGCGTTCCAAAAAACGCAGGCGCTGTCCACCTGCTGTAAGAACTGTTCAGCTGTTTCCTCGTTCTCCGTGACGATGACGTCCGTGTGGGAGCTGCCGTATTTGTGGATGTGGTCCACGGCGTCCTGCATGCCGTCCACCACCTCAATGCAGCATTCGAGGTCGCCGTATTCGGTGCGGAGAGACTTCACCTCAGACGGGCTGAAAGTTAAATAAGATGCGAACCGCGGACCTGCATGGATTTTTACCTGAAAGAAGACAAAAAGCTCACACACTACTGTTGTACTTAACAACTTTCTGGACCTCCATGAGCTCCACACTTCAGTGTGTGCGTAGGTTTCTTACATGTTCCTGTCTCAGCATATCAATGATCTGGTCAAACATAGGAGTTCGCAGTAAATCTCTGTGAATTAGGAGGGTCTCCATAGCATTGCAGGCTGCAGGGTAGTCACATTTGGAGTCTTTGACTAGAACACAAGATGTCAAAAGTTATTAGAAATCCAGGGTTACAATAAGAAGATATTAATATGTAGGGTGAAGTCTGGAGTTGGATTATTCTAAAACACAGACTAAACTGTGCATTTTTGTAATGATGGATATTAAAAAAGAAAATTCAGATTAAAAATTGCATTTCTGAGCATTTATTGCTTTAAACTGTTGTGAAACAGGAGCAGACAAAAAAACAAAACAACAAAAGGCTGTTTGGAAACTCCTGTAGCAGTGACGCAGGTGCTACAATTGGTGGGCTGCTCCGCCCCATTCTGATGAATCCGTTTGCATTTATCCGCTCTGCAGAAACTATGTCCCAGAAAACGACACAGCTATTTGGATCTAATAAACCGCAGTTTATTAGAGTGGGACTTTAACTCTGTCAAGCACCAACAGACTTGTTTTAACCCAATAGCAGATTTGATTATAGGAGGAAATAAAAAAATCAGACTTTTAAGGAAAATTCTCTCCTTTCTTTTCAATGATATTGAGCTGCAGACTTTAATTTATTTTTTTCCTCCACAGTTTTCCGGCTTAAGAAGGAGCTGCTTGCAAAAACGAAACATTAGGGAAATAAGATGTCAGATGTCACGACAAATACAGTGAACATAACATAATAGATGTGTAAACGACAAATTGACAGCAACAACTTTACATCATAGGATCGATTCTTTCCTTTTGAAATTTGGGGCAGACATTTTAAAACATAACTCCCTAAAGTTATGGGCGACAGTGGCTCAGATGGTCGGGCAGGTCGGTCCCGGTGACGGACAGAGGGGCGGCCACGCCTCTGTCCGTCTGCCCCGGGGCAGCTGTGGCTGCATCAGTAGTTACCATCACCAAGTATATGAATGAATAATGGACACATTGGAAGAGTCTGGAAACGCGCAGATAAATCTAATCCATTATTATTATTATTATTAAAGCGTTTGCTAGAAAAAGCAGAAACACGAGAAATATATATATATTTTTGCTGTTTTAGTTAAAGTAACTTATGTCTTCCATGACCCCAAACCCTTAAACTCATGTCTTAAATTAAGCATTGACAGATCTTACATAGATTAATATCTACATGACTACCAGACGGAAAAGAAGCGCACAGTAAATCACAGTAAATACGTACCAATGTCCAGAGCTTTGTCTATGCTGGCATCGGCGTCGATGTAAACATGACAAACGCCCTCACTGTGGCCCAAGACGGGGATGCCTTTGGCAGCTCTCTGAATGTCCCGGACCAGCTGGGATGAGCCTCTTGGAATGATCAAGTCGATCATCTTGTCCAGTCTGCACAGATCCTCCACTTCTTCCCGTGTGCTGACCTACAAGACGCAGCAGCGGCACAGATTAGATCCCAATAACTCCATGAAACTGCAGAAAAACACCACCATCTATCTCACCAGCTGGATGGCGTCCGACACCCCGTGGATGGAGAGCGCCTCCTGAGTCAGCTGATGGAGGATCTTGTTGGTGTTGGACGCCTCCTTCCCGCCCTTCAGCAGCAGAGCATTTCCACTGGCGATTGCCAACGCCGACACCTGGGTTCAAAGGTTACACACATTTCATCTAAACGAAATGAAAATAAATCCACATTCAGCCGCAGAGACGGATGCTCAGCCGACCTGTGGGAGGCAATCGGGCCGCGACTCAAAGATGACGAGCAGGACACCAATGGGAACCGTGATCTGTTCCAGTTCCAGGTTGTTGGCCACCCTCGTCCGTCTGAGCACCCGCCCCACACTGTCGCGGGACGCCACGGCAAGCTGGCGAAGGCCAATGGCGAGGCTGTTCAGCTTGGAGGTTGAGAGACTCAAACGGTTGATCAGGGGCTGCGGCAAAAAACCTAAGAGGACAAAAGACATGGCTGACAAACCAAGAGAAAACCAAAGGAATCCTGCAAACTAAACACTAACTAGACTTAGGTTCTTCGTTATCAGACACGGTAGAAGTCAGTTACTAATACAGACAGTATGAACTACAGACATTACTGAACTAAAACCAACTAGAATTGGACTGAAGCCGTGTTTAAATGGAAGACTAGGATTTTGACGCATCTTCAGGTCTTCTCTCCGTCTCACCTTACCTGTCGCAGACGCCAACTCCATGTCTTTCCTGTTGGCTGTGAGAATTTCCTCTTTTCTCTCGGTTAGAAGCTCAGCAAGGCAGCAAATGATCTCTTCTCTCTGGAAAACAGAGATTTTAACATTTCGTTAAAATCTACTTACAGTTAGTCATTAAACAAATAAGGTCTTGTTTTGGGATGTACACATCCTCTTCAACCCCACCTGCTCGGGCAGCAGGGAGGCCAGAGTGCGGCCTGCATGCCGCGCCATCTCCGTCTGCTGCTCCACAGTAGGACCTAGTTTTGCAAATATTCACAAATGTGACAAACACAACAAAACAAGCCCATTTTTCCTTAAAAAAGCGCTTTATTCCATACCAGCAGGTTTGACTTCAGAGAAGAACGTGCCAACTTTCTTCCCCTCCACGATGTCTGTGATAACGTGGCCGGTGACCTTAGGATCCGTTCCGTTGGCGATGACGACGGAGGTCCCGCCCTGTAGCGCCCACAGAGCAGCTTTGACCTGTGTCAGGCGGCAGGAAGCAGAATCACGCCACTTTGTTGCTGCGTGTTTACATACCCAGATAAAAAGAGGTCTGCCATGCGGACCTTAGCTTCCATGCCACCGATTCCAACTCTGGACTTGGTACCGTAGGTGACAGACTGCTGGTCTCCAGGGTAGAATATGTCGATCAGCTTAGCATCATCTGTTCCTGGGGGGCTGTCATACAAACCTACGCAAAACAATGTCGTCATTTGGAAGTACAGAAAGTAACCAAAGCGGAAAACGTATCACTCCAGTGGTCAATTCTTGTAGTAAAGCCGGCTAGTTCTGCTTTTCTTGTGTGTAAAACTTTAAACAAACACTTCCTGGAAACACAGTGGGCGTGTCCAAATTTGAGGGCTGCGTCCTTCCCGGGCGACGTTGGCCAGGTCCTTCGTCGAGCGGATGGGCCGGATGTTAACGGCTGTGAACGTGGACGAGTCTAGCCTTTAGATCACATGTGTCAAACTCAAGGCCCGGGGGCCAAATGTGGCCCTCCATGTCATTTCATGTGGCCCGCGAGAGCATAAGAGTTTTTATCTTCTTAAAATGAAAAATAGAAATCGGTGTGTATTTATTCATATCTAGGGGGAATTGAACTTAAACTATCGGATTGGGCAACTAAACATTAGGACTTAAACACTGTCCATATAACCTAACCTGACAGAATCAAACGTAAAAGGATTTATGCTAAAGTAACAAGCAAACATATGTTTCTATGCATCTGTAATTGTCACTTTAAAGCAGTGCTTCTCAAATAGTGGGGCGCGCCCCCAGGGGGGGGCACGAAGCGATGCCAGGGGGGGCGCGCGGTGGTGGCGGTTTTAGGCACAGGTTTGTCCGGTGCGCAAATTTAACGTGGGGGCAGCGGTGACAGCGGCTCAGTGCTTGGAAAATAATCTGGTCCACTATTCGGTTCCTATTGTCTGTTCTGTCTGTCCGCGGCTGCGCGAGTGAGAACGAAAGGGGAGGGGTGGTGTGGGCCCTGTCTGCCAGGGGAATCGGGGCACGCGGACCACTGCTACCGCTGCCTGTTGCCCAAGATCACCGCTGCCCTTAGATTCCTAAGCTCATGCTAACAATGTCATTCTTTATGAACTTTTGTAGACATTTTGATGACGTGTCTTTATTTTCCATCCATGTTTTCTTTGTCTGCCTGTGGTTTAGTTGGTGTCAGACAGACATAAAGACAGCAGGTAATGCAGGAAAACAGCTGCACTTTTATGAGATCAGAAATAAAAAATCCGTCATTTAGAAAAAAAAAATCAGCACGTTTTTACCTATTTCTTCAGACTAAAAACGTAAAATATATTGGTGCTGCTGTGTTAATGTTTCAGATCAATTTAGATTTAATATTATTTATTGATTGAATTATTTTTTTCAGCATCAAATGGTTCAGTTGGTCAAAATGTTTCTAGTTTAAATAAGGAATGACAGATTTTTTTTATTTCAGGTACTTTCAGCTTCTTTTCTGTTTTAGACTAGAACAGGGTTTCTGTGGCTAAATAAAGTTAATATTTGTTGAAAGTGGATTTATTTTGCTTTTTTCTTTTGTTAGTGTTAAAAGATACAATTTTAGGTATACAAATTTTATAGATACTGACCTGATGTATTGTCACCGCGCGAGTGTGTCTGTGTGTGTGTGTGTGGGGGGGGGGGGGTTATGGGGGGGGGGGGGGGGTCAGGGGGGGCGCGAAACATTTTCTTTTCCTAGGGGGGGCCTGGCAAAAAATAATTGAGAAGCACTGCTTTAAAGAGTTACAATAAATAAATAATGAATGATTTAACATGAAGAAGTAGTTTCATTTATTTTTGATTACATTCGGTTACACGTATAAGTAATATCTGGCCCCTTGAAGACAACCACTATGTGGATGTGGCCCTCTGTGAAATTTAGTTTGACACCCCTGCTTTAGATCATTCCAGCCGTTACATCAGTCAATGTCCTGTCGCCTAGCAACCGTGAGTCCCGAACAGAGAGGAGTAGTGAACCGGGTTTGAGCTCAACATTTTCCTGGCTCATTTGATCCAACTGTTAATCTTGGAGGTTTAATTATAAAAAAAGTGTAATTATCTCCAACTCTGGGTCAGAAAATCTCTGGGTTCAGCTGCAATGCATCTTGGGATATGAACAACAAAGATGGATACACCAGACCAATCCTTGAAATCGGGGAAAAGAAGGCCGTATTCGTTGACAGCAATTGAAGAAGTCTTTGAATTTGGACAACTCTTGTCGCGGCGTAAGCTACAAATGCAGCGCAGGAAGAACGCAGCCCTCCAATTTGGACACAGTGGCTGAAGAGATGATTTGATTTAACAAAGTTTGAGCAAAGTAGAAACGACTTCTGTTACCTTGAACGTCAGACAGCGCGATAAGAAGGTCAGCTTTCATTTCAACAGCGAGGCGGGCGGCCAGGCTGTCATTATCTTTGATGCTTATGACCTGAAATTAAGAGAAACTTCGTTAAGTCAGGATAAATATTCAAATATGTGAGGTTTCACGAAACTGTTGCTTTTTCTAGACTTTAAAAAGTAATTAGATGTCATTTTATGCAGCAGTCTGGGACTCAGGGAACCCAAAAAGTGTTAAGGTGCTATATCATTAAAGCTTTATTCATTCAAAAAAATGATTCAATCTCCAGAATTATCCTGGTTAAATACAAATAAAGTCATTAAACAGTAGAATGTTTTAAAGTAGACACCAATAGCAAACATCAGCTGATGTTTGCTCATTAAAATAAGTTAGATGACAACAAAATACATTCAAAAAAATACATGTAATGTGATGAGAGACCATTAGGAAGCATGCAATATGTTACACAGATGGATTTCCCCGCCACCTCCTGGTATTCCCAGCATGCCCATCACCCAGTACCCACATTTACCCCCTGAAGGTCACTGTTGGGAACAGGGGGAGGAACTACGGCGTCGTTGGTGTTGATGATGGGAACGATGTTCATCCTCAGCAGTTCGTGGAGCGTGCTGTTCAAGTTGCGCCGCTTTTGCTCATCATGAAAATCCAGGTTTGTGACCAAGATCTAGAGATGTGAGAAGCGTTAATAAACGCGCAGTGAGGTTCTCCTGCACGGTCAGACGAGGACATACCTGTGCCGTGCAGATGCTGTACTGGGTGAACATGGCTTCATACAACGCCATCAGCCCGCTCTGTCCAGCGGCTGCACACGCTCGTGCCTCCAACACAGGAACTGACTGAATCATGGAAAGCATCCGGGTTGAGAGATAAATCAGTTCACTTCACTACGGTGGCCCAGAAGGGTCACAACACTTTAGTTTCGCATCACAACACGAAATAACACTACAATTCGTCACAACACTACAAAAATTAACTCACAACACGACAAAATCAAATTAATCGAATTGTAACATGTTATTTTGTGTTGTGTTGCAAATCTTAAGTGTTGTGACCCTTCTGGGCCACCATACTTCACCTATGAAAGGTAAATCCACAATACTTGCTGGCATCATTACCATCTCTTTGAGCTGGTTCTGTCCAGAGTGCAAAGCCTGTCTGACACTTTGAGACAGCAGAATCTCGTGTCGCAGTCGCTGCTTCCCAAAAGCCACGGCGCCGCTCGTAACGATCATCATCTCCCGTCCTTGATTCTGCAGCACGGCCACCTGCGGGGGAAAAGACGGCGCTTGGGGTTAAGAGCCGGTGGAGGGGAGGGGGACATCTCCTCAGCTCCCGGTCAGACATCACCTGCTCCACGATGGAGGCGAGCCGTCCCAGCGCCAGCCCACATTCATCCCCCCGTGTGACCACAGCGCTGCCCAGCTTCACCACAATCCGCTTGGCCTGTTTCAGCTCACTGCGGTGGGCAAAGGACTTCCCATGTGGCCGTGGGAGAGAAACTGCAGGGGGGGCACAAGAAGAGGCTCGCGTGACAACACCACGCGGGAAGCCATTTTTTTTGCATCATGCCAGAGTCATGTCAAACTTACATTTGGCCTGAGAGAAGGTTCTGATGATGATGGAAGCTGCACAGACGTCATGACCGCGCCGGGTCCTGGAGGGCAGCTGGGAGCACAAGGCCAGCCGGGCAAACATGGTGCAGAAACAGAAGCCCTGCAGCAGAGATGGACGCGGGTCAGAGCCGGGCTACGGTCTCAGTGGACTGACTGAGTGACCTCCCGTCAGATCAGAAACTATTGGGGGTCAGGACCGTTCAAGCGGCATCGCCTCAGCTTTCTGTTACTTTACCCTGAAAATGTACTCGTTAAACGTTTAATTCACACAAAATTAAATCGGTATTATTCAGACAGACTGAATTACAGTAAATTGTAATTCTAATATATCAGTAAAACTGACTTCAGGCTCAGGCAGCGTGTCGGTAGTACAAACAATAAAGCCGGACGCCAGCTAACGCTAGCTAGCTTTAGCTACTGTAAACTTCTGCTGTTGTTGTTAGAGAAAAAAGTGCAATAATAATGTTTTTACAAAAAGTGGTTTTACCTGATAATGTCGGACCTAAAAGCTTTCCTGAATGTACAGTGAGGGAACCGCGGTTAGGGGACGCGTCAGTCAGACTCCCGGTGCTGCCACATCCACATCCACGCTGTTGGGGAAGCTCACATTAGCAGCTATTCACCAAACAGAGTTACGCAGAAGACCGTCCATGAGCACGCGAAGGGCTCGAGCTTTTTACGTAGGTACGTCATCACGCACGTAGACAAGAACCAATCAGATTTGACCCATGCAAGAACTTTCAATTATTGCAGCAAGAACTAGAAGGAGCTGCGTTTCCAGAGGAAAATGCAGGGTTGGGTGCTATATTGCTGAATGAAAATGAAACTTAAAGGGTCATAATTGAAAAATAAATAAACAAATGATCAAAGTGAAATCAATCGAAAAACAGCACAACAACAAAATAGATATCAAAATGCCAGAGTCGGGTATCAAACCAGCGAGATTCTGCACCAAGGATTCCTTATGTGTTTCATTGGAGGCAAAAATCCTGGAATATATGAAAAGTTCAAGGATTTGAAGGACCAAAAGTAGAAAAAGCTGAACATTTTAGTAGTTGAAAGGTTAAAATAGCTGGAAAATATTTATGCGGCAAAAAATGGTGGAAGATAATAATAAAGAAAGAGAAACAGGGAAAGAATGGGTTGAAGGCTGTACAGCATTCAACCAAAGAAAAGTTTACCGAATACATTGTATCCAAAAGATACTGCTTTTTGAGAACCAAAATAACTGAAGATTATTTTTACTTCAATTTCTGTATTGCTTTACTTCTGCATTTCTGTTGCATTTCTAAACAAGTTGTGTAAAAACGTTATCTACAAAATATTTGCTTTTAAAGCCGCTTTTCTCACATTGTACTTCGAAACAATAGGTTTGTCACCGAAGGCTGGATTAAAAGTACATCTGACATGAGATGCAACATGTCAGAGCAATGTTTTTTTTATTTTTGGTGTGAGTCTATTTGTCATCTCTCAATTTCAGTTTGTACAAAAATGCTGCCTCCATTGTGAGCAGATCCCCCGTGTTTTATCATCTGTTCACCGATTCTCCATGCTCTTTTATTTGTTTTAGGCACTGAAGTTGTTTTAAAAATGTTTTATTTTCTACAGAACTTTGGTCAGTTGTTGTGTCTTTGTGTTTCGCTCCAGTAATTTAAAAAAAAGTACATTTTTATAAAGTGTCAAAGTAAAGTAGTTATTTTAATGGACGAGGTAAAAGAATCCAGCCTCTTTGAGATCTAAATATTGCTTTGTAATTTCTTGAACTTTAGTAATCACAAATCTAAACCCCTAATAAAATACCAAAGATACTGTTGATTCCATAGATTCTGATTTTAACTGTCATTAAATCATTAAGAATAATTGTGAATCTCCCTTGACCCATGGTGATTTGCAGATCCGTTTGGTAAAATGTCCTTTCTTTGTGTGTTTGTCTGGTTTGAAGTGGGTTCTGCTCGTCTTCAGTAACGTGACACTAAGGCTTATGAGGGATGTAAACTCACCAAGAGAGACCCGTGAAACTTTCATGAGCAGGAAGGCTGGGAGTACTGTTCCCTCTGGGTCACCACTGCAGTCAGAGCTATGGACGCAGCCGAGGACGGTTTGAAATGTCCCGTCTGCCAGGATTTCTTCACAGAGCCCGTGACACTCGAGTGTGGACACGACTTCTGCCTGACCTGCATTCAGGAGGTCTGGGAAACAGACCCCCCTTCTAAGGGCCCTTTCTTCTGCCCAGAGTGTCAGATTTTCTTCACCAGCGAGCCCACTCTGGAGGTGAATCCTGTCCTCCGGTCCAAAGTGAAGGGCGTGGCTGCAGCCGCAGAGGAGCAGACGGTCTGGTGTGATCACTGCTTGGAGAAGCCGTCGGTGGCTGTGAGGACCTGTCTGACCTGTGATGCCTCGGTGTGCCAGGCTCACGCCCTTCAGCACCGGCAGAAGTCTGCTCTGAGGGAGCACACTCTGGTGGATGTAACCAGCGATCCATTCTCGCTGAAGTGCAGGGAGCACCGGGACCAACTGAAGCTCTTCTGCGTGGAGGAAATGGTTCCTGTGTGCTGTTTGTGTGTTTTGGTCGGTGTGCACAAACACCACAAGGCCTCTCAGCTCCACGAAGCCAGTGCAGACCTAAAAGTATTTCTTGAACATTTCTGTATTGCCTCTGCTAAAGTACTTTGATGCATTTTTTATATGCTTGTTTTATTTATGTATTTAGAAGATGTTGGAGACAAACATGAGCCAGCTGCTAAAGAGGAGGGGCGAAGCTGAGCACGCCATCAAGGCGTTGGAGTCACTGTACACACAAACTGTGGTACCGTCATGGTTACATCCTTCCTTTTTAGCTGCTGAAACATTCTCCGTTGAACATTTTGTGCTCCATGTTTTCCAGAAGTTTGCAGCAGACTTCAGGGAAAGAATTTCCGACAAATACAGCAGGATCCGATTTGTCCTGGATGCAGACGAACGCCTGATGATGCAGATCATCGAAGCAGAGGAGACGTACATGACAGACTGGCTGGAGTCCCAGAGGAGCATCATGGAAACTCAGATTCAAGAGATTGACAGTTTAAGAACCAGAAGCAAATTACTTCTTCAGCAAACAAACGATCTCAAATTCCTACAGGTAAGCCCAAATAACCATGTCGTGTTCTAAGTAAGGCATTTGTTAATGTTAATGTGTTTTTGCTTAAATAGTGTGAACTGATGCACTTTATTTTATTTTTTTGTTTCATTAAGAGCCCCCAAACTTTCCAAAACCCACATTCTAATCCAGGTGATCGGCTGGATACCTTTTTCATTCATTCATTCATCTTCTTAACCGTTTATTCCCTTTCGGGGTCACGGGGCTGCCGGAGCCTATCCCGGCCACTTGGGCGTAGGCAAGGGATACCCTGGACTGGTCGCCAGTCTGTCGCAGGGTGGAATATTCTCAATCACACATCCATTCACTCTCACACTCACACCTATGGACAATTTAGAGTTGCCAATCAACCTATGTAGCGTGTTTTTGGACGGTGGGGGGAAGCCGGAGATCCCGGAGGAAACCCACGCATGCACGGGGAGAACATGCAAACTCCACACAGAAAGGTCCCCCATTGATGTTGTGTTTTTCATGTCCCCCAGCCGGGACTTGAACCGGGGGCCTTCTTGCTGTGAGGCAATAATACTAAATAATAATAATAAATCAGACGACAGCAGAAGAAACATGAAAAGGAAACATTTAGCTGTCTTTATTGGTCTTTAATGTGTTCTGCAAAATCAGGGTTTATCTCACCATGTTCATCTAATCACACATGGACCAAAAACAACAAACCCACTCTGATGAAAATGGTGTTGTTAACATGTTCTTGTGGCATTATTCTGATGATTTAGGACATAGATTTAAAAAAATTAAGACCATCCACCTGCAGACAAATAGACCCATGAACGTCTTTTAGTGGCTGAGATATTATTAGGAAGGGGGGGGGGGTCCAGACCAACAGTGTCACCCACAACTGAGAGGTAAATTTCTAATGAACTTCTGCTGCTCTGCAAGACTATGTTCTAGAAAATGGCACAGGTTTTTGGATTTTGTCTAAAAACAGCACAATCACCATAAAAAAAAAATCACTGGGAACGCTTTGACGAAAGATCAAAAGATGATCGGAGCGTCACCCACATCAGTGGGTTGTGGATTTGACTTTTTCTTTTTTTCTTTATTTAATATAGGGGACAGCGCATATTAATAAACATTTCCTAGTTAGCCAAAGGGCTATTTTTATTCTGCAGTCCCTGCAGCTTTTGTAACTGCCGTTCCAGGGAGTTTTCTCTGCTCTCAAAAGTGTGAATGACATGTTTGTTATTTACCAGCAATAGTTCATCACGCGTGTCCAAATGAATTGACAGACTTTGTATTTGATAAAAATGTGCAGCTCAAAGGCTTTTTAATGAAAACACTAACGTGACCTTTTTCTCCACAACAGCAAATCACAGCGCAGAAACTTTGGTGAGTGTTTTGACAGGAAATGTTGTATTTAGTACATTCCCTTTCCTGACCCATATTTGTCCTGTTTTTTGCAGCCATCCTGTGGATTTCTCACCGATCCAGACCGTCGATGTGGACCTGTGTGAGCCTGAGAAGCTGAGAACAGTCGAGAGGCTGGTGGATGACCTTTCTGTGGCTCTGTCCCAACACTTTCCACGAATGTGGTCCTGTTAGTGACAACGTTTGAAGATCCACCGTCACTCTCTCTTATTTACTTTTCATTAAATGGAAACTCTTTTTCATTTCCTTTTTGCAGATCTGAGTTCGCCTGCTCTGGACTCTAAAACGGCCCACCCAAATCTGGAAATATCCAAGGACAATAGACAAGTGTTCTGGAGGCGCCAGCCGGTCAGTGGAGAACCAGGCCCTCGTCCTTACGACTCCCAGTACAGTGTCTTGGCTCTGGAGAGCTTTACCAGTGGACAGCACTACTGGGAAGTCATTGTCCAGGACAAACCCTACTGGATGGTGGGGGTCACCACCACATCGGCGGATGGAAACGCCAGTTTGACTCCGGGTTCTTCCTGTTTGGGTGTGGACAACACCTCCTGGTGCATCTACCATGGAGAAGGACAGTACCTGGCATGTCATGACACGCAAGAAAAACGGCTTTCAGTGACAAAGCGAGTGAGAAAGTTAGGCATCATGGCAAATATCCAGAAGGGGGAGCTGTCCTTCTATGATGCCGATGCCATAACCCTGCTTCATTCTTTCTACATCCAGACCACAGAGCCTCTCTACCCCATGTTCAACCCCTGCATCGACATCAACGGACTGAACAAGCAGCCGCTTTCTTTGTTTTGGATTAAAGATTCCTGGAACTGGCAAGGAGGTGATGGGGGGAAATGAATTTGGAGACCAAAATGTAGTTTGGACCACAGATTTGCTGTATTTGCTTTGTGCTGATTATTTGCTCTGACATCTTGTGTCAGATGTCCTTAAGAAAAATGATCATTCTGTCGCACAGCCGTCCTGGACCACAGGGAACAGACGGATTTCACCATTTCTCTTTCTCTCTGCAGCTTTGGCCGAAAATCTGATCCCCGCCACAAACTCAAAAACTCACGCAATTATGAATTTCGGCCATGGCGAACGACCGCCCCCAAAAAATGATGACATCACAGAGGGAGAAACCACAAAAGACATGAACGAGGCCCAAATGTCTTATGGGGCTCAAAAATGTATTTCATAATCTACCAACAAAAGCAAAACACACGTGTTGAGGATGTCCAAAGGTAGTTTTGAAAGCATTATGGGATGGCTCCCTGTGGCTTGGTGGTCCTTTTGTGGCAAAGTGTGAAATTATGTGATTTTCCCACAACATTGAAAAACTTTTGTGTATGAACTTTGACACATATGTTAAAAGATTAAATCTATAATGACCACCAAAGTTTCGTTGACCTTTGACCTGGCAGAAAGAGTTCAACACAAAGCCTTTGTTGCAAATTTTTCTGACTCATCTACAAAATTACGTCTTTAAGGGAAAACTTGACGCCCCCCCCCCAACATACTCAAAAACTCACCAAAATTTGCAAGAACCTAGTAGCTACCCGACGAAAATGAATTTTGGGCATGGTGAATAACACACACACACACAGATGACATCACACCAGGAAAAGCCCTCAAAAAAATGTAACAAAGTGACATAACATAATAGAAAATCTCTGTTGCTAAGGAAACCCAAAAGTTTACTTCTGCTGATTCTTCTAAAAATGTCATGGACTTGTTAGCCACTGCCAGGGGGCAACACATTACATGGTTGCTATAGAGATGAAACCCAAAGAAAAGCCGTCATTTTTGGGGAGAAAGAGTTTTTTTTTTCCATCAATTTGTTCTGTGCAGCTCTGAACAGGCTGGCAGAGCCAGAGGCACAGTAAGGTTTCTATGTAGGCCATGAGGACACGGGCGTGTAGCGGGCGCTCAGCAAGTGAGTCCGGGTCAAAGGCGGCACCAGTGGGCCACACAATTCATTTGGGTTTTGGTTGACAAATAATAAAGGAACACGCCAAGGGTTTTGGGATCCTGACAGCCGAGTTCATTAGTTTAAATGCAGAGTCACTTCTGCGTGACCTTTGGAGTGTAAATATTTTATTAGCGGTATCTGATCCACCCTCAACCCACACTTTTGTCCTGAGCTAAAGACTTTTGTACTGTTTAGTGTTGTCCACCTGGATGATGACAACCTCCAGAGACATTTCCAAAGGACTTTTGTAAAGCGGCTGCTTGTGTTTGTGTGCAGCCATCCCAGCCTCTGAAGGCCAGAGCCTTCGGGCTCACGTCAGCGGCCGCTGATGCTCAGTGGCAAACTCGCACTATACGGGGTCAAATAACACAAGATCTACGGAAAGCCAGGAGGAGGTTATTGTTCTCGGATTTACATGAATATTTAAACTAAAATATTAATTTCTGGTGTCTGCTCAGTCTGAACATTTTCTTGAGAAAAAAAAACAAAAACGGAGTTCTTTCTGAATGTTTGAAGGCCTCACATGCTAAACGGGGATTATGCCAAACAAGGTTACACAAGTGGCTCACGTAATGTCAATAGTTCTCTTCCCATCTAAATCAGGAGGTTGTCAACACATTTGTGTGTTTATTGATTACACATATAAAACAAAATGACAAAGGAATAAAAAACATGATTTCTCTGTAAGTTAGAGTAGTTTTCTTTATTGAGTCGTTTCCTTCTTCACATCTGTATTGTTTCATGCGTAAATCTTGTTTTGTGTGCATTTACATTAAGGCACTTATGGAGCATTGACAGGAACAAGCTAATGAAATGTACTACAACAAAGATGTTCCACTGATAGATTTAGACCTTTAAACAAAAATATCAGAGACTCCAACAGTAAAAGTACTCGTCCTCCTCCTGACGCCTCCACATGCAGCCATGATGAGAAATGGAAGCTTGCTCAAGGATTGGATTGAATCGTTGACTTGATCCAGTCCAAATAGTGAGTAACTCGTGTGTAGACCCCAGGGCTGTTCTGCTTTCCACACTGGTCTCCCCAGCTCACCAGTCCATAGATGACGCTGCTGTTGTTGTTTTTGCACGTCAGCGGTCCTCCAGAGTCGCCCTGAACCAAGACACGGTGGCGTTAAACGGGGATCGGCTTTGCAACCAACCAAAGTCAGCATTTTCCCGACTCACCTGGCAGGAGTCCACCCCTCCCTGCAGGTGACCAGCACAGAACATGGTGCTGTCAAGCTTGCTGCCATAGATGGCAGGTTCAGAGCATTTCCCCTGGTTGATCAGAAGAACATTAGCCTCCAACAAGTGACTAGAGCCATACTGAGCTGAGGAGACATGGTTAGTAAAACACAACTTTTATTACAGTTCCTGATTGCTTTTCATCTCTGGGGTACTCAGAACAGAGTTCATTAGCATAGATTTACATTCTTCAGTAGCTCCCCATCCAGAAATAGTGCACTCCATCCCGTCAGGAAGTTGTGCGTCTGGTAGACAGGCTGTCTTCACAAACTGGGTCTCATTGGCACAGAGTCCCCGAGTCCCCCTCAACCTCAACAAGGCTTTGAAAGAAAATATGAAGCCCGGTCAAATATTAAACAGGTACACATCATTTCATCTCCTAAAATTCATCAATGAAATAATTGTTGAGACTTTGGTTATGGAAGTCTTGCCTCCCAGCTTTAGTTTTATTATATAAAATAAGATCCAGACTTTTTTATGATCTATTGCTGCATGAGTGAGGTTTGCGTTCTTACCTATGTCATTGTAAACGGCTCCTGACGTCTCTCTGTATCTCTGGTGCACTATGGCATTTTCCACTGGAAGAGTTTGAGCTGAAGGATCAGTTTTATCCAACGAGAGACTTCCCATGAGAACCTGCATGTCTTTGCTTTTATCTCTAAGGAAGCAACAGGCAGAAGAGGTCACATTTCTCTTCATTCTGTCAGTTTGAGTGAACTTCTGAATGCTTACATGCAATGGCCTGCAGTCAAAACCCAACAGCTTTTAATGAGGACTCCTCCACAGACGTGTCTGTATGGAAGGTTCGAGTTCTTCGGCTTTTGCTGCAAAGAAACCTGCCAGGGAATCGCCCCTGGCGAGACTTTGAGACCCCCAAAGATTCGGGTTATTGCTTTTTTAGGTTGAGGCACGCCGCAGGTGAGAAACTGTGATGCTGCGGCTTCAGTGGGGGAAGCGGGACCAGCAGAAGGTCGTGGAGGCAAAGTAGTAAACAGAGGTTTGGCAGATGTGGGCTGTGGACTTGGAGGAACACCAGTCGGTCCCACAGCTGAAAACAAACAGATGGCATGTTTTGATGTGCGGAGGACCCACTCAGAAAAGCCCGTCCTGGATTTAAACCTGACTTGTTGGTTGAGGACACGGCGTCACGTCGCAGTAGTCCCACAAAAGTCTGCGGCCTCTTCGGAAGAAACACCACGGCTTTGGCTCTCCGTCTGGGTTCCTGTGTGACAGAAAAAAAATCAACTAAAAGGTCATTAGAACAAATCCCCCCTGCAGTTTAAAAATGTTCCTTTTTTTCTTGACCTGCAGAAGTTATGAGGTCCGAGTCCATCTTTGTCCTCAAAGGATTTGAAGGGATTGACGCCGTGGGCCAGGATGAAGTGGGAGTTCCAGTGCAGGCAGTCGTCGCCATCGTCCGTCTCACTCACATTCCCACGATACGACTCCCCATCATCCAAGTAGCAGTCATTTGGACCTAATGGATTGACCACACCCATCCAGTACGTGAATGACTGATGCATCCTCGTGGTTGGGGAAGAAATAATCAATAAGCAACCCTCACCAACGCGGCAGAAACGTCCGCTGAACCCCTCAGGACAAACACAGTCAAAGTTGTTTCCATCCATGATGCACTTGCCGCCGTTCCTGCAGGGGTTTGGCTCACAAACGGAGACTTCCCAGGAAGAAACACAAAAAAATTAAACTAAATCCCAACGATGTGCAAAGATTGTGCACGTTTTCCTTACGCCGTCTGCAGTTTGGAGGCTGGAAGGGCTCTTTGCACTTGCACTCATAAAACGGGGACGCTGAGGTCAGCACACACTCTCCATGTCCACATAAACCCATTCTACAAATTTTCGGTCCTGGGCCAAAGGAAAATTCCGTTTACGCATTTCAAACACGCACCTCAACACAACACAGATGAAGGCAGGTTTTCTGACCTTTCTGACATCTCCTTCCCTTGAAGGGCTTGGGACAATCACATTTGTAATTCCTTTTGCCTTTTTCTTTACACACTCCTTCATTCAAACAAGGGTTTGGGTTGCACTTGCCTGAGAAATTAAAACATGATATCAATCTACAACCGCAATGAACCCAACAATAAAAGCATACTGAGAGTGGAAATGGAGGCAGGCCTACCGTCTGGATCTTGGAGGTCAAACAGCCAGTCCTGGTTACCTTGGTCATCATCCTCTTCATCATCGCCAGTGTTCTCCGCCACAAAAAAGACGTCTGAATCGTTCAGTGAAGGAAAGTTGCTTTGCTCCAAGCCTTTTCAGACGTGTTCAAACATGGACACAAAGAGGCAACAACTGACCTTTAATGATGTCCTCATACTTCATTCTCTTTATCTTCTTCATTCCATGTCTGGAGTGGTTGCCATGTCTGCCGTGGTTGCCATGTCTGCCGCGTTGGCCGTGGACTTCCTCGTTGTCATGACCGTTTTTGTCCTTTTTCTTTGGCTGAATCAAATCATTCATTCCAACAATGACAAAGTTAGAAATTTCTGCTGAAATGGTTGACAGAAATATTTTTGAAAAGAAAATGATCGAACAACCAACTTCATAACTTTTTGGATCTAAAAAAAAAGCTCAATATTACAAATAATTGAATAAATCAAAGTAATAAAAACTGATGTGAGAGCGGCTGATGAAACAAAGACAAACCTCAGCTTTGCAGAAGAGCGCCGCTAAAAAGAGGCAAAGCAGGAGCAGCTTCAGTTTCATGGCAGCAGCTTTCAGGCGAGTGAAGGCAGGTAAGCTCGGCCCTCATATCCTACCTCCAGGGAAAGACCTTTGACCTTTGACCTGCTGTGCTTTACTAGCCTTCACCCTGTTGCAAAATTACTCCAATCGATTAAACTCTTATGTCCTTTTTTTTGACAGCAACACTAGATAGCGTGAAAGAAAGGCTTAAAAAAACAAGGACATCAATGATGCAGACTGAGTCCGTTTCATTTCAGGAGAGGAAACTTTCTGGATTATGAAGCCTTAAAAATGTCATAAGTTAAGAACAAAGCTGGGTAAACACGCAGATGCAACAGAAAAAAAGAGTATATTTACAGAGTTGATGTTTATTTTAGTTTAAACTTTGGATTGGCACACAATGGGTTCATCCAAACATAAGCTGATGAGAAAACCTTGATTTTCTTTTGTAGCTAAAGAATAAAGATGACAGCAAAATGTCCTTTCAGGTACAAATGATTTTTTAAAACCGGATATGCGTTTGGTTTTATGACACAGCACATCTTTCCTCTGAACGTCCACATCTTTTCCTGCTTTTTCTTCTCTCAGAGTTTGTTCAATGCGAGGCTTGTTTACCAAAAGCTAAATCTGCCATTCTGTGGACTCTATTATTAATCCAGGAACAGCCGTTTGTCAAACTCTACATATGAGACGCTTGTCTTTTTAAAAAAAAAGCAATGCTGATAAAATGTAGTCCAGGGGTCTGCAACACTTAAAGAGCCATTCGGGTGGATTTCTCACCCACCACGACCCAGAAGAAGCCACAAAGTCTGACTTCACCCTTTAGGAAAAAAAGAGACCGTAAGTGAACTGATGTTATTGTTACTATTATGATACATATCAATGAATTCTATTGGTATAAATGAAACATAAAGAGAATCCAGCCTTTATTGAAATATAATAACTAGTTTATAACTTTTGTCTGAGGTTCAAGACTTCCCTTCAAAACAAATGTAGCAAAGGAAGTGGGGTTCTGTCAGCAGGGATTTAAACAAATAGTTGATTTTACTATTGTTCTCATCAAAAATGTGTCAATCTAACCAACAAAATGAACTCAGAGCCAATTAAGTGACCCCACCACTTGTTCTAGAGCCATAAGGAGCACTTAAAATCCTTAAATGTGTTCCAAAATAGATAATCTGCTTTATAATCTGGTGTGCCGTAATTCTGATTGACCTCCAGTCTTTCTGTTGTAAACGGTAAACGTTTTACTCTAAAGTCAGATTTTTGAACTGGCTTTAAATGTTATATTTTTCTTTGAAGAGGCGTAGGAGAGCCCCACGTGGCCGCGGACCCCTGCTGCAGAGCTTTTGCGTCACGGTCTCAGCAGGAAAGTCGTGAAGCTCTTCAGTGGATCCACACTTCAGAGATCACTGGTGGGAGACGAGCTGTTGAAAAGCACGACGGGTTTGGCGTTTTTGCCGTCGTGGTTGTGACCGGGACACAGCGCCAGGTGAAGGCGATCTGAGAAGGTTCCTGCACAGAAGGAGAAAAGAGGCGTCATTCTGTCCACTTCCACAAACGTCACCAACCCCGCGGGGAAGCTGCACAGCACGCCGATCCGACAGAAGGCCGTTGTGAACGGCAGCTGATGAGGGACCCCTCCGTGCCAGGCTGTGTACTCCCCATCAAAGAACTCCACACACCAGGACTCGGGCCCCCGGCCCAGCCAGCAGTCCTCCGATGCACCTTTGCGAAGAATGGAGGGGTAGGTGACTCCAAGCTCCCAGTAGGTTTTCCCAGTCACATCGATCTCCCAGTAATGGCGGCCAAAGCTGAAGCTTTGCAGACTGATGACATTCAGCGTGGCGTCGAAGCGCTCGGGAACATCAGGGAGCGGCTGCCAGGCGTCGGTGTAGGCCACACTGTCCCTCCGGGGGGAGACCATCAGTTTTGGGTGAGCCGTCTCCGGATCCAGATGTACCTCACTGGAATCTGGAGATGAAAGTTGAATCACTTTGGGGTCAAGAGGTCAAGGCCTTGGTGCCAGGGAGATGAGTCAAACTGACAGCTCTTCAGCAGCTTCCTGATCAGAGGAGTCTGTGAGCAGACGAGCAGCAGCATGTTGCTGGCGAGACTGAGGATCTGCTCGGCTTTAGCTTCGTCCAGGCTCACGCTGCTCGTGTCCGACTGCTCCAGAACATCCACCACTCTGCAAAGGACAGGTTTTGAAAAAAGCTCCGTCATGAACCGCTGGATGACGAAGCATATTCTCCATACCTGTCCACGTCTAGCTGCTCAGGGTACGAATAGAAGGCCTGAAGAACAGCATGCAGGAGTGTCAGCGTGGTGAGACATGATGGATTTATGTGCTAACTTTGGTTTAGTACCGCAGAATCCGGCTCCCTGTTGATCTGGTCCAGAGCCAGGCTGAACCGGGCCAAGTCCTGCTCCAACTCCTGAATGAGAGCGCAGTTCCTCTCCATGACTCCATCCAAGGCAGAGACGGCGGCGCGCTCCTCCATCTCCAGGTGGGACAAAGTGATCCTCAGATCCTCCTGCAGGGACGTCTGGATCTCCTGGTACTTCCGGACCACGCTCTCCCTGATCGCAGAGGACTTTTTCTGATCCAAGCACAAACACGAGCATGTCAGCGGACGGGTTGGCTTTCGTCAGGGTCGATCCCACGCCGCTCTGCTTCAGAGGGAAACACGGCACACAACTCACTTTGATGTCCGCCTGCCGAGCTGCCAGCTTCTTCAGTCTCTGCTTGACGGCATCTCGTTGCTTCTTTAGACACTCCTGGTGTTTTGCTAATGTCTCCTAATGGAAAAGTTTCATACTCAGTAGAATAAACCTCATCTGCACAAGTCCACAAATGTTTGCAGCGATGAGAAGCGATCTTCTAAGAATTACATTCTTTCATCAAGTTGATATGAAGACATTTTATAAAAGGATAAGGAAATAAATGGTTTCTAAACGTATAGGACTTTATAGTTTTTTCTTTTTTCCAGTTTTTTCCAGTGAATCAAAACATGTTTTAAGTGATTTCAAACCTAAAATCCAGGTGCAACATAAGTTGAAAATGACGAGGATCTTAAATGAAAAGAGATCACACATTTGGGAGTTTATGAGTCAGATTTTCTATTCTGTTGAGATTCAAAACCTACATTTTATCTAGAAACAACATTTTTTCATAATCAAGGTCATTGAATGAAAATAAGAGAACAGAACTTTTCAATAGAAAATATTTTTTTACACTAACAAGATTTTAACCTTCTATTTATTAAAAAAAATCCTTTTTTGATCTTCCTATAAGTCTATCTTTTTTTAGCCAATTAAATATGAAATAAACTGCATTTATCTTTCATACTTGGAAGGAGAGACGTGTTCAGGCAGAGACGTTGTGTGTTAAACCCCCACATTTATTCATTGACGCATGAATAGTCACTGCTCATCAACTCAGGACCTTTTCAAGCTAATTGTTGTGGAAAATCTTGAACACAACTTCTATTTAAATGTGGACAAAAGAGCTGATGACGTGTAGTTCTGGAGAGAGACTGACATTTATGTGAAAAAGAAAGAAAAAGTCTGAAATTCTGTGGATTCCTTATAAGATTTTTCAAAACACCCGAGCTTTTCTGTTTGGACATTTATGCCCCTTTATTCAAGTAGTCAATTATTTTTAGATTCAAATTTATTTGATCTATTTCTTTGCTTCGTTTATTCTTAACAGGAAGGTAAAATGGTGATTTTTTTTTTAATGGACTAGGAATGTTTTATTCTGTTTTGAAAATTAAAATAAAGATTTCTTCAAGAAAATGAAACGATCAATTTCGAGTTGAGCTTTGATTCTACAGTATTTCAGCAAAACGCTGCTGTTCTCCACATTTAGACTCAGCCAAACACAAATATAAGTTTGTTTGTCTAAATTTTATCTTTTTTTGGTGAAAAACAATCGGTAAACAACCACAAACCAAGCTAAACGATGAAAGAAACAATAAAGATTATGATGGTTCTCGGTGTGTTTGGACATTTTCTACCCCACCGGTGTCCCGGCGTGCGCCGCTCAACCCGTTTGCCTCCACGTTCCTTCTTACCACAACACAACTGGGAAGTTTAGCCATAAATGTTCAAAATTCCCAGCCTGTTTGTCATTCTATATCATTTCACATCCAGTAGGGTTTATATTTATACTGTTGGCTTTCTTATCAGCCTACTCTAATGTAAATTGTGTTTTAGTGTAATTTTAACAACATCTTTTATTTATTGCTCTGTGATTGGCGACCTCGGGTCCAGAGATGCTGATATTGTTTCACGTTGTGGTGAAATGACAGCAGAAACCCTCGATTCCTTTTCCTTTTCGGCCATCCTTCCTTCTTGCATGTTTGCATTCGAGTCCTTTTGTGAACAGAAACATTTCCGTTCACAAACAACCAGGCAGATTAACTGAACAGCAGCTTGGACCAAAGGTTAAAAAAAAGCGAGATTGTCCAGAAAAAATGGAACATTTTCATTCAACTTGGGAAATAAGGTAAAGGGATGCAGGGGATAGCAAACAAAAGAGCAAAGAATAATTCCTTCAGGGAGGATCAGACTTTGGTAGAACTGCAGGAAATGCTGCAAAGCTCTGCTGCTTGTGCTGTTTCTTTTTAGAGAACCCCAGATGACCCCCCTCCACTCATGTTGGCTTTGTTCAGAGGTCACATGAAAGAAAAGTGGCGGGAAACCTGGACATAGCAGAAGGTCATCATGATTCATGGTGATTTAAAGATTTATTGGCTTTCATTTCAATACAACAAATGGCAGTGTGGGGTTTATTTAAAAAACAATACTTTTAAATACAGTTCCTTAAACTGGGGCTTTTATCTGTCGGTCAGGCTGTGTCAGTTTGGATAAAATAGAATGAATGCAAAAGGGGAAAAGTTGAACTGTGTTCATGAAAGCCTGAGAAGAGAGAGGTTTTGGTAAGAAAAAAGGCGGGAAAGTGACGTGGTTTACCAGTGGCTGGATGCAGATTCAGTTACCTGACTGCATTCTCAGAGACTTTGCCTCTTTTTCTTTTTTTAATTCAAAGACTCACTGAGCCGATTCTTGCTAACTTTGGGCTAAACACACGCCAGCCCAAGCAAAGGAAAGCCGACGTGAGCTACAAGCGTCTGAAAAGGGCGGCACTAGGTCTGACAATAATTACAGGAACAAGAAAACCAGTGAGAAAGAAACACGGAAACAAAACAAAGCAAGAGGTCAAACAAAGCAAAAGAACTCTTCATCCATTCTCATTGTCATTTTTGAGCGTGGTAGAGATTCCAGTCGTTGCTCGTGGGACACGTCCAGGCTTTCAGCTCACGGCCTCAGGGAGCAGTAAGTTATATCAGGAGAAAACAACCAATAAAAGGGAAATAAAGCGGAGTCTGGGTTCCAGTTGCTGTGTGCGCTCTGACTGAATGGATGATGGGATGCATGCTGCTCTAACTCCTAGAAGAGCTTGGCCTTCTTTTTCATGTCGTTGCGTTTCCATAGAGGAAGCCTGTCAAACTCCTCCATCTCCATCCCAAAGAGGTCAAAGAACGTTTCAGGCGCTAAGTGGCGCTAGAATTGAGAACAAAAGGGGAGAGAAAAAACAAAGGGGTGGGGGGGTGGGGAGGGGGGTGGTTAGAGCCAAAGCTGTAAAAAAAAAAAAAAACAACAAAAAAAAAAAACCGGGTCCCTGCAAAAATGACAAGAAGCAATGAATACTGCACAGCTGCAGCTGTATTCGGGTGACATGCCGTTGAAATCGAGAAATGCAAGAAGGTCAGTTTGGAAGGCGATACCTCCAGTCTGGTTCTGTCCACATCCCTGGGCAGTTTAGCTCTCCCTCTACTGGTTATCATGAGCATTTCATAAGGATATACCTTCAAAAGGAGACATCTGTCAGTCAGCAGGTCAGAAGCACAGGCCAGAACACAAAAGCATCCGCTTTGGCTTATTTTGCTCATTCTGGCTGTGAGGTGGGAAACATCAGGTGAGACAGCAGGTATGTGACAGGAGGCTGACTGGGTTGTTTCTGTGGATTTTTGGGGGGAAATGCAGGTGTCATGGTGTTTTTGCCTCTGCATTGATTCATGCATCAGGAAGAACGCTAGGTGTGTTTTTGTAGAGCAAACTTCAAAATAAGAGTCCTCTCTATAGTGGTTCAAATGGGAATGAGTGTCCTGGAAATTTCAGGCGCTCTCCTTAACGATCCTACTCCAGAAATTGAATTTGTTTACAACATTTCTGTGACTTTCTGTGAAGCAACTCATATGCACAGCGTGGGGCTACGAGTTGTTTGGACGTTGGATCTTTTCTCTGTACGCGGCATTCAGGATCCACCCGCCTGGACTCCAAGCTTTGTGCAGATGAACATGGAGAAGCCTGCATGCTGAGCGCTAGCATGACTCTGCAGCTCCTTAAGCAGCATGCTGGATCAGAACAGTCTCCTCCTCCACATGTTTCTGCTACTCTGCTTCTGGCCTTCATGTTAATGAATCGGTGGAGAGATCTACAGTCATGTCAGTGGTGCATAGAGAAGAAGATACTTGCTTTTGGTTCCAACATATTAGGCATAGATACTCCCCTGTCCATCCTTGCAAGAACTGGACGGCCATCCCTTATGTGCTAAAGAATAAAACATACAACAATGTAATATAGTGGAAGGGGACTGCAGTTTATTGACATGAAAATGTCCACTGGTGAGAGCGGGTCAGTTTTTAGTGGATGGAGAAAGTTGATTCAATGTGTCTGAATTATAACCAAGTATGAGTGACTGGAAATGTGTTCTATGCAGCTGCCGGTTCTCCTTCTAACATGACTTTCTAAAGCTTGAGCCATCGCACACAGCACACGGTAAGACATAAGGCCATGGTCGTACACTGCCTTTAGAGCGCTACGTCATCCAGCTACCGGGCCTGGCGTGCTTCTTGTAACTAGAATGTTCACAGCAACACGTGCCCCGTGGTTGACGGCAAACGAAAAGCAATGACGCAGGCACGAAGCAGGGCTGGACGCTGTGCATTCAGGGCAACGTGTGCAACTCCTAAGCAAGCAGATATATATATACATATATATATATATATATGATGCAAGGTGAGGAAGCATGCTGTATGAAAAAGCAGATGAGAGACATACCTGAAACTCTGCAGGACAAAATGGGACAAAAAATGAGACTCACAGTTAATGGCTGTGCTGTCAAATCCCCTGTCAGGCTACAACAAAGCTGTCCCTACTGAGAGTCAAATACTTTAACAGTGTGTGTCTGATTATGAGCACAAAGCAAGCCCATCCTGAATAGGTTTGGTGAAGCCGTTTCTCTGTGGGGTCTAGTTAGAGCCTCACCTCTCCCTCCTCCAGACATGTCTCCATAGCTGTTGTACTGAGTGAAATCTGTGGACTGAGGCTGCAGAGACACAGAGAGAACCACGTCAGCCGCGGCCAAAAACACTCCTTTCAGATCTACTTCATGTCTTCAACTGCAGGGAAACTCGCTTTTCCAGTTTCCAAAGTCCAAAAACTTCCCTTCTAGATCAGTTAGGGTCGATCAGGTTCATTGAAGCTGCCAAAAAGATTTAGCCTGAAGCCACATTTTATGTCAAACTCTGGTTACGGACACACAACGTTTCCAAATCCTCACACTCTTTGTGTTGTAAATACCACAAAGAAAGGCTAAGAAGCTTTTGCAGTTTCTTCTGACACGAGTGCAACATTGGTCATAATAAAAGCAGATCCACACAGACGGAAGAAAAAACTCTCACAACTGAATCACAACTGAAATTCAGGTGAATCGTCCTAAAGCTGAGAAGGCCGGCTTCAGTTTTGAGCACTTTAGTGTCCCAAATCAGGGGAAACGCACTGCAAAAACACAAAATATCACAGAGTATTATGGTCTAGTTTCTAGTTTTAATATCTTTTTACACTTGATAGTTGACAATAGTAACTTTTAGGTGAGTTGTAAAACTCTGCTTTACTATGATAATAAACCTTGAATATCCTTTTTAGTCATTTGGTCCTAAAAACTGTATTTTGAGAGAAATCTCAAGTTTTTCTGGATCATCATTTCCATATATTTGAGACAACTTTATCTTGAAATGTATCGTTCCTGATTCTTGTTTAAATTAATCTAAAAATAAGGATAGCTGGACTTAAAATAAATTTTCTTGGCATATATTCCATATATATTCCTTGAGAAGGCATTCAGCTTTACAGTGAAAAACATTCATCGGATATGCCTTCTCATTTATACCCAAAAGAAACTTTGAAAGTGAAAAGAAAAAAGAAATTAAATAAATATGAGTATAATGTCAAGATTAAACGTCATCTTAAAAAGGCAGAACATCCCAACCTACTTTTAGAAATCTTAACTCTACTAGTTTAATTGGAAGATTTTTTTTTCACTTATCACAAAGGAAAAACATCTTCTTTTCTAAATTTTTACTTGTTTTGAGGACATTTTTTTCATTTTTGCATTGGGATGTTTTAGGTAGCAAAGGACATCAATTGAGAAGTTGTAAAAAAACTATTTTATTTATATTTTGTACTTACTCTCTACTAACATGGTACTTGCTGTGTATTTATGAGGTACTACTTGGTTTCAAGTAAAAGAGAGAAAATACGGCTGACTTTGTTTTACAGTCCAGTTGATGCCTACCAGAGGGGTAAATACCAAGTATTACTGATGTGAACATGCTCAGCATTTAATCCTACAAGTACCATTTAGTAGAGTGGAAGAAGGGTAGACTTTCGTCACAGTCCAGCTTGATTGTACTTAAAAGGTAGTCTCTTTGTACGTTTATTGGTACTTACCTTTTCAATGGTAAGTACTACGTAACACTCTATAACTGAACATGTAAAATTCACATACAATAATGGTACTTTCTGTGTAATTATGTGTACCACATACATACTACCTAAAACCCATCCTCTTACACATGGTGAGTACCATGAAACACATATAAACTTACTAAATACTTAAAGTAAATTCCAGGCCCTTCTTCTCAGAACTTCAAAGGTAGTTTCTGTTTACCTGCCATCTTGTAATAAATGGTAAATACTATGAAAAATACAATAAGCAAAGAAGTAAATTCAAGGTACTTAATTTGTACCATAAAAGACACATTAACACAACACGTAGTAAGTACTATGTAAAAGTCCAGTGTGTACAGTATAAATGCCCAGTGGGTACCACATAAGTATGTACCAAAAAGTACCACAAGCATTCACAGCAAGTACCATGTAAGTACTCAGTAAAAAGTACCATGTAAATAGCCTGTAAGGACTCAGCAGGTACAGAAAAGTACCGTCTTGTCAGTACGGCTACCAAACGTTCTCTATAAAATGTAAACATTTTAGTAGTAGTTGAGTTCTGACCCGATGAAGCCCGTTCCGTCCATAACCAGGCAAAGAGTTCGTCTTGGTTGGAGATGTAGGGTCTGAAAAACAAAACAAAAAAGCCCAGAATGTCGTTGGAACGCATGTGTGCAGAAATGGTATTTTTATCTTTATTCTCTAGGCTACAAACAAATGTACACAAAGAAGAACACAAATGCAGGAAGCAGAAATGGATCTGTGGTACATTGCTGACTTTGCAGCGGTGCAGCTGTATCACCTGCATCACAGTTGCTCTGTTTGGAGTCGCAGCGCTGTGCAGAAAGGCTCCGAGCGTGACGCTCTCTGATCTTCTGTTTCTCCATCTCCTCCTTGAGGATGAGCTTTCCCAGCCCCGACTGAATCTGCACGAATGCTGGCGGTCAGTCGTGTTTGTGCGATTCCTGTTTTAGCACATTCTCACTCTCCTGACCTTACTAAGATGTTCCTCCTGGAGCTGCTTTCTTTTCAGAGCCTCCTCCTCCTCGTCTTCTCTTGAGCGCCTCCTTCCCTCTGAGCCTACAGTGTCAAAAAGGGTGTGAAGAAGTCACAGAAAGACGCTCACGTCCCAGCGGGAGGCCATGCTTGGTGTGCATTTGAGACAGACAGGGATGGTTTGGCTGCACGTCACGAAAAAAAACAACACAGAAAATGGAGGACTGAACACAAATGGAGGACAAAGTGGAGGAGACAAACAGGAAGCTCTGAGCTCGAATGACACGACCGATTTCATCTCTCATGTCAGGATTTTGGAGGGGGTCAAAGACGAAGAGAGACAGATCAGTACAATGCAGGACAGACAGACAGACAGACAACAGTTTGAAGTCAGTCCCGGTTTTCTGTCCATCATTGTGACCGTGGTCATCGGTGACGCTCACCACTGGAGGAGGAGCATGTAAAATGATGCAACAGTGGCAAAAACAAAAACAAACGCTTGCTGAATGAATTGGAAATTAAAAGGTAAATTCTGCGGCACCAGAGGACCAGCGTCTGGTTTGGGTGAGTGCTGTACAACCAGGAGGCAGCAGTGCAAACATGCCCATCACGAGCCTACTGTACCTAAAAGAGTGAGAGAGCGGGGGCAACAGTCGGCCTCACTCCACCAGCTGTCATCCGGGGTGGGAGCATGGGCAGCAGGGAAGGTGGCGGATCGGATGATTTCGTCTGCAGACTTGCTTTGGTGGGCTACGGCAGCGGAATCTAGGTTGATAACCATGGCAACCGAGCTATCAGTGTCTGGGTTCATTCATAAAAGCTTCAAAACTGACGAAACGTTGGGTGCTAAAAAGAAACTCCCCATCCATCCCGTCTTGGCTGAATTAAGGAGGAGAACAAAAGTAAACACAGCAGCTTCAACGGAAACACAGTTCCTCGATGGACGAACTACCAGGGAGACAGAAAACCGCTGGAGAAAGACTTCAAACAGAAACATGGCGCTGGGAGTGATTATGGTTAGATGATCACACAGATTCAGGAGGATCACAAAGGCACCGACCTGTCAAATTACAGTATTCCAATGCACAAAGCTACTAAGAAAAACAACCCAACTGACCGCAGAGCGTCGAGTACGGTGGCCCTGAAGGGCAAATTACATCAACAAATCCCTCAACGCAAAAACATTTTTAATAATCACAGTTAAAAAACAAAACCAAACCAATATTACCTTTTAAAAGTCAGAACAAATTTCCAGAAGACCATAACGTAAATCCCAAAAATTAAATAAAAAAATTCACACAAAGAGAATGAAACAAAACAAAAGGAAATGTTTTGAAAACCAAACTCATTTCCGGAAATCAAAATAAAATGTCAAAAAATGAAACAAAATAAAGCCACATAGGCGCTATCCAACCCTCCCTCTTCCTACCCCTCAGTGCCTCACTGTCTGGCTGTTACCCTCCCCTTCTGTGTGAAAAAAGTTCACCTATGAGCGAGCTCAGGACAAACTCAGGACACAAAAACACCTTTTCAAAATGGCTTTTCTGTCTCCATAGCAACCCTTTTATGTTTTGGTCGCCTCGGGGTGAGAAACAGGTCTATCACTGCGTCCGAATTCCTTCCCTAATCACTATGTAGTGCCTTCCAAATTTTCTAGTGCTGTCCAAATCTACTGTTCCAAAATTTCAGAGCACTATAAATTTCCCAGAAGTCTCTGCATCGATGCTCACTAGATCAGCAAATATAGACCACAATGCATTGCGTCTGAACAATTTTTGCCAAAAAAATGTATTTAAATGTATTTTTTTATGTAAACCATCAATGTTTTTATCTTCAGAAGATAGTGGACTCATAAATAATTGTCCCAAAACGCTCATATTAATTTAAAATTCGACGACGTCATATTCGCCGTTAAAAAAAAAAAAAAGTAGTGAGCGTGGTGTCTGAAGTGCTTTTGAAATCCATGGCACTGCATACTACCACACTATATAGTTTTTAGCAGGTAGGGGTTAGGGCGGGGATTCAGACACAGGCAATGTCAATTACAGAAGAATAAGCAAAAGTAAATTTTGGGATTTCCTTGGCAACGGAGGTTTCTTTTTTTAGCCATGCCCACATTCCTAATACGGTCATATTTTCGTGTTCAGTTTGAGTCAACAGTAAATGTATCACCATATTCTGGTAAAAAAAAAAAAAATTAAAAAAAGCAACCATAAGGCCGTTCAGAATCTACACACTTTAAAACCAAAATTTTTCTGAACTAACTTCCAAATGTTCCTAACTTCCAGAAGTTAGGGAGCGAAAGGTTGGAATCCCTATAGGAGGAGTTTCCCTTTGGAAACGGCCCTAAAGGGATTTTTGAGGAAAATTCAAGATGGCTGCCTCTTCCTGAGGTCAGAGGTCAACCAACCTGTGGTTGTTGACTGAAGCAGGCGGCATGTGTGACATTTCGTGAAGATCGCTATAAGTTTTTTCTTTTTCCATATTGTGCGAAAATGTGAAAATCGACAAATTTCCCACCTTGGCACAATATGGCAACCGGTAAAAGGCAGGTATTATGGGATATCACTGATTAAATGATGACGTTTGTTCACCTTTTCAACAGAGGCTGTTTGGCACGGCGATATGTTCCGACATAAATATTCCTCTAGGCTCCTAGCCACGCCCACTGCAAAAGTGTGGTGACTGTTCATCACCTTTAACCACAGTTCGGGCCAAACTTCCTTCTGTTTCCCTCTTTTACCAACATCAGCATCCAATTGGCAGTTTATTTTGGGTTTCTGGGGTTTTATTTTGATTTCTAAAGAGAATGATCTATTTTATTCTTTGTTTTGCTTGTTTAATTGTCTTTAATATGTTTCTGCGTTGAGCGGCTTGTTCTTCAGAGCTCCTCCAATCGTGCTTTTAAAACGGAACCAACAGTTCTTTTCAAACGTCCACATGACTCAGATCAGAGAGTGAAAGTACCGTGTTGTCTGTAGATGGGGGGCTTTCTGTAGATGTTGCTGCCCTGATCTGAAACCAAGCAGAGACACACAACACGTGTAGTGAGTCGACAAACGTTTCCGTAGACAAATCCAAAGTCTGCTGTAGAGATGACAGCAAAGCAAAGGGCAGAACCGCCGCAGGTACAGGGTGCGCTCCAGCTCCTACCTGGGAGGTGGAAATGTTTGGGGGTCTGACAGAGAGGCGGAGTGATCGGACGGCTGTCGGGCCTGAGCGGGAGGGGGGAGCTCCGGCCACTCGGCGGGTCGAGGCCTCCAGGAGAACCAGAAACAGAACATCAGCAGAAACACTAAAGGGAACCGCAGGTCCAGGAGATGCGGACCCACTCCAGGGGTTATATGAGGTCATGAGCTGATGGGTGATGAGGAGTTAAAGATGGGACTTGGGGAAATTTCTCCCAGCATGCAACACAACAGTTGCACCGCTTTTCCTTCCCTGTTAAGGTACAGGACTCGTATTTAGACGAGAAAAGCCGAATAGTCTCAGAGGTTCATGGGAAACCCGCCGACAGCTCCTCTGAGACGCTGCCGAGCGACGGTCAGGAAGCTGCTGCCGGACGGCGGGTGGTGATGAGGAGTGGTCCGAAATGAGAAGCGGCACATGAACAACGGGCGGCGTCTCCACGGTCATGGAGTCTGCCTTACCTTGGCTATGAGGGAGGAAGTGGTGTCTGAAAGGGGAGGTGGGCCGGGAGTCACTATTTTTGGAGCCCACACTGTTACTGCAAAGGGAGGAGCAGAGCTTCTGCATGCCTGTCAGAGCCTCTGTAAGGAGGGTGGGATGGGGGGCCAGACCCCCCAGGACCAGGCAACAGAGGTGGACAGGATGGGTCGCAGACAGGGGGGAAGACGGCAAAAAAAGGGGAGATACAGGAGTTGATAAAAACAGGTAGAAAAGACTGAACGTGAGAGCTGAGAGAGATGAAGAAACAGTGAAGACGATTCAACGTTAAAGGAAACTTTGAACGGAAATTAACCAAAAATATGCAATAAAATACTAAATCAACTTTGCGGTTTCTGCAACAGTGAAATCAAAGCAAACTTAAAGTTAATTTTTTTTAAACATTTCATTCCAAGAGCTCACCTGGTCGATGGAAATGCTGCGGCGACCGCGACAGGGTGGGGGTGTAACCATGGCGATTATAAACCGGAGAGCCGATGGATCCCTGACTGGTGGATCTCTGGAGGATACGTTCCCTCCTGTCGTAACAGACCTGACGCACAAACACACACAGAGTTCTGTCCTGCAGCCGAAACTAAAAGTTTCCCAATTATTATGGGATGGCCACACGACCCACTGCTTGGCGGCCAATTTGTGGCAAAGTGGGATATTTGGCGATTTTCACATTTTTCTGGAAACACGAATCTTCAGGAAATTTCACACATGTGCCACCAGGATAAATCCACAACTACAACAAACGTTTCATTGACCTTTGACCTCAGGAAGAGGTTGCCATCTTGAACCCCCCCCCCCCCCCCCCCCCCCCATAGAAAAAACCTTTTAGTGCCAGTAAATCTTTCTAGGGATTTCGATCTATCTCGTCCTGACTCCTCGAGCATCATTGGGACGCTTCCTGGAAATCACGGCATTAACGTGGCGAGCTCGCAAAAGTGGCAGTCCTCTTTTACTGTGAATATTCAACCCATTCATCGTGACCCTATTAGGAAAGTGGGCGTGGTCACGAAAAAAACCTCTGTTGCCAAGGACATCCAAAAGGTTACTTTTGCCTATTTTTCTGCTCGTCCACCCCAGGCGGCCCAAACATAAAGTGGTTGTTATGGAGATATCGATCAACAGAAAATCCGCTGTTTTGAAAAAAAAAGTGTAGTTTTTTTTCATGAATTTGACGTGTGCAGCTCTGACCAGGCTGGCAGGGGTGTATGGGGGGAGTGTGGGGTGTGTAGCAGCTGCTCAGCCGGTGACGGCGGGCAAAAAAGGGGCTAATGGCGAGGTGGCGAGGGCAGGTTGAGTCAGTGGGCTATACATCGCCGCTCGTGGCTTAATTTGTCTCTTGGTGAACAAGGGGGGGTCTCTATAATTGTATTTATTTGATCTAGTTTGCTCAATTTAATAATTTTATTTTTTTGGCTTTTGTCAATTGCTGCACCCCAAAATGAACAACCATACAGAAACTGTCAAAACAACATTGAAAGCCCAGGAAAAAGGAATTTTTGACTCTGTGGGGGTAAATGAAGATGTATGTTTGGATTATTTTCATATTTCATTGATTCCTGTGGTCTTATAGTGGCCCCTCCTACCAGGCGGCGCATAAACCAAACTTAATTGGATGAAGTAACTTGAAAGGTCTGAGTGCTCACCTCTCCGGATGGGGTCGGAGACATGATTCTTGAAGACTTGGAAAAGAAAAAAAAAAACACCGCAATGAGAAAATTCTTCTTTGAGAAAAAGCCTGATGTGAATCAGGATCAGGAGGCTTCTTACTTTGTCATCAGGCATGGGGGAGCGTTCCCTCCTGGCAGTGTGGAGCTGTTGAAGACATCAGCAGATTTACCTGAGCGGTCTACACTGAGCGCTCAAATGTGACAGAGACAAAAGTGTAGCTTTACCTCCCCCACACTCTCCAGCCTCTCCCCTCTTTCATCCAGGGAGGTGGTGTACATGGGTTCATAGGTAATAAGGTCGGGGCGCTCAATGTCATAAATCGCTTTGACTTTAGGAATGGCAGCTAGGTCTCTGTAATCAAGGATCTCATTGTCTACTTTTGCCTTCGGAGACAAAAACACACAACGGTGGATCAGTACACTAATGCAGAAGACGGGTGGGGGTCATTTCCAGTGGTTTCCGTGACATTTCTTACATAAATGGTGTGACCCGGTGAACCCGGTATGCTTGAACCCGGTCTGGAGCAAATACTCTCGGACGAAGACCTCGTGGGCTGTGAGGAAACACAAAACAAACATTCACCACCCCCACATCGGTGTGAAACTTTGAAGAAGACTCTCCCTCTGGTCTTCGTCTGGTCTAAAAATGCTATGAGTGCTGCAAGGGAACTCCCACGTATGGCATTCATTTGAGTGTGGATGCTCTATTCCTTAACGCCCTAAATGCTTCATGCTTTGTCATCATGAAAATGAAGAGACTGAGAATGAATGGAGAGCAGCTGAACGGTCACCTGATTCCCCTTTTTTCCTCCTCCAAATGAGTCGGAGACTCATGCACCCAGTTTTATGAGCGGCTATGAATGAAACACTGACAGGGCAGTGCAGGCTGCCTCCAGCAGGTGGCAGCACAGAGTGCATCATGTGTTACAGTCATGTGGGGGGCAAAGCACGTCCTCTTTAAATTCTTTGGTTTTACTTCTCTGGAAGGAAAGAAAGTTTGACTCATTTCTAAACTCTGTCCTGGCTGGGCCGGTAAAATAATGTCTGACACATGGCCAGAACTGACTCTGAGGGTTTGGTTTGTAAAAGAGTTGGTGAAGAAATGAGGGCTCGTGTTTGTGCCAAACCAGCCCATATCATGACTCCTCTACCACCAAATTTGGCAGGCACTATGAGGTGCTTTTTGTCTTAAAATCCCACTCTGATCCTCTGATCTGTTGTCAAAGCGTTCCCAGTGGTCTTTTAATTCTGATGATGCCGTTTTTAGCCAAAATCAATCAACCTGTGTTGTTTTCTAGGACTTAACCAGCTCAGCGGCCTTGTGGTAGAGTGTCCACCCTGTGACTGGAAGGTCAGATGTTCAAATCCAAGCCGAGTCATTCCAAAGACTCTAAAAACGGGACCCAATGCCTCCCTGCTTGACACTAAGGGGTTGGATTGGGGGGGTTAATCCACCAAATGGTTCCCGAGCCCGCCTGCAGCTCACCGCTCCCCCAGGGGAGGGGTCAAATATGGAGAACACATTTCACACACCTAGGTGTGTGACAAGTAATGGTACTTTAACTTTAACATAGTTCCAGCAGAGCAGCAAGAGCTGATCAGTAATTCACCTCTGAGTTGTGGGCGGAGCTACTTATCCAAGCGGCTTCATCATTGCTTGGTTGAATATTTTCCGGACTTCTGAAGCCTCTCGTCTGACTTTGCTGTGGAAGCCTAACCGTTTCTGTCCCGATCCGCCTCGGAAACTCTTTGGAAAGCTTCACATTTGTCCTTTTTGTGTGACCTATGGGGTTCTAGAGGTCGACAGCTCTGATAGGAAGCATGTTTCCCCATTTTCTCACGAGTGCATATTCTGACTTTGGGGCTGATGGAATGTCCTCCCCCAGGAGAGACTAAATGCCTGAAATGAGTCCAGCCCTGGGAGGATCTCCCACTCTGGGAAATGATGGATCCCAAAGACATCCTCTGCATTTGGCTCAAACGTTTTATCGCTCGTAAAACCTCTGAACTCACTGAGGGAGCACTTTGATCTCACATGACTGAATATATTCATGGGGGGGGGCAAAGTAATGTCTCACAGTACCTGCCTTTCTGTTTTGTGGAGAAATGAGAGGGACGGAGGCAAAAGCTGTGGAGGAAGGGAGAGGGGGGGTTCACACAGGGGGTGTGCCTCTCCTGCCTGACTCAGAGTCTACATGTAAATACGGTCAAACATTCACACACATCGCTGAGTCAGCACGCAAATGACTTCCACCACAGCCGGTTAAGCTTCAACAGTCTAGAGAGGAAGCCCTAACATCAGAGAATATCTGACATCTGCTCCTGGAAACGGGGAGCAGCATTGATGCTCCTACCCTCTCCCTGTGTCTCTCCTCCGCCCTGGTGGTGTTCTTGCAGTTGGGATGCCACACGGTTGACCCTGAGAAACACAGACAGAAACGTCTTTTCTATAAACTTCTGGTGAAAAAAGCACATTTGGAGTTTTGTCAAAGTGGTATTTGTATCTGAACTCTAGGCTTTGGTGAATTTCTGGGATTCTGCTTAACCCTTGTGCTCTCTTGTGGGGTCCAGATGACCCCACCCTTACAGTGACGTCTTATTCCTACCATGACAAAGGTGGATAAAGGTGAAGAGGATTTCATGTAATCCATGGAAGATCACAAATCATTGAAGAAAAAAGGTTCAGTGGGTCTAGATGACCCCACTCCCAATGTTAAGGTACCTTCAAGGCACGTTAATGTTGGGAGTGGGGTCATCTGGACCCCACAAGACATCACAAGGCTTAAAGCTGCAGCCTCATGAGGTTCATGTTAATTAATCATTTATGTGCAGAAATTTAAACCTTTTGGTGCACAAATAAATCTAAAGTACCATTAAAAATAATTTTCTTCAGTGCGTAGAAAGTTTACCCGAACATCTATTGTAGAAATGTCAAAAGTATATCCGGGTACAAAAGCAGCATCAAAACGTTTTTGAGGATTTTCTGCTTTCAGGTTAAAATGCATCGCTTTTCATGCACTCACCTTGCAGATACATCTCCTCTCCCTCTGTAAACATCTGATTGCATCTGCTGCATCTCGCACAGCTGGGGTGGTAGTGTTTATCGCCCGCCTGGAGACCCAGGACACAAAACCAACTTGACATCAGAGGAAAAAGGAAAATCAAGGAAATGTGCAGCACGGCGAGGGAAGCTGAGGCGGGGCCTGCTTGAAAAGGTGCTCCGCCTTTAACATTTCCATCCTCCTCCACTCGATAACATCATGAAAGCAGCTCTAGCTATAAAAAATTAACTAAAGGTGTTACTTTCACCACATTTACTCCTTTGACCTGGCGCATCTGCATCCAAAACCTGCTCTTTCATGCAAGAGGAGTCAATAATGTGCAGCTTTGACCACAGCTGATAAACACCCAAATGAACTGTAACCTGCTGTTTGACCACATGCAAGTGGCTACTCAGATATGAATCCTGATATTTGCATTTCGACAGCAGCTGCCTTGTCCTTTGATGTCCAATAACGAACCTTTCTGAAGCTTTTTCTGCGTCCCTATTTTCACAAGGTCCTGGATTAAGCCTGATGGGACCACTGTAACCCCTCATACCCCAAATAAAAGCAGCTGATTGGATCAGTGTCTGCAGCACCCACAGGCTCCAACATGCCGGACAGATTATTGCACAGAAATTCTGCACGCCATGCAGCTTTACAGAGGGCAGCGGTCATAAATGTGAGTTTTTATTGACGTAATTTTCATGTCGTTCATGCAGTTTAAGCTCGTACGGGAATTATGTGTATTTAGACAGAGTTAGGAAAACCAAAAAATGATAAGAATTAATCTTTCGGAGAGATGTCACAGCTCTACTTGCTGAGGAGATTACAGCAGAGATTACAAAATTACATCTCACCGTTCTGCAGCATGTTTCATACAAAACCTCTGAATGTTCAAACACTCATTTATGGCTCAAAGCATATTTTGCAATCAAAGCTTTGAGCGGCGTTGTATGGCCCACCCCCCAACCTTTGCTGCCCCCTAATGACCCACCCTCACTGGCTGAGCGACTGCTTCATGCCCTTCACCTTCTCCTTCTGCCGCCCTGGTCACCCTGGTCACCCAGGCGAATCTTTTCTGCTGGTTTTACCTCCATGGCGACCATTTTATCAACGGTTCACGTGTAAAATTTTCCAGAAAAAAGTGTGCAAACAATAGACAAATGATGCCTTTATAAACATTTTGGTCATTTTGGTGGAAAAATTTAAATGTCTTTACTTTTTTATTGGCAATCATTTGAAAAACAACATCTGGTTCAATGAGCAAACATCTTTTAAACGCTAACGTCATTTAAAACCTACAACTTCTAAATGAAACATGTCTCCCCCATGGAAGCTTCCCTTCATGGAAGCTTCCATGGGGTTAGGAGGAGATGGGTCAAAATCCCTGGAGGACTCCTTTTCATTTGTAGAAGGTAATAAAGAGGATTTTTGTGGAGGGAAAAAAATCAAGATGGTCACCTCTTCCTGAGGTCAAAGGTCAACAAAGTTGGCATTAAAAGTTTTCTTTTCCAATATTTGGGGGGGGGGGTTGCCGAATTTCATACTTTGTCACAAAATAACCACCAAGCCATAGGTCCTGTGGCCATCCCATAATGATTAAAAAACCTGCTGGTCTTACCTCCAACACTTTCCCTGTTATAAACTGATGGCACGCCTCACACTGGACACCAAAGTGGATCTGATAATCCTTCTCACAGTAGGGGGCGCCATCCCTGAGCAGCAAGAGGTCAAACATTAGAGACATTTCAGGGAACCTCCTGCCAGACCGGCCTGGATCATGTAAGGACTAGAACTGCAGCATACGGGCTGCTTACTTGCTGATGTATTCCCCGGTCAGAACTTTGCTGCACGCTTTACACTTGAAGCAGCCCAGATGCCACTGTCGGTCCAGGGCCAGGAGAGCTTGCCCGTTCTTGATGTCCCGCCCACATCCGGCACAATCTGGGAGAATCACAGATTGAAGCTTAAAAACGGGATTAGGAGGATCCTCAAAACGCTGGTTTGAAATAGAAACACTTTATTTTGAAAGGAGATCAAATCCTGCGTTAAAAAAGGGGCCCGGTGGTTTTAATGTGACCCCCAGACACTAGGTGGTAATAAAGAGAACACGGCTGAGCTCCATCTATTATAAAGTAGCATCTGGGGCTCCACTGGCCTCCAAACAGACGTCTCTTCCATAATGAGCAGAGCAGCTCAGAGCCGCCAAAAACCGCAGGGGGCCCTGACTTTGAGAGGCCTAACAAGGTTGCGTGATGATGACGTGAGCAGAATCAGCATACCTTATTTATAGGTGACCTTGTCTCAAAGCTTTCAAAATGCCAACAGAGACACCAGCAGGGATGGGTGAGGAAGAGCGGGGAGGAAGAGTAGGAGGGAGGCAGAGGAGCTGGAAGAGGAGGGGTATCAAGGCTCTTCACATCCTCCACCAGAAAAAAAGGAAGATGAATAATTTAGAAATTGATAATGGCAAAGGAGGGTTGTGCTTCAGAAGAGGAGAGGAGAGGAGGAGGATCCCCCTGAATGATGCTCCTCCACCACCATGGAGGCTGATCCTTCAGGAAATATGATGCAAGCTGGGAGCTTCCTAAGATGCAAAAGTCTCTTTTTGCATCTTCATCTTTTTCATGATCCTGTAGATTTGAGAATCTCATCAGAGACTTTAATTTAACTGATTGACAAATAGTAAAAATGTGTTAAATGTATATTTTAAATGCACAAAACAGGGGTAGAACAGCTGAGGGGTAGATCAGCTGAGGGGTGGAACAGCTGAGGGGTAGGTAGAACAGCTGAGGGGTAGGTAGAACAGCTGAGGGGTAGGTAGAACAGCTGAGGGGTAGATCAGCTGAGGGGTGGATCAGCTGAGGGGGGGATCAGCTGAGGGGTGGATCAGCTGAGGGGTGGATCAGCTGAGGGGTAGATCAGCTGAGGGGGTGGAACAGCTGAGGGGTAAGCACCTGAGGGGTGGAACAGCTGAGAGGTAGATCAGCTGAGGGGTGGAACAGCTGAGGGGTAAGCACCTGAGGGGTGGAACAGCTGAGGGGTGGATCAGCTGAGGGGTGGATCAGCTGAGGGGTGGATCAGCTGAGAGGTAGATCAGCTGAGGGGTGGAACAGCTGAGGGGTAAGCACCTGAGGGGTGGAACAGCTGAGGGGTGGATCAGCTGAGGGGTGGATCAGCTGAGGGGTAAGCACCTGAGGGGTGGAACAGTTGAGGGGTGGAACAGCTGAGGGGTGGAACAGCACAGGGATGGAACAGCTGAGATGTGAAACAAGTGAGGGGTGCATCAGGTTCACTGTGTTTATGTTAATCCACATCCGTTTGGTTAAAACTGATGCCTTTATAAACATTTTGTTTATGTCAATAATTTTGGGGAAAAATTGAAATGTCTTCACTTTTCTATTGGCAATCATTTGAGGAACAGCATCTGGTTCAATGAGGAAACATCTTTTAAACCTGTTTATATATTTCTACATAAGTGACTCTTTGTTTCTCAAGTTAATATCTCAGAAAGTCAGAGTCTCAGTTCATCGGTTGAGTTCCCAGCCTGGACGCCATAGTGACATCCTGTGAAGGACAATCCCTGCAGCCAATCGCTACTCACTGCTGGAGCCCGGGATGTCCTTGGGTCCTGGAGACATGGGCTCCACGCAGAACTGACACAGACAGTCTTTCCCATTGAAGGTCACCCTGTCCCCTGCAGGGAACGGACGTCTGGAAGATAACCAACCAACAAAGTATGAGTTTGCTGCCCCATGATGGGTGGGAGAGTTCATTAGTTGAGGACTGTGGGGCATCTGACAGCTCTGGAGATGACAGAGTCACATGACGCAGATCTGCATCCACACAGTCTGCCAGAGTAGCCTGTTTGGTCACTACAGAAATGACAGACAGCACACGGCTGATGAAAAGCTGCAAAAATATAAATATATCTGTGATTTTTCTCTGTTTTTATTAAAGTAGCTCTGATCATTTAAAAAAAATCAACTGAAAAAAGCGAAACAACTCTTCTAAGAAAATAACAGTTTTTTTAGCTTTTAATAAGCTAACTAGATCTGCAATTAGAACCAAGAAATGCCCCATTTTTTTATTTGTCGTCTAAAAATCCTTCCTCCAGTGAAATGTCATTTGAGAAATCCTAGAGTGTTATTGTCACAAAGGAAAAGAAAAAATTCATCAGTATTTTTTGGGGTTTCTTACAGAATCACCAACTTTAGTATGTTTGTAGCTTTGTATGATGTCTCACAGTTAATGTTTCATATAATTATGTCATTTAAGGCAAAACGCTGCAAAACCCTCAATAAGTAATTAACGCAGACATAATTCATGTATTTTTCCATCACTTACAAGTGATGGAAAAATAACTAGAAGGAGCTGCATTTCCAGGAGAAAATGCAGGGTTTAATGCTATATTGCTGAATAAAAATGAAACTTAAAGGGTCATAATTGGCAAAAAATAAATAAACAAATAAATAAATAAACAAATAAATAAATACATAAATAAGGAAATGATCAAAGTGAAAACTGCTCAATAACAAAAAATATATTTTTGTGAAAAATTCCAGAGCCGGGTATCGAACCAGCGAGCTTCTGCACCAAGGATTCCCCAATGGAGGTAAAAATCCTGGAATATCTTGAAAAGTTCAACATGAAGGACCAAAGGTCATAGGTGAAGAGTTTTATACCATTCAATTCCATTAATCACTTTATTTATTAAAGTTTGTTTGTAAAACATCTAGAAATACTAAATATAGGTCTTTATAAGCAGCATATTAACACTTATGAGGCATTAGCAAGACATTGACAGATGCTAAGAAATATCTTCATTATATCGAATTAATAAATTATGTAATTAAACACATAACCAACACCTGTTGTGATTTATACATTTATAAGTGCTTAGAAAAGTCTCATGAAGGGTTTAAAAATGCAATCAAATGTCTTACTAACACCTAAGGCATTAAGACATCTATGAATGCTTGTAAATGTCTTATAAATATCCTATAGAGGCTTTTAAACATGTTTGTTATATTGTTTTTTCTGCACTGGAATAGTGTCCGATTCAACCTACTTGTGCTTGTGGACAAGTCAATAAAAGCATATCTATCTGTCCATCCATCCATCCATCCATCCATCTCTGTGTTTTTTCTTCTCCCGCCGTCAAAGTTCTTACTTGCAGATGGTGCAGACGAAGCAGGCCGGGTGGTAGGTCTTTCCCAGAGCAGTGACCACCTCCCCCTCCACGAAATCCCCGCAGCCGTTGCAGCGGGTGCCATGCATTCGCTGGTAGTCCAGTGTGCACAGATATTCCCCATTCTTCATGAAGAAGCCCCCCTGGGCGAGGTCACAGCCGCACACTGTGCAAGGGACACACATTTAACGCTAAAGTCATGTAGCATGAAGAAGCTGGATCCTCCATGACTCTGTTAGGACACAGATGTCTGAAGATAGATATTCCACACAACAAGAATTCTATGTTTTGAAACCCAGGAAATAGTCTAGACCAGTCTAGTCAAGTCATGATTGGAGGTCAGCTCCAGTAAACCTCTACAGGAAGGTCGACTACATGGATCTTTGTCTCCAAACGGGGGGTGGAGGGGCACTGGTCCAAAAGAAATGACTTCATTTGGTGCTTTGACCTCCGACCTTTAAAAAACCATTCATCAACAACGAGAAGCAGACCCCTCTGTTCTGGTCTGCAGGTTTTATGGTTTTAATCTTCTTGATTTAGGGTCTCATTCTTCCTTGTATTCATTCATGTGAAAAAGAGAATAAAATATATATATTTTTTTAAATTTAAGGAATTTCTTTGATACATTTAATCCTCTCCTCCGTCATTCCTCTGCTGAGGAATGGGCAGCATTGTGGAAATGCCACGGCTAAATGAGAAAGCACGCCGATGTTTGAAATAACAGCATTGTTACGCAATGAGCTGCGCTGAACCCTGGAGATGAATGAAGCCAGTGAGGTTGGGAAAATCAGCTTTAATTGCATTAAGGCTCAGGGATGATGAGATTAGCTTTTGAGCTAACGGAGTCGAAGAAAACCTTCAGTGAGGTTCAGAGGGCTTCTGGATGCTGAGTTCCTCCACTTTTGTTGGACTCAAACTTTTACAGAAAGCAGACTGAAACCAACCGGCTGGCCTAATTACTTCATAAAATCAAATTCTACAATTCTAGATTTTATGCCTTCGATTTGATTCACTGTGACTAAAGAGAAGATCCTTGTTGTCCTCCTGCAGCTCCTCAAAAAAAGGATCATTCCAAAATGTCAAACTTTGTTTTGTATTCTACTATTGACTAGCAGGCGAATGCTTTAAAGTCTGCTTTTGTTGATTGGGGTATTGTGTGACAGCAGGATTATCTGATGGATGAAGAAGAACAGAACAAATATGGAAGCTGTTCCTCCGACATGATCTTAAAAAGGACAGATTTAGGCGATAATCTCAGAGTTTTTCTATTGTTATACTGAGCTCCTGGCGGACCGAACCAAGCCTGACATGATGCTCCAGATTAACAGACTAACTCATTCACATCAGAGAGGAACTGCCTCATCAGATGATTGTTGCATTGTCCTAGACAGATGGAATGATTAGATCCAGATGCCGTTTAATGTTAATTCTGGGACAGACTTTATGCCTCAGTACCAACTGTCCTTACGGGTGGACACGGCTGTCTGGGGGGGGAATGATCAAACCTGTACGGGACACACAGGTGGCCCCCCTTATTTTTCTTTGATCATTGTCTCCATCGTTTCACACGCGAGCTGAAATGTTTTCAAACCATCCATCCTCCTCACAGAGGAAGGGCTTGTTTTCTGACGCGTAAAAGTTGCCGTACCTTTACAGGTGAAGCACTTCAGATGGAAGTGCTTGTTCTGCACCCGCAGCACCTCCCCCTTGCATGGCTCCCCACACTTGTGGCACTGGATGAGCGGTTTCTCTTTGGAGTGATGGTGTGTGTCCTGCGCATGAGCCACTGCAACACACAGCGCACATCATTAACCGCAGAGCCTCTTTTCATTTCCACGCATCCGTTTGTCCGGTGAGGATCTGCAGAAGATGAACGGACAAGTCTGTCAGGGGAAGAGCGGGCCGCCTCGGGTTCAAGGCTGGACGAGAAACCGGCTCCATAAAGTCCATCCTGATGGGTGGAGAGTTGAATCGCTGAGGGAGCAGAGTTTGGTCATGAAGCAGTAAAAAACTATCAATAAAATCATCAATCGGCCTTCTTCCTCCTATAGGTGTGAGCCTCCCAAGGCTGCATTCCATGTTTAAAAGAGTAAAGTACCGGTATGAACAACTCATTTTAATTATAATATGTTTGACTTTTCTCTCTTTGAGAATTATACCTGTTTTTATGACAACACACATCATTTCTCCTTGTGTTGAACTGAACGGACTCAGACACCATGAAGGTACAGAGGCACACGTTCTGGAGGCCAATGTCCTCTCATGGAGTCAAAACAGAGGAAAACTGACACATTATAGTGTTCGGTGAAGATCTGACAACTTACAGATTCCATAGTTAAAGCAAAAATAACATCACGTACTATAACTGTATGGAGTCAAACTCCAGCCAATGATACGGAGCCCCCCAGGTGCCAGTAGTTAAAAAAAAAGAGAGGAATCTGATAAACTGTGCCCACGATACCCAGGCTACTGTGCCATGCGCAGTCTGGAAGCATTTGTGTTGCATAACTAAAAACAAAAGTCAATGCCAGAAATGCTTTTTCATTTTCAAAATGAAGCTGCGCTCGTTGACTCAAAATTGAAAGGGAAAAACAATCCGCCAAACCGCTTTTTCTTCTTCTTTTTCAACACCGCTCATTCAGTCACTTAATTAAGATGATAGAGAAAATGGTATTTGATATTTCATTTTCAAGAAGTCCTCTTGTAAATGTGTAGCAAAATTCAATTAGAAATGTCTAATTTGACAATTAACAAAAAATGCTTTTTTACAATGTAACGGCATCAAATGACTAAAAAATAAAATTAAAACTCAATTCCCCAAAATGCTTTTTCATTTTCTACTTAAAGACCGCTTATTCTGTGACATAACTAAAGCTATGACGTAGAGAGGGGATTGCATTTTTGGTTTCACATCGACCACACAAAAAGTGTAGCATAATGTAATTCCAGTTAGCATTTGCAGGAGAGCAAACGGTTCACCTGAGTCGGACTGCGGTCCAAAGCCTCCTCCGTAGCGCACACCGTAACAAAGCACCCTCCCCTGCCCGCAGACACGAAGCTAAGAGTCTGGTACAAGGACAATTGATTATTCTGTTCGCACGGCTTATCAGATTTCTTTTTATAACCACTGGCACCTGGGGGGCTCCGTACAATGATGCTGCACGGCTGTGAAGATACGTTTTTAAGTGGAATAATGTTCAGCTCTTTTTATTTAATCAAAGGTCAAATCTGCTCCTTTATGAAGAAGTAGGACTGCTTTTCAGAAATTATGTTTTCTGCTTCTCTTTTGCAGCTTTATGGTTAGCAAAGCTAAAGAGAAGAAGAACTTGTTTTTAAGTCTACATTTACTGAAATGTAAAGAGTCACTGCGTGCAGTCGGTGAATTAAAGTCTGAAACCCCGGTTTGACATTTATCAGCTATTCTCCATGGAGGTTTTTTAGCTGCATTTAGCAGAGACACTGACAGTGAAACTCGCTGAGGAACACAAAGGAGCAGCAAAGAAAGACAGGATTTATGACATGAAACATTAAAAAAGAAAATAGAACAACAAAAACACAAGGACTCAACCCTGACCAACAGGGAATTCAAAGGACATAAATAACACTATTTTTTTTACATGAGAACATAAGCATTGCATCAGCAATCTGATTCTTGACACAGCTGTGATGATGAACCTTTATGCGACTGAAAACCCAAAATAGGACAGTACCTCGCCATTTTGGTTTTCGGTCACATCTTTGATTCCCATTTTTGTCAGGAGTCTCCCAGAATGAAGTGAAGCAAACATTTATTTAGCCTGAGGTTTTAGCTCGGATCCTAACATGTGGCTTTTTACCCAGATTCATCAACTGCTGTGCAGTCCTCCCTTTTATTTACTTTTACAGCTGTTATTCCTAACATCCCCGCAAAACTCTTTTTCTATGTGTTAGGACATGCATAATATGAGGCAGAGGTTCTCATCAGCTGGTTTCATCTCTGCTGGGGGGGGCTTTCTGACATGCAGCATAATCTTCTGCTACTGTACATGAGCGCTGCTGCAGTGCAGCACTGCACACACGCGTCTGAAGCCCTCGGAAGCGTTCCCGCTCATCCTCAGCCTGGTTTTGAAAGGCACGCACACAGCGACAGCACACATCAGAGGCTCTTTATGTCTTCTCCTTTGCAGAGAATCATTAGACTGCAGGGCTAAATTAAGACACCAGCAGAAGAACAGAAATAGCAGCGTAAGCGATCAATAGTCTGCTGAAGAAAGGCATTACTGGAGATCATTGATGACTTGGCCTGACTCCACTTTTACAGCAGTAATGTTCCTCCAACATCCAGAAAGGCTGTGGCTGCAGTCAAATAATCAAACATTTAGATAAATAATTCATTAAAAAACAGTGACAGCTTCTCTGCAGCCTGAACGGGTCATTCTTTCAAACATTTGTTTTAGTGCAAATGTGCTAAAAGCAGTCATGAGATAATTAAAGACACAGGAAGCAGAAGGGAAGCTATTAGGAGGACGGGGGGACAGAAGGAGTCGTTGTGAGGGGAGTAACGTGGGGAGGACCCGTCTCCCTAATGTGATTACACTCACCAGGACAATGAGGCATCTGTGGGTGAACCGGACCGCTGGGACACTGAGGACCAGCAGCTTTTTGTGTGACTTTGCACCTTCATGAAAAACACTCAGACCATCTGGACGTCTCCACACCGGAATGAAACACGTTCTCCAACAAACCTGTTCTAGACACACTCCAAAGATCCCATTTCTTATTCTTTGGCTTTCTTTTTAACACTTTCCATTTGAAATTGAATCAGCACAAATGAAATTGAAGGTGTCCCGCTTTCTGACCTTGATTCTCTTTTTGATGGATTAGTTTAGTTCAAGCACTTTTCAGCAATAAAAATGTGTTGTTATTGCTGAAAATTGCTTGAAATAAACTTGAAATAAACTAATTGGAAAAATGTCAATAAGAATAGCATTTATTATATTTTATATTTATATTTAGGGCATATTTAGGGCATCTATTCAGAAATTAGATAAATAATTAAAAGATTTTGTTTCTTTGAACCAAAACAAAAACAAAAATTGAATAGATTCTAGAATCTAAATCTAAATCTAAAGGAAATGGAGCTAAAATAACGCAAAAAAAAATGCTGATCTGGTTTTATGCAAAGAAATGAATCTTTTGAATTGAATCAGGCATGGAATTCATTAATAAAACACACACACACACAAAGCTGAATGTCATGAACTTGAAAGAGAAATGGAAACGTTTTCTATCAAAAAGTGCAAAGACTCCTACAGGACGAAGACGAAGACGAAGAAGAAGAAAATCGTCCCAACCGACGCACCGAGTCAGTCAGACGTCAACGTCACGAACACAAACTCAGTGGTTGGTCACAGTTTGTAATCAAACACCAACATTTCCAGTTCGGAGCAAATCATATTTAATAAAACTCCTCAGAGATGCCGACTCTCAGAAGAGACGTAGAACTGGTTCCTTTGCTTTTGCAGATTCCAACATTTTATGCAACAAAACTTGATATGTAAAACATAAATCTAATCTTGCAGTAAAACTGATTTGTTTCAGTTGGTTTTGCTGTCGATTTCTGGGGAAAAACTTTCCTCTTTTCTCAAGAAGATGTATTTGTTGTAACACCAATAGAAACTGCTGTTAGGGGAGTTTTTGCTCTCTTCCTATAGAATTAACCTCCTTTACTGAGTAAAATCACTTCTTTGACTGAAAACCACATAAACGAGATTTAAAAGTCCCAAAAGTACAGTATATAAATATGCTGTGTTGCTATTTCAGCACTAATATATGCACCAAACACGTATTGTAATGAAGTGCATCGTTTCTTCACATTAAATACTCTTTCAGAACAATATCATTTTATAAAGTTTGAGGAAATGCTCCCCAACCGTTCCTGAGAAAACCTCCAATGCTGTGAAGAAGATGGAAATAAAAATCCCTGATGAAGCTCTGTCTCCTTAAACATTAATAAACTAAAAACAAAGTGATGTTTGGATGTTCTTCAATCTATTCTTCTGCGCTCAGCTTCACCACTGTTGGAAATCATGTGAAGGTGGTTCAGTTCAAGTTCAAAGTAAAACTAAAGTTTCTACTGTTGTGACTAGAAATGATCAAATGTAATTTATCATGATCCACGTTTCCTGTACTGTGAGATCAACGAGGATCCTTTGGATAACATCTAACCAATAAAATCAATTTTTGCTGCTAAACGTCTGAACTTCCTTCTTCTCAGATCTCTGACCCCCCCACCCCCCCCCCGCCAAAAAAAAAAACTTGCTGAGGGGGAAATAACTCCTAAATTTAGGGACCTTTCACATAACTGGGATTGAGGCAGCTGTTTGAATCCTGCTGAGCACATCTGGGACCATACATACCTCTGTTTGGGCTATTTTTAACATTTGGGGAAGGGGGGCGGGCTTGCCCTGCATGGAAAAGTCAACACTGGTGACGTTGGAAAAGGCAGATGTTTGGACCGGAGAACTGAGATTTACGGTCTGGGAGGGAAGGGTTTGCCTGAGCACAGAATCGTCCCGTTCCTATGACAGTGAGCGGGTTTCCAGAACATTCTGCTCCGTCTGAGCCTCTGACAGAAATAAGTGAGTGACAGAAAACATACTCCTGATCCGGCGCCGCTCACATTCCAGCGTCTTGGCTGTGCAGGCAGACCGAGGCGTCCTGCCACATCACCACAGGACGACACAATGAGCTTTCCGCTGGGACAATACCCGGCACAGCGTCCCAAAGCCGGGCCCGGTGAGCAAAGGGGGCTCTTCTCTCCAACCATATAGTCAAGCACCCCCCACCCTTTAAAGCAGAGCCAAATATAAAGGCTGCAGACGATCCTGGCGGGGGGGTGGGAGTGAGAAGGGTCATGTTGAATCCCCTGAGGACAGAGTTTTTCTGGGACACGTGCCCCCGGTAGATTGTGGGTTTAGACGGATCTACGGAGGAAGTTCCCAACTTCACGGCTTTCGTTCCTCTGCTGTGGTTGGGGGGGGGGGGGGGGGGGGGGGGGGCAATAGATGAAAGCTTTATGAAATGATGAAATATTCAATGTTCATTCTCGCGACTCTGTTTCCAGCATCTCAGCTGGAGACGCAGTGAGGCGGCGAGTTTGGAGCAACAACATCAAAGAGCAGAGGACACGCCCACCACGAAACCCCAATTATCAGCACCCAGACATAACAAGCTTGTCCTAACCCCTCCCCAACATGAATATGTATGGACCCTCCTCAACACTGTGCCCCTGCCAGCAGACAAAGCACTTCAAACACAGGGGGGGGGGGGGGGGGGGGGGGTCTATCTGCCTCCACCAGCAAATCCTCAGAGACCTGAGCTTTAAATAATGACCTGATCTGAGTGGTTTAACGCCACAAAGCAGAGGTTAGTGTGAGCGATTGAGCATTCATCACCACAATGACCAGAACCGAGGAGGTTCTGTTCACCAGAACAGAGAACAGCTCCGTGTTTGCAGGACGTGAACCCATCCTCCTCTTTTTGCCAGGAGGATGTGTGCATGTTGGTTTAGCCCGTCAGAGGCCGTGCACGGCCGATCTGCGGTGCACGATGATGTCTGTGACAGCCCCCCCCCCTCAAAGACGAGGCAGCATTGCGGTTGTCTGCAGCGAATGCAGCAGGCAGCTGCAAAGGGAGGAGACGTGAGACGGACAGAACCAAGCCAGGAGGATTCAGGGCCAAGACGACAAAAGGAGAATGTCCTAAAAGACGCCACAGAAAAAAACATTTCATGAGGACTTTTAAACATTTGGAACAAAAGCAGAGCAGCTCTGCAGTCACTTGATACTGATTCATTATTCTGATGCCACAGTTTTGGGTCAGCTCTGCATCCCAGAACCCACCTGGCCTCCGGCGGCTTGAGTAATGAGCTCTCTGGAGTCCAAACTGTCCTTCTGGCAGGAAAAACTTTGAAAATTGGACTTCTCCCTCTATAAACCTCAACCGTCACCAGGCAGGGTGGTTCCAGCCTTCAGAGGGACCATGAGAACACGTGGCAGCCAGAAGTTACAGGACTTCTGCCAACGCTGCCGGGCCACGCATGGCAACGGGATGCTTCACTGTGGTCAGCTGGACGCCGCCTCCAACCGCCAGCACGCCGTCAGCTACAAACAACAACCCTGAACTCTGATTTCAGTGAAAACGTCTTTCAACTGATCCAAAAAAATGTGAAAGGAGCATGTTTAGAAAATAGCCTCCATGTGGGGCACCAGGCAGAGAATGACCCCGTAAAACAGCAGAACTTTGCTGTCAGTCCTGAAAACACTTTAGAAGATCAACTGTGTTTTGGTTCAAACATTTCCCCTGAAACAATCTGTGAAGGGTACAGTCGGTTTCTGCTGCTGCTGCTGCAGCTGCTGCTGCTGGCAGTGAGTCACGCCGTCAGACAATGGTCAGCCTCACGACTGCGTGTCCCGGGAAATGGCGGGCGGCGTTAAACATCTCCTCCATCTCCTGAATCATCACGCACAGCTGGGCGACGGCGCTTGTAAAAGGAGCCCAACCATGCGACATGAATGGGGCCACCGCTGACAACAATGGAGTGCACCTATCGGAAGGTTGCCATGACAACGGCTGCAGACAGAGTGAAAAAAGGGAGGGAGAAAGACAGAGTGCAGGTCTGTAGCCATGCGCAGTATGCCTCCCAACACCAGTGCTCCATTTCTCGGTTCTCCCTTCGTCCAGAAATGGGTTGTTTATACCCCCACCCCCCAAAGAAAAAAAACAAACAGGCATGTCAGGAGATGACCGGCCTCAAGCTCCCCCCACACGAACACATGCTGTGATCCGATATCATTTTGCATACTCCAAGCAGGAGCTGAAAGGGCGTTGCACCTTTAACTCAGCCGCTCAGCCCAGATCCTGATGTGCTGAAGATGCACATGTGGATGGAGTCCTTAGTCCATCCAGACAAGACAGAGAGATGAAAACTTTATGAAACTCCCAGGGGAGAAATTCAGGAGTCCAGCAGCAAAACACACACACACGACCACACACAATAAATAACAATAAGATAAAAGAGCAGATTCCTTAAACAGCCTGACAGCTGAAGGGACAAATGATGCCAAAGCCTCAAAGATGCAACCGGCAACATGAAATCCAACGAGGTGGAATCCAGACGTGAAGAACCCAGCAGGACACACCAGCTGGGACGCCCAACAGCATGACTGGCAGAACCAAACCCAGAGAAGCACGGAGAAAATACCTTTTTCTTTGACCATGACCATTGGAATCCCAGAAAAGCTGCACCAGAAACCACTTCAGCCGCTGGATCCCAGACTGTCAGCGCGGGAAAAAGTCCAGACGCCGAAGCGGGAGAGACGCTGCTCAGCTCTGCTCCAGCATGGGGTTTGCCTCCCGACTGCCTGCCTGCCTCCCATCCTCTGCTCCTCCTCCTCCCCCCTCCCCTTTCCCTCCCTCTGTTGTCAGCCGCCTCCTCAATGCAGCATCCGGGCGGCTGCTGCTGTTTGTGACACAGCAAAGACACTTTTCACAATCCGCAACACGATTCAGAGGATTTGATTTAATTCAGGATCTTCAAAGCTCACTTTACTCCATTCTGATGTTTAACAGTTTTATGGTTTTGGGATTAATCTGAAATTGGTCAATTCCTTTCCTGTTTTATTTTGAAAATGCTCAGGCATTTGTTCCTATTAAGATGGTCTTTCTTTTTATCTTTTCAGTTTTCAGATACATTTGGACTAAAACTGGATGAAATTGATTTTCCCTGCTACATTAATAGTCCTATTTCTTTAAATGACATTTTTTGTTTACTTCATTTTAAATCTTAGTCAATAAAAAAACGTTTTAACTTTTAATATTTGCCTGGGTGTGAACTTTCATGAGGCAAACCTTGTTTTTGAAAGACATTATTAGGCTTGAAAATTACTTTTACAACAAACAATATTAAAAAAAAACAAGTAAAAATATTTGGTTTAGTGACAGTTTGTAAAGAAAAAAGAGCTCCCCTGTTCTTCTCTAGATGGATCAATTCCCTTGTTATGATCAGGTCTCTTTAAAAAAGATGAAACATAATCGTCTTTTTTAGACATTTGCATTATTATTAAGGCATTCAGGTTTTCTAATAACATCAAAATAACCCATAGATCCAGTCAAAAGATACATTTTGAAATGATTTTAGGACATTTTTGCTCTTTGGATCCATTCCTTCTTCTACAAGCATAGATAAAAAAAAGCAGTTCTTTATTAAATCCTCCCCTAATACGAAGTTTAAAATAAAAGGCAGCATCTCTTAGATCACAGGAGGTCACATGAGGCGGCAGATCAGACTTACAGGGATCTCTACCTGTAGCTTTGTATGAGTGGATCCTTTCAAATCCAATTACACAGAGAACATGGCAGCGTGTTAATGACTGAGCGCGGTTTCCTCACCAGCTCCTGTGTGCTGTCACCTCAATAACCCTGTGAAATGTACATTTGCTCGCAGCTCTGCAGATGAACCCACACTTATGTCATTAAAAGCTTGCTAAATAAACCTGAGTCCCATCTGTTAGGAAGATGAAGAAACATGTGAAAGTGCTGATGGAGCTGAGGCCCAGCAGGTCTGAGAACGCTCCAATTCCGACTCCCGCACTGACTATCACAACGGAAAATTCAGAGAGCGGTGACAGAAACTTGAGGATCAAACAGAAACGGATTCATCCGGAGATGGAGAAAAGCAGCGGCGTCTCTATAAACGCTGATGTAAGCATCTCATTCTGCATGCAGAGAGCGTGGATCCACTGGAGGCTGAAAACCCAAAGCGGCGCCTCTCTATCTACAGGACGTTTGCATAATGGAAGAAAGGCTGGGAAGTAAATGGGAAAACACCACGTTTGGAAAAGTCCTGCCTTCCTTTTGTGACCAGGAAGCATGTTAACCTGAATTCCCATGATGCCTTAGATCTAAATGCACCAAAGACAGAAAAATCCTGTTAATGTCCCCGCCATGGGTTATAAACGCCATTTCCAGTTTTATAATCTTCATCCATGCTGTTATGCATGGATGGAAGCTTTCTGCTGTTTACCTGTGGACAATCATGCCTCACTGATATTTGTGGGCATTAAAGCTTCCCTCCCATGAAAATAGTGTTTTTAACAAGCTATTGCTGCATTTCTCTGATGATGGACGACATGTATTAAGAAAATTAGCCTCTAAATTGCATATATATGTACGTATTTTTTTGTTCTAATAGGTGTGAATCAGGAGCAGACAAAAAAATGCAGTTGGACAAAGACTTAATTGTGACGTAGAAAACTCGCTGGGCGGGGCCACAAGCTCCCTGCTCCAAACTGTCAACGACAGGAAAGGGAACGGGGGCGGGGTTGCTCCATGCCAACAGTCCCGCCCACAACTCAGAGGAGAATTTCAAATGAACTTGAGCCGCTCTGCAAAAAACTAAGTCCTAAAGCAACAGGTTCTTCTTTTGTTTTTTTGAATAAAAGACATAATTCTAATTAAAAGACAACTGGAAACACTTTGAAAATAGATGAAAGATGATCAGAGTGGGACTTTAAGAAGCTGTTTCATTGCAGCAAATAAATAATGCTAAATAAAAATAAATGCTGGGCCACTTCTTGGCAGAAAAAAAACAGATAAATCTTTCAATAAAAGTCAAATCCCTTTTAAAATCTGTTTCAGCAACTGGAAAAGAAAAAAGAAAGATATTTTAAACTGCAACCCACAAAAAGCTTTGATTTTCTGAGTTTGTTCTTTTCAAATCCCTTCTGTTTCAGCCAATCAGAAGCTACATTGATCATCAATTCACAGTCAGGTGGAAATGAAACCAGAGGAGGAAGAACACGTAATTTCTCTGACAACAGGCCAAATGAAAATATTGACCCTTTCAAAGGTCAGCCAAGGTCAGGCTGCTGACTGAGTTTAGCTGTGACCTGTAAGCGACATTTCCACTCCTTCCTTCTTTATCCACACCAAAATGTAAATCCAAAATAGGACAAGCTGCTCCTTTTTGGGGATTTTTTTTCTTTTCTTTGTAGTGCCAAGAAATGATGATGTTATCACCGCGCCTGGCATGCAGTCAGAGAATGAGCAAAATCTGGAAATCTCAATTTGTCCTCATGCCCACTTCCTAATCTGGATCAAAGCCCCTCTGCTGCTAATTCGCTGTAGATTACACAACTTTACAGAGGCTGCTAATGAAACTCCTGACTCTTTCTGGCAAGAGTTGGTTGAGCAGAAAGGCTCGCACATTCGCAGGAGAGGCCTCCAGAGGTGAAAGCCCGCTGTGGTCCAGTTCTCAGAACGTCATCAGCAAGTCATCAACTCCAACTGACAGTTTTTTTGTTTTGATTAAAAAAACACATAAAAGGCAGAATATGCAAAGAAAAAAGAAGCAAATTCAAAACCACGAGTTTGCAGTTGATAAGAAAAAGTTGGATTGTGATTGATAGCCTAACTGGTTCAAGCAGAAGAACATGGTCCACTTTCTAGTCCTACCTGAGGGAACATCGTTCAGCCTCTCACTTAGGTAATAGTCATTGGGATTGAGGAACGGGAGAAGCTCCATGTACTGTTTAGGGATGAGGTAAAGCACCTCGGCCACATGCCCGTCCTCGATGATGGACATCCGCTTGACCGAGCTCTTGCGCTTAACTCGGATGCGGTTGGCGCTGTGGCTGCGGCTGACGCTGTGGCTGCGGGTGGCGCTGTGCCTGCGGCTGACGCTCTGGCTGCGGTTGGAGCTGCACAGCTTGCCCAGGCTGTTGAGGCCGGGCAGGGTGGGCATGGTGCCTTGGTGTCCGTCGACTCTTCCACGGCTCAACTGGCGTTGGGATCAGAACCGCTCCAAATCCTGTCCGGCCAAAGTCCTCAGGAACTCAAGAGGACCTTCATGGGTAATTTCCCAGAAGATCCTCCTTCAACCAAAGCAAACCCTCAAGATGCTCCCAGGCTGAAAGCTAGGATTCGTCCTCAAGACCCCTCATGACTTGTTAGTGTCCACCTCAAGGTGGAGATGCCACTCAGCAATTTGTCGGAGACCCCGGCTGCAGGCGGAGCGGGGCAAGATGTGGAGAAAGAAGCTTACACGATGAGTGTCTTCAGCTCAACCAGCCTGGTGCCTTAAGCAGCTTAGGGCTGACGTTGAGCCCGATTATCTTCTGGGTGGGGTTAGGTTGGTCTATATCAACTTTTCCCACACTGGGGGACCTTACTACCTGGTTCCTGTACACCTTCATTACCTTCTTTGAGACGAACGCTTTGATTGAAACGGTCGGAAACAAGAGATCCATTCTACTAAAATAAAACTAAAATATTTTCTTCTCTGGTTCTCTTCAGGTCCGTTGGATCGCCCTGCAGCGCTAAAGGAACCTACGGTGTCCTGAGAGCACACAGAGGATTGGGTGCATGCCAGTCCTTGAAGAGGACAACAGCCAACAAGGTGATTTCAGCAGAGAACAATGCACAACGCCTTTGAAATGCCCCCAACAGCATCATCTCAGTGCAAGAAATTCAACTTGGAAGTCAGAAAAGAAGGAAGCATTGAAAAAACCTGGAAGAGAAAAGGGATTTCTGTTGATGGAACTCCACAAAATGACATCTTCCACGTTTTTGGTCTTCTGTTTATCTGATTCGGATGCAGGAAAAGCCGTTTTACAACTTTTTGGTTGGTTTCTCTAGAACTCAGAACCAAATTAACTCCTGATTGGGCAAATATGTACTCAGAAATTTCTCTAAGTGGGAGGTAAGAAGATAAATGAGGCTTAAACTTTTTTATCATATGAAGACATTTCTCTACGTCAAGAGCATTTATCAGACAATGACGAAGCACAAATGTTCCTTCGGTCTGGAGGTGTAGGGCTCAGATTAGACGTTCACCTCTGTCTCAGGGGGCGCCACAGTTTAACATTCCTTCAGCTTCTCTGTCATTTGACTTGTGTGCAAAAACACCTTCATTCCCGAAGCCAGAGAGACGGTGAAGGATAAGCGAGAAGTAGTTCACCCACATGTACCTGGAGGCAGCTGAGGACATGGCACTCTGCTGCAGTGAGGCACCACCTCTCTTCCAGGCTGTGGAGGCTTTCCCACAACTACCTCCACCCTCACAGATCCACACAGACATGCACAAAAACAACACTGCTGACGAAAACACCCCCACGTAAAGAATATATGTCCTCTATCATCCTTAATTAGTCCAAATGGACCACCCTTCCCCACACCTGACTCTCTTCAATATATTTTCCCCCATCTTACCATCTAGTCCGAAGCAGGAGGTGAATTTTTGGGCGTAGTTACAGAGCCCATCGTAGCCAGGCTGCTCCCTCCCTGTGTTCCTCTCCCCCATCTCTACACACTCCCACACACCGTCCCGTCCGGCACCGCTTTCACTCCTTCCACTGCTTATCAATTATTCAAGCGTTTGCCGGGACGCTGGCATGCGCGCGCACGCCGGCTCTCTCGCTCAGACACATAACACAGAAAGACAGGCAGACCGAGGGGAAAGTGCTGAGTCTGCAGCATGCAGCGAGGAGCAAGCCCCCTCCGGTGGTACCAAAAAAAGAGGGAGGAGGCACCGGATTCAGCTGCTGCAAAACAATCTTTCTCTCCATCCACCATTGGTCATCCAGATTGCACCACAGTGTAACAGGTAACAGGAAGTGCTCTTCCTGCTCTAGGAAAAGGTGGGATGAAGGAGGAGGAGGAGGAGGAAGAGGAGGCAGGCTTCAAAGATCACTTTTGGATTTATGAGGAAAATATCAAACTTTTAAGGGAGTGGTACCATAAGGTCTTTAAAATGTTCAAAATGTTAAGAAATGCATGAGGGAAACCAGCCGTTTCTGCTAAACTGTACCCAATATTTAACCAGGATGACAGTAAACATGTTTGTTTACCTGATAACATGTCCAAATTTAGCAAAACAATGACAGATTTGAGCAGAAAAAGTCTTTTTTTAGGAGTAAAGCAAAGCAGTGGTTTGATGCACCAGCATGAATGATTACAAAGACACAGAATAAATATAAAAAAAAACATACATATAGGTTAAGAGAATTACATTTAATGGCAGAGCTGATCTGATTTCACCGGATGCTCTGCAGACGGAGACATCTGATCGCTCTTCCGTTGACCTTCAGCTCTCCACTTAAACTGGTGGCTGCAGCTGAGCTCCTTAATGTGCATCAATAACGGATCAGGCGGGGCAGCTCACAGGTACGCCGCCACCATAATGGGTTCGTGAAAAATACGTAAATTAAGATCACGCTAAGTGAAAAGAAAGAAACCTAGAAATGCAATGGGAGTGAAGGCAACAGACGGGCCCATGAGCTTAGATCACAGTGATGACTTTAATGGAGATGCCTCCAGGAAACAGCTGGACTGAAAGCAAAGGATGTTAGAGGTAAGGAAAGAAATGCAATGAGAAATGCATTCTGGGAAAGGAAAACCTTGCAAGGTTTCGGTGCTCTAAGTAGGGCTTTAGGGAAAAAAAATCAATTATCACAATATTTTACTTGGCAATAATGGTATCCATCAAATGCAGTCGAAACAATGTTTAATTAATTATTTATGAGCAAAAATGTAGTTTAGCGTCTTACTCTTGTGATCTACTTCAACCCCTGAACACTGCAGCGCAGCACACCCACATGATCCTGCCAGAACCATCTCACCGTGGATGTTTGTTCATTCGGCTGGCAGTTGTATCAAATATAAGGGCTGACATTACTTTACCTTCCTCCGACCCTTCGACCTGTGTTCTCTGCCCAGCTGTATTTAGAGAATTTGAGCCAGCGTCTCTTCAATTTTTAAATGAATTAGTCAGTCAAAGCAAACCATCAGGTTCTCCCCTAGACTCCATCCCTCCTAAGTTTTTCAAGGAGGTCCTCCCCAGCATTGCACAGACGGTCCTCTCTATTATCAACAGCAGTCTTGCTGCTGGTGTCGTCCCCTCCACCTTTAAACATGCAATGGTTCAGCCGATACTTAAAAAACCCAGCCTGGACAGTGCTGTACTGGCCAATTTTAGACCCATCTCCAAGATGCCCTATATCTCTAAACTCTTGGAGAAAGTGGTCTATTCACAGCTGGAGGATTTCTTAAACCAACATAAAATTCCTGAAGTCTTCCAGTCTGGGTTTAGACCCCTTCACAGTACGGAGTCAGCACTGCTGAGAGTCAGCAACGACATTCTCTTGGCCAGTGATGCTGGAGATTATGTTGTTCTAGTTCTGCTGGACCTTACTGCAGCATTCGACACCGTAGACCATAGCATTTTAATTTCTAGGCTCCAGAACCTGGTGGGGATTCAAGGTACTGCACTGGACTGGTTCAAATCCTACCTGGCGGAAAGAACCATGTGTGTCAGTTTAGGTGGTTATGAATCCACCACAGCTCGGGTTCCCTATGGGGTCCCACAAGGGTCGGTTTTGGGACCTCTTCTGTTTTCTTTATATCTGTTACCTTTAGGGTCCATTCTAAGAAAACACGGCATTTCCTTTCATTTATACGCTGACGACAGTCAGATCTATCTGCCGCTAAAAAAGGATAATCTCTCTGTGACGCGGCTCCTGTCATGTCTCCATGACATTAAGGACTGGTTGGCCCTAAGTTTCTTGAGTTTGAATGAAAAGAAAACAGAAGTTGTAATTTTTGGACCGAATGATTTTAGTGGACCCTCCCCGATTGATCTGGGCTCTCTGACTGATTTCTTAAAATCAACTGTTTCTAACTTGGGTGTTAAATTGGACAGTAATTTTAGGATGGACCAACAGATAAGCTCTGTAGTGAAGTTAAGCTTTTTAAGCCTTCGCCAACTTGCTAAGGTAAAACCTTTTTTAACACCTGCACACTTTGAAACAGTAATCCATGCTTTCATCACGTCCCGGCTGGATTACTGCAACTCTCTTTATCTTGGACTCAGCCAGTCGTCTCTCTTGCGTCTCCAACGTGTTCAAAATGCAGCTGCTCGTCTTATGGTTGGAGCACGCAAAAGAGACCACATCACACCGATCCTAGCATCGCTTCACTGGCTGCCTGTGCATTTTAGAATTCATTTTAAGATTCTTCTGCTTGTTTTTAAATCTTTACACGGTCTTGCCCCGCTGTACCTCTCTGAGCTTCTCACTCCCTATTCGCCGGCACGGTGCCTCAGATCAGCTGATCAGATGCTTTTAGAGGTACCGAGGTCCAGACGGAAGCTCAGAGGGGACAGAGCTTTTGCTGTAGCCGCTCCAAAGCTGTGGAATACTTTGCCGCTGGCCATTAGAGAAGCCCCTTCACTGACCATTTTTAAAACCCGTTTAAAAACCCATTTTTATGCTCTGGCTTTTAACCCAATATGAAGACCACTGTTTTTCTAACTGTTTACTGTTTTTCTATAGTTTTATCTCCCTCTGTGTTTTCCCCCCTGTAACATGTTTTAATGTTTTTTACTGTTGTGTTCAGCACTTTGTCTCAACTACTGTTGTATGAAAGTGCTATATAAATAAAGTTGAGTTGAGTTGAGTTGTTGTTACACTACGGTGGCCCTGAAGTACAAATCACTACAACAAATCACTCAGAAACACAAATTAAAGATCCCAACAACGAGTAACCCTTGTGCTATCTTAGATGACCCCCCCCCATGGTAGGGTGTTCTCCCTACCATGACAAAGGTGGATAAAGGTGGAAAGATTTCATGTAATCCATGGACACCAGTGAAGATCACAAATCATTGAAGAAAAAGGTTTCAGAGCACTGTCTAGTGGGTCTAGATGACCCAACTCCCAATGTCAAAGTGCCTAGGACAGCACAAGGGTTAAGCAAGCAGAGCAAATGTTTAAAAAACAACATTATCTTTTAAAAATCAAAGCAAAATTTACAGAAACCAAAATGTTAAAAAAGAATCTTCCAGAAATCAAAACCAAACGTTAAAAAATGAAACAAAATTATAAACTGGAAAAGTTAGGTATTAAGGAACACCACTGATTGGATGATGATGTTTGAGGGACAACAGAAGGATGTTTAGCCTGAAATGTGGTGGAGAGTTGATTGATCCATGATCCCCACACTGCTGGCAGTGGCCTGAAGCTTAAAAACCCACTGGTGTTTTTAACATGTTCTTGCTGCATTTCTGATAATGGACGACATACAAAAAGAAAATTAAGACTAAAACTGCATTTCTGAGTATTTCTTTATTCAAATCGTTGTGAATCAGGAGCTGACGAAAGCATCCCTGTTTGAAAAAGATCGTATTTGTGACGTACGCTGGGCGGGGCCACGAGCTCCCAGCTCCGCTCCATTCTGATGCATCCATTTACAGACAAACAGATCTAACCTGTACCACTTTTGTTGCACAGCTAATGTTAGGTTGGGGGTGAGTGGGGCTCTAAGCTAGCGGCGGAGCGTGTGAACAGGAGGAGGACAGGCGTATTCCACTTCAACAACTCAGAGGTGAATTCCTATGAACTTTTTTTTTTTTTTTCTCTACTGGATGTTTATCATTACGGTAAGGTACAGATAGCGCACAAATCTCAAAGGGGTGGGGCCTGTCCACACACACACACTCAAATGTTATAAACACACCTGTTAGCTGCATAAATGTCCACATGTCAACACGTACATAATACAGATAGTGTTCACACATGCATACTTATGCCTACCAGCCAACTAGTGTTTATGTTCTTCTAAAATGGATGATGGAATGTGGAAAGAAGGAGGGGGAGCAACCAGCCACCCCCACACCCAGACCCCCGCCGCAGCAGCCGTGGCAGCCAGAGGCCCCCAACGCAATGCGGCAGCAGGCGTTGGCGGCCCCCCGGGCGCCCAAGCCCGCCACCCAGGCCAGGGCCAGCAGGGCCGCCACGAGGCCCCCAGAGCCAGAGAGCAGGGAGGCATGGGGGGAAAGAGAACACCGCCCCAGCCCAACCAGGAGAGCAGCCCCCCCGCAGCGCCAGGAGGGCCCAACGCCGGGCCCCATCCGAGAGGGGTGCCCACAGCCCCAGACGAGCACCCCATCACCACCCAGGGGTCCGAGCATCCCCCCGCCCCAACCCCAGGTACGAGCCAGGACCCCCCAAGGGAGACCCGCTCCGCGCTCCAGGCAGCCACCCACCAGGGCCACAGATGGTCCAGAAAGGTGCAAGACAGGGGCCAGCCGCCCCCGCCCAGGAGGGGGGCACCCCAGAGAGAAGGGGGGCCCACAAGGGTTGTTGTAGATTGTAATTCCTATGAACTTCTGCTGCTCTGCAGAAACGATATCCAACGAAACGACACAGGTTTTTGTAAAAACAGTATCAGAATTCAAAGACCACTGGGAGCGCTTTGAAAACAGATCAACAGATGACTAAAGAAATTTCTCCTGTCTGAAGATATTTCCATGTTAATAACTTCCGCTTGAACAAATGTTTACATCCATTACGCGACATCCCATAATCCCTGCCTTTCCTGCTTTCTTATTTTATGTTTTGGTTTATTAGAATTAAATGCTGGTTTCTGAAATGCTGTTTTGTAATGTGTTGTTTTAATTATTTGTTTGCCTTTTTCATTTGAAATGTTTTTGCCCCTTCAGGGCCACCGTATTGTTCCACGGCTCAGTGATACAACTCGGAAATCGTATCCAGCAGCCGTTTCCTAAATGTATAAAGTACATTAAAGTTAGAGACTTATGTTCTTAAAATACTTCAATAACCTTATTGGTTAAAGCATATTTAGGCTTTTTTTAACTACTGAGAAATTATTTGTTGTGGAAATTCAACATCGAGTAATGAAAAAATATGTGATAATTTGTCCAAATAAAAGCGCTTGGAATTTGCTTTGGCAAACGCAACTTGTACAGGAGACAGTTATTGTGCTTCACGTTCTGATAAAATGGATTTAGTGCAATTGTGTTCATGTGAAAGTTGTATGATTTATCGTCTCTGTTACAGTTTTAGGACATATTGTTTCGCCTTTAAACAGCCCTAATTCTCAGCGTTCTCTTCTTGTTCCAATATAGACCCAGCACAAACGAGAAAATTTGTTTTTTCAGTATAATTTGAAGTTAATCCAGGTGTTTCTAATAATTGAGCTGTCTTTTCAGACATTTTTCGTAAAGATTTCTTCATGTTTGTGAAACTCCTGACCAGAGAGGAGAGGAGCGACTTGCTTCTCATGAAGACAGATTGTTTGCAAGAGCTTCATCTTCTAATCAGGTCTTCCGTATGAAGTGAAGAAGCTGTGGAGCTCTGAGCTGCATCGATCTCCTCCAACAAGCATGGAGGGCAGATCCAGGAGAATGAATGAAGCCTCTATCAGAGCCTTCCTGCTCAGAGGGACAGAGATGAACCCAGCAGAAAGCTTCTTACGGGCTTCTGCTTTTCTCTGTATTACAAATCAAATCCATCCAACAGCAGGTTCATCACGGTGACCTTGGGTCGTGTCGGTCCCAGCACTTTTTTCTCTTCCAAACTTCCAGTCATGGAGGCAGGCCATCTGATCCCAGCAGGAACAGCTGGAGGCTGAGTCCTAAATCAGCACAGATGGAAGCATAATCCACCTGCACCGTTTATGTCGAAGAAAACAAGAGCAGGTGCCCCAAATCACTGGGAATTTTTCAAATTAACATTTTAAAAGTATCTGATATAACTGAAACATTAAAATTGTAAATGATAAATGTTTCAGGAACAGGAAGTTGATTCCATCCAGTGAAGGGTGCAGCAGTGGAGCCATGTAACCTACTTACTAAATTAGTCTTTTTTTCTCAGCCCAGTTTTTCCTGAACACCGACGCAAGCGGCTTTTCTTCAGATTCTGGAGCACAGAGCCGACCTTCAGTCACTCACCTCCCGCAGACATGCCCGGTAGGTACAGCCGCTCTTTCCCTGCAGCAGCTATGAGGAACAGCCGAACATCCCCAGAGGAGCAGGCGGACGGAACATGAAGTTTCTGGATGTCGCTTCTTCACGGCGTTTGGTGGCGCGTCGGTAAAACGCTGCGCGCGCTGCAGACCGGAGCGGACTGCGCGGCGGAGACGGTCGTTTCCAGCCACAGGGCGTGTCCAGGAACAGACAGCATCCTGCTTTATTTTCCACCAAGTTTCTGTCCACGACGGAGCACTGTAGAACAGTTAGTTAGCTCCATCATGGTCGTTCATTTTGCTGCTGCTGAGGAAAGGACAGACAGCCTCTAATCCTACGACCGCTGTTCTGGTGAATGGTATTTAGGATCAATCTGAAAGTTTTTTTTTCCGTGTTTTTATATTTCAAAAATCTTCTACATCATTAATGCTCTTACCCCCCCTTAGATCCATGAAACCTAAAGCAGATATGTGGGGAGAATCCAGCACTATTTAGAGATCTGCTTGTATTTGGGTTACAGTGATGATTTGATATTCACAGCAGTTATTATAAGCGCAGGATTAACATTTAGTAATTAAAATGCATCCCAGAATGAACGCCGTTCTTTAATTTGGTGGAATGGCTCGCGCCTCATCTGTATGCGCCGACGCTTCTCACCAATTAGAAGCCTTTGTGCGGCGCACGGGCGACCCCTGGCGGTGCGTCTCGGTAGTGCATTTTGGCGGAGGAAGTGCCACGGTGTCCTGAGACGGTCAGCGACGTCTTGTTTACACTCACCGGCCATGCCAGGCCCCTGAAGCCCCCCGAAGCGAACGGCGCGTTACGGCTTTATTGCTTACGTTTATTTCTTTCGTCTCAAGGGTCATTATATGAAACCTCCAATCTGGAGCGAGGCGGCAACAACAGGAAGAAGAAGATAGAGGAATTCTCTAGGTCTTCTCGGGAGAAACTTGTACAGTCGAAGAACAAGATGTTTTCCAAATTTACCTCCATTCTCCAGCACGCGGTGGAAGCGGTAAGTGATTCGGTTAAACGATTGTTCTTGTCACATTTTCTCCACTGTTATCGCTGAAAACGTCGTTTTTACCAACAACAACCCGGCATTTGGTGTGCAAGCTAGCAGCTAGCTTAAATAACCACGGCTAACGGGCTAGCTTGTTTATACATTAATGTTCCTCATTATTATGTCTTTTTCCATAGTAATACAAATCGTAACACTTTGTTTTATAGCAACTCGTTACTACAATTCTAATAACTAGTTACAATGACGCTAAGGTGTTTTTTAAAGACGTGTGGCTCTAAAAGTAGCTAAGCTAACTCTGCAGCTAGCATCCCGTTACAGATGACGAGTCGTGTCGAAATTCTTAGACAGACCTGCTAAAGTTGCGCAAACTTCTGGTGCCGCTAAAAACGATTATGTCACGCGTGTTATTGCAAAGATAAACCGGGCTAACCCGGTATACGCTTGTAACCGGGTTAAACCTGATTCCGAGCGGCTCTGTCTTTCCCCCGCAGTTTCTCCTCCACACCGGGATCCATGATTCTGAACCAGATGTTCCAATCATTCCAGGTGTGGAGGATTTTCATCTGTGAACGATCAGCTGCTGACATCTATGAGCTTTTTACTCTGCCTCAGTCAGGGGAGAGGTTGAGAATCACAAAGCAAACTTTATAAAGCATTTCTCATACTTAACACAAAGTGCTTTACACTGAAACACGGACTCAACTCCGTCCCAAAGTGGAAACCCTACATAAATCAGAGCAAAGACTGCAGGTTTTTGTTCAACATTAGAGTGCGACTGAACACTTGTGCTTCTGGAGGAAGGGTCACATGTTCTGATAAACTCTCCTAAACCTGTGGGAGACGTTTGCAGAAAGAGGAAGCAGTCAAAGCTGGAAGTGATGCGTCTATATCATAACTGCATAGGTTATGAGAAGGATGTCACAGCTTCACATGCTGCATGTTTGCATAGGGGGGCCATTCCCTTCCATGCAAACCGTTGAGATCTGGATGAGACCTGTCGACGGCCTGATGGTTAGTTTTGAACATCTGGAGTTGAAGTCCGGGTTCCTGGACCGGCAGTACGCTTCCCGTTGCAGTGCTTTGCCCGCCATCATCCACCCTGCTGTTGTACCCTTGAGCCCAGGTGCTCCGCTGGCGCCGCTCGGCGTTGGATGAATAAATATCCGTTCACGTCTGAATAAATGAAGGTGAAATGTTGTTTCTTCCAGCTGGCGCCGTCGCTGCCCCTGCAGGAGGACTTTGTCTATCACTGGAAGGCCATCACGCACTATTACATCGAGACTTCAGGTAAACCAACGTTATTCTGGTGACGGTGAAGCCGTGTTTCTGGTTTTTCTTTGTCCCCCCGCATTAGGAAACTGCCACAGTGCTGTTTTTCTGTAGTGCTTTAAAGTAAAACCCGGTTGGCTTTGTGGTTCGAAACAAACAGACCATAAGCATTTCCATGTTGCGTTAGAAACTCGTGTAGGATCCATTTTATTTGGAATTGTAGAAACCTATTTAACTTTTGTGTCCTGACTGACGTTTACTGTTAGTTTTTTATTTTGGCCAGTGAATTTTAATTATATTTTTATCCTCAACCAAAGGCTGAAAAATAAAAGCACACAGCGACTGTCAGGAAATTATTTACAGAAAAAAACTAAAATGTCAAGATAAATGTCTAGTTTTGGATCTTTGTAGAATGAAAGACGTCGATCTGTTTTGTCTGTTTATATAAAAGCAGGCAGAAAAGAAGTGTTGTGTGTGTGTGTGGGGGGGGGGGGGGGTACGCGTGTTATTGTAACAACAGTTGTTATAGGATTATGAGGTTTACATTAAATCATTAGTAAATAGTAATTAAAACAGATAGGTAAATGTTTTTTGAATTTTGGAAAACCCATATAGGTCAAGTTTGGCCGCTTTTTTTTTTTTTAATAATTTCTTTTTTTAGATTTATTTTTAAAAAGTTAATTCTTAATTTGTTGCTGTTAATTGCTGCTGGTTCTCCGGGGTTTAAAAGTAACAGATAAAAACAAGTTTTACTGTAAATGTTATAAAACATATATTTTTGGATTTTATTTTGAAATCCCAGAGTTTTCTTGTTGTTTCTAGGCTATTTTACAGGAAAACACAGCATATTTCTGTTACTAGCAGCTCTAACATACTGATACTGACGTCACCTGCTCTGGCGTGGTGGATCCTTATGGATCTCTTTATTTTTTGGGTGGATCTTCTGACATTCTCCTGCCAGACGACAAAGCTCCCGTCACAGACACCAACATCCCCTCCCACCTGGAACAGATGCTGGACATCCTGACTCAGGAGGAAGCAGAACGGGAGTCGGGGGAGACGGGCCCCTGCATGGAGTACCTCCTGCACCACAAGATCCTGGAGACGCTCTACACTTTGGGCAAGGCAGATGTAAGGCGCTCCGGCTTTAGTGACCGTGGGAATTATTGGTCAGGTGATGCATGTTTGATGGGAACCATCTCTTCATGATTTGTCATCAGTGTCCTCCAGGAATGAAGCAACAAGTTCTGACCTTCTACACCAAACTGCTGGCCCATATCCGTCAGCCGCTGCTGCCTCACATCAACGTCCACAGACCTGTGCAGGTGAGCGTGCAGCTGCCTGGACACCTTTACCTCCAGATGTCCTGCGATCTGAGCCGCTGATTTGAACGTTTCTCCTCACGGCGTTCAGAAACTGATCCGACTGTGTGGGGAGGTTCTGGCAGCGCCCACAGAGAACGAGGAGATCCAGTTCCTTTGTATCGTCTGTGCCAAACTGAAGCAGGACCCGTACCTCGTCAACTTCTTCCTAGAGGTGAGTCTCTGTGACCTTTGACACCCTAACGCGATCGAGGAGACGCGTCCGTCCTCTGAGTCGCTTTCGAAATGTCTGCAGAACAAGTCAAAGAGGCTGGAGAACCAAAGCTTGGCGGGGACGGACGGCGGGAAGGAGAGCGCCTTGGCTCCAGACACGGGCCAGTCTCCTGCAGACGAGCATGCAGAGGAGGCGCAGGCGGCAGCCGCTGGTCCAGCCAGCAGCACTAACAACTACAACCTGGTCACATCGCTGCTCAACCTCACCAAAAGTCCCGTAAGGCGGTTTCCTCTCTGTTCCCGGCATCGTTTCCTGGACACAAAGGCTTCTGCTCACTATTTGTTTGGTGTCAGGATGGCAGGATCGTGGTGAAGGCCTGCGAGGGTTTGATGCTGCTGGTTAGTTTACCAGAACCGGCTGCTGCCAAGTGTTTGACGGAAAACACGGAACTCTGCCATCTCCTGACCGACAGGCTGGTCTCCTTTTACAAAGCTCTGCCGCAGTCCATGGACCCCCTGGACATTGAGACAGTGGAGTCGGTGAACTGGGGGTAAATAGTGTTGTTTTTTTGTCTTCCTGTGCTTTATGGCGGCGGTTCAGTCTGAAGGTCGTTTCTCCTTTCAGTCTGGATGTTTATAACCTGAAGGAAGACGCCGCCATCTTCACGGGAAAAAGAGCTCTCATCTCATTTCTGTCGTGGTTGGATTACTGCGATCAGCTGATCAAGGAGGCTCAGAAGGTTCCTCAGACGTTCTGTGTTTGAAGATGTTCTCCACAGAAGCAGCAGGAGGCTGAGCTGCAGCGTTTTCTGCCTTTTGTCTTACAGTCAGCAGCCGTGGTGATGGCGAAAGCTGTGAAGGAGCGGTTCTTCATGGCCGTGATGGAGCCGCGGCTCATGCAGACGTGAGTCCCGTCACGAACCGCCAACCACGACCCCCCCACCCTGAGAGTGCAACCACAGCTTTGTGTGGGTCTCCGCAGGTCCGAGGTGGGCATCCTGACCTCCACCGCCCTGCTGAACAGGATCATACGGCAGGTGACGTCAGACGCCCTGCTGCAGGAGATGGTGTACTTCCTGCTGGGAGAGGCCACGGAACCCGAAACGCCGGCCAAGACGGCGCAGAATCAGCTCCGCCACCGCCTCATCGAGCACTGCGACCACCTGTCAGACGAGGTCTTTATTGCTCTTTATTCAAGACAAACAAATTCATAGCCTATACAGCTAATAAACATCCTGTCTGAATACGGCGTGGAACCCCTTCATGCCTCAGCGTACCTTTGAATCCAGGACTCCACTTAATTCAACATCTCATTGAACGGAAAAAGGTTTATTTTACTTTTCCTTTGGAAGTAAATACAGACATGACGACACAACAAGCACACGGCGTCCAAAGCCCTTTGTCCGTCCACCATGAAAAAAACTAAATGTTTCGCAATATTAGCTTTAGGCGAAGTTCGGGGGGGTCGGGTCATGTGATCGGCAGGGTCCACCATGTTTGTGTGTTTTTACATTAAATCAGATACAATTCTCAATTATTGAAAATGATCTAATGACAGGTTTTCCTCCCCCCCTGATGATGTAATCAGAGTCCACAGCCAGCAAAGGAGCCTGAAGTTCTCCTGGACTTTATGACAATTTTCTCCGATATTATACCACGGTCCGGGTGAATACTCGATTCTGATTGGCTGCTGGGTGTGCATTGAAAGTGATACCCTACGCCTAAAAAAGTAGTTCCGGTCACATATCTTAAATGTTCTGTATCACTGCGCCAGTTTCGTTCAAACAAACTTTATCTTCATCATCTGGACAGAAATATGCGGTAAAAGGAGAACTTTCTCTCTGAACTGATGCTTGATTTAACACATGGTGATCATCAGCATAAATATCGATTTCCTTTGCCGCTTCAGTCAAGATTGTAGGCTGGACCACGTAACGAATAGTCCGCTTTTGTGAAAAAAGTGATCCAAACCGTAAAAATGACAAGAATAAAGGACTAAAAACTGGTTAATTTCTTTTGTAGGTGATCGCGGTATGAGCGGGTTAATGGCAGATGAAGTGTGCATTCATTTCTGATAATGCACACTTTGTCGGCCATTAACCCTTACTTATTTTCTCCCGCCTCGGACTAATGCGGGACATCAGGTCGTCAAACTGGGTCATGGAGAGACGGAGGTACCGCTGAAAGCGCCGTGATTCAGACGGTCAAGCTCGCCGTACCGGGAAAGTCTCAGAAACGGAGATGTGATCCCCGATGTTTTGTTTCTTCAGAATCAATCCTCCTGATCTCTCACCCTCATCCTCCGTGATGTAGCGGTGAGGCTAAAAACCTTTGACGGTAGCTCCTCCCACTCGCAGCACGCACAGGCAAAGTAGCATTAGGATCTCTGAGAGTAAAAACTCTTCTCTGATCTTTGAAAACCTTCTGGCCAGCAGGAATTTTGATTCTTTTCCTCACACCAAACATGGATGAATCACATCTCCACAGTCAAGCTGCCGCTGCTGCTCACCTCCTGGTGGAGCGGCCGTCTCCTCTGTGCCGCCCGCTGAGCCCCGTTTCCTGTCTCCACAGATCAGCATCATGACGCTCCGCCTGTTCGAACACCTGATCCAGAAGCCCAACCAGCACATCCTTCACAGTCTGGTGCTGCGCAGCCTGGAGGAGAGGAACTACCTGGAGAACAAACCCCAGGAGGAGCGCGAGCCTGTGGAGAACGGCCAGCCTCATGACGCTGTGTAAGGACCCCTTCAGGCCTTTGGCCCCCCCTCCCTGGTGGACCAAACACCATGCATCGAGGAGCTGCTTTGGTTTCTTCTACTCGCGTTTGGATTTCAGGACTGGATCCGGTTCTGATGCATAATCTAATCAGTAACATCCATTCCTCTGGTTTTGATGCAAACTAATGCAGATTCATCCCCACATTCTCTGGATTTTGGCCCACATGTGATGGAAACAGAGGATCTAGATGACTGACATCAGTTCTGCTGCACTGAAGGTTTTACAAATGGCTGAAGGCTCCGGGTTCTAGTTTAATCAAACTCTCTCCTCAGAGACCTGGAGGAGGATCCGCTCTTCGCCGATGACCTCTCACCAGACAGCCGGCTGGCCTCCGAGTGGATCAGCTCCTCCCCGCCTCAGAGTCCGGAGCACTCGAAGGCCGACGGGAAGACCGAGGTCCACAAGATCGTCAACAGGTCCGCTCACCTCGCTCTGCTGAATGTGTCCGTCTTGGCCCCAAAGCCTGATCCGTGACCTTCTGTCGCTGCAGCTTCCTGTGTTTGGTTCCCGATGAGGCCAAATCTTCGTATCACGTGGAAGGAACCGGATACGACACGTACCTCAGAGACGCACACCGACAGGTGAGCTGCCGCTCACGGCCCGGCCCGGCCCGGCCCATCAGCAGAGCGTCTGCGCTCACTATGGGTTCTGTTTAGTTCAGGGACTACTGTGGGATCTGCCAGCGGTGGGACTGGAGAGGACACCCCAAACCCTTAGAGAAATGTAACCTGGACTCCCCATTTTTCGAGGGTCACTTCCTGAAGGTTCTCTTTGACAGAATGGGCCGAATTCTGGATCAGGTGAGTTCCATCGACTGGATGAATCCACATATTTTTCATCATGCGGATAAATGGTGGGTTTGAGCAGACGTTGGCGTGATTCTCACCCGTTCTTCATCCCGCAGCCCTACGATGTGAACTTACAGGTGACGGCGGTGCTCTCCAAGCTGTCTTTGTTACCACACCCACACCTGCACGAATACCTGCTGGACCCCTACATCAACCTGGCCCCCGGCTGCAGGTCCCTGTTCTCGGTTATCGTCAGGGTAAGCTTCCCGCCTCCAGCTCCTCTCAAACCCGCAACTCCTGCTTAAACGTTTGAGCGGCAGGTACCGAACCGCTTCACAAAGGACATGTCGATGCTGGAGGACGTCCCATCGCTGATCCTCAGGAGGGTTTTGCTGCAGTTTGCTGCTTCTCGTGTCCTTCAGGTGGTTGGAGACCTCATGTTGAGGATTCAGCGCATCCCTGACTTCACCCCCAAACTGCTGCTGGTGAGGAAGAGGCTCCTGGGCTTGGAGCCGGAGGGCATCACGTACGTCCTCCTTCTCGCCGTGCTCGCTTCTCCGCCGGCTGCAGGACCTGACCTCTGTTTTTCCGCAGGGTCGACCACGGGACTCTCCTGGAGGGGGTGATTGTCCTGGAGGAGTTCTGCAAGGAGCTGGCCGCCATCGCTTTTGTCAAGTTCCACGCCGCTGCCTCGTCTTCGCCCTGACCTCCTCGCCGTCGGGACTAACCGGGACATTGTGGTTCTGTGGGACGGGAGGCACAGGGTTTTTTAAGTATTACCGCTTCACCGGGGGCGGGCTGGAGGACTGTTGAAGACCCCATGATCCACCGTGAAGACCCGGTCTGGTTTTTGTGAAAACTGTCCGGCCAGAGGCGCCCCCCCCCTGTATTTATTTTCTGTCTGTAAACGTGTGGAAACGCATCTTCAGTTACAGCGAATCTGTGCGTTTCTATCAGAAAACGCCATCCGAGCCTGCACTTACCCAGAATGCAGTTCAGTATTTATGATACTGCAGCTCATTTTAAATGCCAAGCCCTCGTATTGAACTCTTTGCTTCCATGTTGCCTTTTTTTTTTGCTGTTTTACAGCGTCGTTTGTTTTTTTCCATCTTGAAATGCGTTCAAACGATCCGCTTAGCGTCACGCGGTCCTATCTGGACCTCGCTGTCACTCGTGCTCATGGAGGGAAAAGCTCTGGTGTTGTGCTGCGTTCCTCTGAACATCCATGTTCTCAGTCACTTATTTATTTGTAAAGCTGCTTGTGTTCATCTTCAGATGTTTTGTGTCGACGCACGGCTGATGTCGCTCTCGCGTGTCCTAAAGACCTCTAGACCCTTCAGAGGTATTTCATCCAGGAGCATCTCCAGACCTGAACCGCCGCAGTTTTCCCTTTTCATTGTGGTTTAAAGAACCGCCCCGCTGGTTCTGTGTTAACTGGGACATTTAAGATCCAGCTTTGATTGGAAAGTTTGTGTTGTTTTTGGAGTCTTCATGGTTGCTTCTCAGGCTCCGCCCACACATCCACCCTGTCGCTCCTCCTTATGCGACAGTCCAATGACTCATCGTCACGTTTGTCTTCATAAACCAAAAAGAGAAATTTGGATTCTGATGGAAAACATTCCTATGTGGATGGTGATGTTTTTAAACTGTCAATCATGCACATTTTCTATCAACTGTGTGTATAAATACATACGTATACTGTGTACTCTCTATAGAGAAATCCTACCGGGTGTAAGTGCATCAGTAAGGATTGTTTTACGGTCACAGAGGCGTGGGTGGACCTCTGGGTTCTCCTACTTCGGTTCCACGTGCTTTCCTCACCTTCCTCCCGTTAAGCTGGTCCGTCCGGCGCGTGGCGGTCAGTTTGAGCGTGGTTGCATCATTGCTGCAGAGCGCACGCTGGCTTCAGGTTCTCCCTGCAGCCCAAGCGGAACTTTCAGGACCTTTTGGAAGTTCTCCGTCTGAATAAGACCCCTTCAGAGGGAAAACGCCGTTCTTCACAGACTGTCGAGTCATCTTCTTTTATTACAAAATGTTTGTACAGTAAAACAAAAATACACAAATAGAGCATTTCTGTCAGTGATGAGGTGAAAACCACTCAAATCTATTCAATCTTTCAAAATAAACATTCCTTTATAGCCATCAGAAAGAGTCCCTTTCCTCAGAAGGAGCAGGACGTAAACACCACTGTCCTCTGCTCGGGGGTCCGGGTCCTCCTGGAGAACCGGGGGATGGGGCGACGGTTCCAAAGGAAGAAACTCTTCAGCCACGGATCAAGAGGCACGGCGGTGCAGAAAGGCTCGACTCAGTGATTGCAGCCGGTTCGGCTCGTAAGCCAAGAGGAGTTTGAGAAGGAGAGACCCACCATGTCTGATTATCCTGAACGTGAGTTCATCTGGGTCACGACTGAACGGATCGTCTTTGCACTTTTTGCTCATCAGAAGATAAACCCGAACAAAAACAGGAGAATGGCCTGAAATGAGGCAACTGTGTTTTTGTCTCGTCATCGTTTTTACAACCAAATGAAGGATTCATGGGATTCGGTGACATTTTAACGGATTATTTGAGATATTCCAGGAAAAGAAAAACAACGGCAGTAAATAGTCTGTCAGCATGATAATCCAGAATATCTAAAGTAATAATCCAGATTCCTTTTTTCCCGTTTGGTAGTGAAAAAACTAGTGACAGTAAGTCAAACCATGTGAAAGTATATTCAATAGTTTTAACTGAGGCGGTTAAAAAACACTTCATGAATTAACAAAAATATATTTACATTAGCAAATGTAGGTTTTTCTTTACGGTTGTGCTGAAACGGCGGGAACATTCGGACGAAACGTCTCTTTGGCTGGTGTGAAGCTCTGGCACCGGCAGCGTGCGTGTCTGTAATTACACGTTACCCCCAGAAAAATACATGCTCACGCCACGAAGGTAACAATCCAACAGCGTAGAAAATAGGCTCTGATGTTACAGTGATATATCTGCGATTCATTTGCGATATACATATTTATATTTACACATCTCTATACCAAAAAACCAACTGAGCGAGCTGGGTTACACGTTCGCCCCTGATTGTGTGTTTTTAATGTGTAGAAATCACATTCAGAAGAGTGAAGCTTTTTTTTTAGGAAGGCATCAATAAATAGACATCTGTGTGTGTTTGTGTTGTGTTTGTGTTGTGCTGAACAGCTCCAGCCGCCCGTCAGTCAGTCGCTCTTAGAGCTCGGCGCCGCATCCAGGTTGACCACCTGGAGCTCCGTCAGGTTACTGCTGCTGCCGCCGCTGGACTGCTGGCCAATCACCATCTGCGGCAAAACACAGCGGCGTGAGGAGACGGCACAACCCAACAGCCAATCACAAGTCAGCACAGACGGCGGTCCTGCTGGGAATCAGGAAAAGCCACAAAAAGCTGGGATATTTATTGGCGTTTGGGACTGGCATGCGGTGCTGCAGGCGTTTGTGCGAGTTGGGCTGCAAACGAGGCGACGCCTGCAGATGGTTAAAGAAACGGAGGCGTGTTTGTGGCGCCGCAGTCAGGATGCGTCAGTGCAGTCAACGTGGCATGCTGGTTGCAGAGGGAATATGAGAGTTTCACTTGTGAAATGCAGATCTTGCCGTACTGGGTGTAGCTGCACAGCCGAGACGGGGATCTGCACCGTTCCTGGAGGTGCAGTGAGGAACACCTGAGAGACCGCACCTGACGGAGACAACACAGCAGGTGAGCCACGCCAACGCGCACTTTCCACGGGAGGCGGGCGGGGCAGCCTCTCACCCGCGTCCTGGGCTTGTGCGTGGGAAACCTGCATGGCGGAGGTCCCCTGGGAGAAGGCGTTGAGCACGGCCAGCCCTCCGTCAGCCAGCGCCGGCGTGGACGCGTACATGACCGTGTGAGGGCTGGGGTACATCATGTGACCCGCCACAGACGTCGGCACCGACGAGGTGACGATGGTTGCTGGGAGACTTACGGTTGCTGCAGAAAAAGAGAGGGAGGCGCCGCTTACAGCTGCGTCCACCAGCAGAGGGCGCCACGAATCTGCTAGCTGCAGAGGCGTTTCCATCAGAGGAGCAAACATTTCTCCTTAAACCTGTTGAAGGAGGTGCAGAAACGACATGTGGGTGGAGCCTGAATGGCGGGACCTACTGGTGGAGTTGGTGGAGGTGTGGGAGATGTCGGGGCTGCTGTCGCTGTTGGAGGTGGGCTGCGTGTTCTGGTGGACCTGGATAGCCTGGAGCTGCTGGGGAATGCCGGGTCCTGCAAACACAGGGGACATGAGGCCGGTCCCGGTTCAGGGGGGGGGCGCAGCAGTGGTGGCGCCGTGCGCTGGTGCAGTCAGAGCTGCAGGAACCAGCGGCTCGAGCATTACGAAGCACCGACACGGGTGGGATTAGCAGGTGTGGGGGGGGGGCACCATGCAGAGCAGGTCACCTGTGAGGGAGACAGCAGCAGGGAAGCGGAAGACAGCCTGCTGTCCCTGCTGCAGCGGCGGGGCGGCCAGCGCCTGGCCATGCTGCCCCTGCAGCGCCAGGGAATGCTGCTGCAGCTGGCTCAGAGGAATGGTGGGGGTGCCGGGGGGGAGAGGAGTGCCGGCTGCAGACACGCGTGCACGCACACACACAGAGAGGGGGGCGGAGACTAAAGGTGAAAGGCAGAAACAGCTGGAAGAGAAGCTGACAACAGGATGAAATTCCTTTACAAACAAACCCCCCCCCCCCCCGCTGCCAAATGGTGCAACACCCCGGAGGAGGCGGGGCCTAAAAACTGATGACCCGGCGCCTTTATTTATCTAGTCAGAACTTTCAGATATGAGTTTAACATTAACCCGGCCCGGAGTCCGAGCCGCGGCGCCGTTTCAACCCCCCCTGTTTGAGTAAGACCGCATAGGAGGGGGGCCTTTCGTTAACAGGACGACGACGCAGCCCGGTTCTGGAGCCACACCCCCACATATGGCCGCAGCTCCATAGGTGGCTGCTGCAGCGGGGGGGGGCGGCTTTCAAGCTGTCTACTGTGGAGCTGTCAGCGTGGGGGGGGGGGGGGGGGTTGTTGTTCCACCTGGCACTGCTGCTATGTGGCGGACAGGTGGTGAGGAGGAGGGGCAGATAGAGAGGAGGCAGGAAAAGAGGGGAAAAGGGCATGGGGGGGCTGTCAGTCAAAAACAACACCGAGGACCCTTCAGAGGGCAGCATTTGTCCGTCCTCACGGCCGGTTAACTCAGTGCCTGACAGAAATCAGAACATGGAGGTTCAGCAAAAACAATCTCACATGATCCTCCTTAACCCCCCCCCTCATAAAAAAAAAGAAAGTGGCGTTGTGTGAAATTTTGGGAACAAACATTTTCTTCTTTTTCCCCCACAAAATTTGAAAAATCACCAAATTTCTCAATTGGCCAATGGTCACCTCGCTGTATGTCCTGTGGCCATCCCATAATAATTTCCTCCTGACACGCGTGTTTTGGTTCTGTATGTAGAATTTGACATTTTTCGGAGCCCAGGAAGACATTTTGGACGCGTTAATTTTCTTGACCAATATTCCGGCTGTGATGTCATCAGAGGAGAATCCTGACAATCTGCTCCTTCAGTCCCGGACGGATTCAAGTAAAACTCTCTTGAGGGGAGGGGCCACATCTGGTTCACACTCCATAGATCGAGTCTTAGTTTTCGTTTCAGCAGAATTGATTAAATATTCATGATTTATTGTGGAGTCCCCCCCCCCCCCCCCCTTTATTACTGTCCCTAAGTGACAAAGGCATAGAAGTGGCCCCCCGGGACAACCGCGGGCGATCTCTTTGCTGTGTGACATGAGAAACCCCCCCACGTCGTGACAAGGACAGAGAGGACATCCCACGGTGGCAGCCCCCCCTCCCTACCAGGCATGAAGGTGAAGCCGCTGGGCAGTTGCATGACTCCCGCGGGGGCAGTTTTCAGGACGGTCCCGTTGGCGCTGACGTTGCCGCTGGCCGACGCCGGCGCCATGTAGTTGGTGATGGGGAAGGACGGCCCGCTGCTCACCTGCATGGTGGTGGAGGTGGTGGGCACGGCGGGGGTGCTCGTGCTGCCCGGTATGTTGGCCACGGTGAACGTAGGCTTCAGGGCTTCCTGTGATGAAGGGGGGAGGGGGAGGGGGGGGGCAGAAACGGAACAGATTTAGAATCAACTCTGTAGGAGCGGCGCTGAAACGAGCGGGAAATACGTTTTTGGCTCCGATTCTGTGATTAACGGTGGTAGAAGACCACCTGAAGGTCTGTCTGCCAATAGGCCACGCCCACATTTGGGAACAAAGTAAGTACATGAAACTTTATGTGCAAACTTTTTTAAAGGTGTCCAAAGGTAAATAAGGACCTATGAAAGAACCCCCCCTAGTGGTTACATAGGCTACGTTCACAAAAAAATCTGATTTTCTTGCAAGGCCGTTCACATTTCCAATTAAATGTGATCTTTTGTGATCTCCTGTGTGACCCTGAAATGACCCAGAAGTGACCCGCATGCGCAGAAGAGTCCTCAACGGTGAACGACGTCACTGTTGTTTATGGAAGTAGCCAACGTTAACAATGGATGTCAACAACAGTGTTGTCAACAGCAGAGCTCTGTTTGCATTATTACATTTATTTTCACAAAGGAGCAGAACAATAACAATCTTCTCATTTTAAGAAGGCATTGAAGCCAGGATCATCTGGACCCACTGTTGTGGAATGGGGATGTGGATGTGCTGGGGGGGGAGCGAGAGAGAGAGAGAGGAGCATTGGGGGCGCATTCATGTTGTGTGTTATGGAGGAAGGAGAACGGTGATAAAAGACGGCTCCCCCCAGCAGAACTGCTATTGACTTTTTATTAACCCGCTGAGGGTCCGAACGGGGAAGTGAACCCCGGAGGAGGATCCGCCTTGGAGACCGCGCTTCTGACCACGGTCGGAAAGGAAAAAAAGTCACGGCGGGAAAGGTTCAACACCACGCTCGGCCATTTAGCTGGAAATGTTTTTAAAAACCGTTCGGTTGCGATTAGAGTCCTGGAGTTTGGCCTGAATAGAGCTGTCATCCCAAAAATGAATCCAATCTGTGACCTGGCTTCCCTTCCACTGACTGGTCTCAGCAGCATCGTCCGCCATGGTTGATGTTTATGATCTAGTTCCTGCCTACTTCAATGCAGAATGATGACGTTTGTAGCGTATCGATGACGTACGGGTCGGATACGTGTGGCCTGGATCTCATTTGAAAAGATCGGATCTGTGTCGTTCAGACCGTCATGAAAAGATCAGATACAGATCGCATAGGGGCAAAAAAAAAAAATCGTAATTGGGTCGTTTCAGCCTGCAGTGTGAACGTAGCCATAGAGAACTGGACTTTTTGAAAAAAGGCTTCAATCCGGAAGTTGAGGATCAGAAGGTAAAATACCATCATGATCACGATGCATGATCACTCCCGCTGTCTGGAGTTAATACAGGAGCAGTGAACCATAGAGAAATAAACCAGCAGCAAAGGTGAAGGTTTTAGTCACACGTTTGGAGAAAAACGCAAACAAATGTTGAACTTTTCCCCAAAGACAACCATGACAGAACCTCCCAGAACGTATGAAACCCTCCCATTCATCCTGCAGCTCCATCGGAAGAACAATAGCATCACTCCTGTTACCATGACAACGGACCCGGCAACTCTGCAAAAACACACAAAGACGCGCGGCAGATGAGACGATGAAAAGAGGAGAGACGCTGCACCTCAGCTAATGTGCTGGCGAGTGGGCCGCATGAGGAGAGGAGTGGGTGTCAGCCGGGAACTACGACGCTCTTCCAAACCCCCATCCACGCTCTTCCCCCACAATACCAATGATCTGTAAGAGCAGCATGGACCACAAACCACTGGAGCCAAGGGTTTGGTTCCACGGGAATCCGTTCCCACAGAGGGGGTGTGGAGCAGAAATGTGCACGGCGAGTTCCCCAGTTGGTTGGGCCGCTCTCCACGGTCCAAAATCATTCAGATTTTCTCTGCAGGAGTCAACCCAAGCAGGATTTCCGTCCTCCACTGACACGTCCCGCCTGCACAGCGTGGGCCATAGAACCGAACCGTCAGGCTCCACAGATCAGGAACACGGTCACAGCGGAGCATCAGAACCTCACCGACCAACGCGCGCCGCTTCACAGATCCGACTATCTCTGCCGACATGAAAATGAAGTCTTAGCTGGAGTTTGCTGAGGCGTGTTTTGCATGTCGTCGCGGTGTGGAGAGCAGCATAGACGCGATAACCTCCCAAATATTTCAGATAGGAAACATGTTTGTGGGCCACGGCGCTTCACAGCATCTTCTGTAGATGACCCGCTTTTATATGTCAGAACCAAGACGTCCCGGATCTTCTCAGGTCCTTAAATCCAGCAGGAATGATCTGGAGCTAGCAGCAATGCATTAAAGCAATGCACTTTATAAATAAAATGTATAAAAAAATGATCCTTTGCAAATGAAGGATTTGTAAAAAGCAGTTCAAATAAGTAATTGTTGTGCACGGCAGTGGAAGGTTCATGATCCGTCTGGACACCTCGGGATCCCCTGTTCTTTCAGAATAAAAGACTTCCTCTGCATGTAAACGAATGAAGGTGAAGACGGCGGCCTTTTCTAAACTTTAACTGCCTCAAAAGTTCCTTCCCAGCGGAGGCAGAAGCAGGCCGGGCCAACCCGTCCTGGCAGAGTTCTGTTGGTTTTTATATGTGACCGATTACGTGGGTGAGAGGTGGAGAATCCAGCGTGGGTTGGGGGAGGGGCGGCGGAACCGTAGGGAGCTCAAAGTTAATGGGAGTAAAGCGTCCGTCCAAGGTCCTTTCCCTCCGTGGTTAAACAGCAGCTCGAGCGTCGGAGGGGGAGGAGCCAACAGAGCTGCGGCTCCGCCGTCTGATTCCAACATCATGTGGCGCTAAATCCACTCAGAACTGCGTCACATTTCTCACAGGAGGATCTCCCCGTCAAAGCCGCTCAGAAAATCCTCCGGTTCCTCACACTGGTTCTAAAACGCTCCAAACGGCCTCAGGAACGTCTCCTGCTGCAGGACCTCTGAGCGTCACCCAGGAGACCAAAGTTCAGCAGGAGAACTAAAAGTATGACGCTGTTACAGACAGCTGAGGGTGCAGACAGCTGGCAGGAAACCCGAGCCCCTCTGGGGGGGGGGGGGGGGGGGGGGCAGATGAGGCAGCAGGAGACCCCTAAAGATGTCCGCCACGGGTCTGAGCGCTCCTGTGACAGACCCAGATGCTCCCTTCTTCAGAAAGTTGTTTCAAAAAAGGCCCAGGACCGACTCTTCCCGCTTCGCCTCGCTCCTCTGTGGAGGCAAATGCGGCGGTTTTTCTCGGCGCCGCGGGAGGCCTGACCGAGTTTCAAACAGGTCCAGAGCACCTGATTACCCAGCATTCAGAGCTGCATGATCTGCGTGACGTATAAAGGGACTGACCTACTGTTGTGTTTGACCGCCGCTCAAACGCTCCGTGGATAAACGGCGCCGGCTTTGGTTTCAGAGTCACCACAGCCAACAGCAACCAGCAGTTCAGCCGAAGATGAAGACGCCGGCGGCGGCGATCTTCATCAGGTAACTGAAGCCTTCAAAGCTGCTGCTGCATCACTACAGTTCACATCATCCATAAAAACAGAGAAAGGATCACAGCTCTGAACCTCTCTGGTAGTAATCAGATTACTTTAAGGTTTATTATTGTTGCCTTAATGACATTAGATCAGATAAACATTTAAGCAAAGAAACCTTTTCAAAAGACAAGTAGAAACAAACGAATGTTGGTTTCTAGTTTGAGTTTTTTTTCAGAGTCCAACATTCCCTTTTTTTAAAATTTCCACCTTAAATATTCAACAGCAGACTGATGAACCGATGGAAGAAGGAAACAGTCAGAATAAACCCGCGTGGGTCCTGAACCGCTCTCTCCAACAGCGTTTATGAACGTTTTTCTTCACTGAACACCTGAACCCAGAACTGGAACAGAAAACGGTTTGGTCCGGATCCAACCAAGTGAAATCAGTTCAGCTGCCATTTTTTCCTGATTCAGATGCCGATAAGTCGGAGCCAGACGTCGTCGGTAAGCAGAGGTCGGAGTCAACGTTTCTATGGCAACCCCTCGCACCAATCAGGAGTCAGCTTGTTGGAAGGCCACACCCCTCCCACTTCAAAGCAGGCTACATGAAATCTGTCAAACGGTTTGGCCAGCAGGCTCCACCTACTTTTAATTGAGGTCAGTTTATGACTTGAACTACAGATAAAGTATCATGAAGAGCCAGAAGTCTGACCAATAAAATGAGGAACAGCTAGGGGGGGGGGCGGGGTTACTCTGTCCAGTTCTCCTATACAGTCAGTGGAACCATTGACAGTTTAAAAAAAGGCTTTTTCACTACAAGAAAACGTTTTTTCCCCACAAAATGTTTCCAGAGGATTTTTAACGCTCAGACACTGACATTAGTTTCTCTTTATCCTCCATTTTTCCTTTGAAAGCGTTGAGGCCTCCCTTCCTTCATCTGGTCCGGACTGAAGCAGAAACGTTTCCTCTGCGTCTCCACGGAGCAGCCGTCGCTCCGAGGCTGCAGGCTTTAGAAAATCTTCATTTCATAAAGACTGCTGATGTTATGGAGACCTGAAGAACTGACCCATGTCTCCATTACCGGTCTCTAAAGAATCAAAAGTGACCGACCCGATTGGCGCCTTTCCACGTTTTACCGCAGAACTGCAGCCAGAACCATTCCTGCCAAAATCCAAAATCAATCCGAGTCAATATTGACTTCATGCTTCTGTTCTAAACCCAACCAGGTTTGTTTTTACGTCTCTGAAGGATCCAGCTGTGGAAAAAAAGAAAATTTCAGCGTGAAGACGAGGAATCATTTCATTAACAACATCTCAAATAAAAAAGAAGGAAATGCTTCATAACAAAACTGATGTGCAGGTTCGATGATTTGATCTTTTAAGTGAACATTACTGGTAAATGTTCCAATCAAAGCTGAATCCAGGTCCCCAACCTCCCAACGTAATCCAACATGTCTCACTTTGGACATCGTCCACACGGACTCAAACCCTCAACGTGATCAACAAACCAAAAAACATCCATCTTCCACAGAAACTCTCCAGATTTACTGATTTTGTCTTTTTTCGTCCACGTCACCAAACGTCAGCAGAAATCTGTGCAGAACGTCCAGCTCTCCCTGGAGCCGCTCTATTGATTCTAAAGCTGCACCGGTCACTGCACCACAGCGACGGATCAATACCAGCCAAGAACTTCTAAAAGGAAAGGAATGGTTCGACTGCAGCCAACCTGGATCTTTGCTGGAAGTCTTTGATCTTTTGTGACATCCGAGGATTTGAAATGTTCAGGAGACAGTTTTCATTGGTTCATCGTTCAAAGAGCCACGAACACGACGGCGCTTGACGGACGGGCAGCATCACCCGACCACAGCGCCTTCCGGTTGGTAGGCGGTCAGGTGACTTGCATGAAGACCCAGAACTACTGTCAGAGTTTGGGACCGACCCAGGAGTGGAGGCCCCCCCCTTGACAGACCACAACCATGACCAGAACCTCTGACCTCCGAGCTGGTTTGGCAAACGCCACACAGCTGCAGGCCCGTTCACCAGATGTGAGGGGTCTCCAGACTGACCATTCACAACCGACTCCACCCCTTTGACTGGAATGACAGACAACCGCTGCAGGCGACTCCACCCACACCAAGACACCGCCGTGAGCGTTTGCAGTGAAGACCATGTGACCACGCAGCAAGTGTCTGAGCGATACGCCACCATGTCAGGACAGGGACATCATCATCCCCCAATTCTACTAAAACACCCTCAACTCCCTGTTCATGGATGATCCCGCTCCACCACACGCTGCCGGAACGGTCACAGCTGGACTTCAGGAAGCCTGAACCACAGGCCGCATTAGGAAACGTGCTCATGTAAACAACAATATCCAAAACGTGTTGGGAGTAGCGGGATCTCCTTCATCTCACAAGGAACCAGAAGAGACGGACACACGGGACTCCCGGTGGTTGACAGTGGATTCATCTCCAAACTGAAGGTGACAACTGGCCGGCTGGCGCTGTGCTGGGATTGTGCTTTCTTCTGGTGACCGGGCCTCGTCTAACCTCCCATTTGCTGGCTCCCGTCTCCCAGCCTGTCACCCTGCCAGCAACATGGAATTCACAGCTCCATTTGGGACTGCTAAAAAAGGCAAGGCAGCCCAAGAGGAGGAGGTGCAGCCAATGGCGGCTGACCTGTCCAGTTGCTCGCTGTAAAATAAGGGGGTGGAGGAGGGGGGCTGCTGCTTTCCTCCCACTTTAACACGCCGACATGCTTCACGCACGTTCAACCAATCATGACGCCGTCAGGCCTGTCACCCGAAGGCCTCCAAAGAGGCTGGGGGGCTGGAGGAGCTCACAGAAGGAAATACGATGAAATGAAATGAATCAGGATTTCAAACAAGCGGATCAGAGAGAGGGATGAAGGGAGAGGAGGAGGAGGAAACAGGCCAGAGGGTTCAGAATGAAGAAATTAGCTGCGAATCGAACTTTTGCTGCAACCTCAAAACCACAGAGATCCTTCCCGGGAAGGAAAAGTCTGCGACTTCCTGCTTTTCTACAGAAACCCAGTAAAATGTCAGATTTTTCCAAACATCGGGGTCTGTAGTGCAACACGGCGTCTTCATCAGGATGGGATGAGCTGACCAGGGCAGCCAAACGCCGTTTCACGAAACGTCAGAATGCTCCAACGCAAGAGGAAGAAGATCAAAGAAACCCCCAAAAGAAATGAAAAAGGATGAAATAACCTGAAATCTTCAGCAAACACAGAGTCCAATGTAACCCAAACTGTGACAGTCAGGAGGAACAGTTGGGAAATCTAACGTTCTGCGTGGGAGCACAAAGCCGGCGCCAAAACCTGACTGTCTCCTCCTTTTTCTCCTGTTTTTAGTCGTGCTGATGAAAACAAAAATGTGTTGAAATCACGACCGCCTCAAAACAGTACAGAGACGGACGACCAGAACCGCACAGCACTGATCCGCTTATGACGTCAAAATATGAAAAAGAAATGTGTGATACATGAAAACGTCCTGACAGCTTCCACAGAAATGAGTTTTCAAACCAGTTCCAATGAAAACAGGAAGTAGAAATGTTGATGAAGGTTCAAACCCCAACGTTTCATCTACCGAACTCTTCAGACTTCGCAGCAAAAAAAGCTGCGGTTACATAAGCAAAATCTCTTGATGAGGTCAATGGTGGGATCAGAATCCAACCGTGCACATGGGCCCAGAAAAACTCCGATTAGAACGAGCGTTCACATGGTCACACTTTCAGTCGGAATAAATCATTTGCACACGAGTGTTTAAAAAATACCGGAAGAGGAAATGAGTTCCACTGTTAAGAAAGTGAGCTGCCGTATACATTTATGCAGCAGCTCGGTGATGTACGAGGTTATCTTCTTAACGTTATTTTATTATTATTCATGTTATTATGAAGCGCCTGTACGCTCATCATTATATTTTTAATCCGTGTGGTCAGTGCTTTTTTTGTGGCAAAACAAAGCCGGACGGCGGGTTAGGTGAAGGCCAACACGGGTTAACGACAGCTTTTAGCCTGGATGAACCCCAGACGTCAGGGGGCACGGAGCGCTCCTCCCCGGCGCCCCCATCGCGGGGGGTGTCAGAGAAGATAGGAAGGGAGAGGTAAGGAGCCCACGGGGCGGGGGCGGAGCGCAGAGGAGTCCGCGGAGCAGCCGGTCGGTCCCGTTTGAGCTCCAAAGCCTTCTCTTCCGTCTATGCGTGACGTAAAGCCAGAGCAGTAGTGACACACGATCCGAATGAACTGTTTCCATGAACAATGATCGGATCAACAATCCCACCATCTCCATCGGAAAGAAATTTTGATCCGAACGAGTCTGACCGGAGCAGAGTATTCCGAACGGCGTGTTCACGCCGTTTTTCTTCCGATCAGGCGTTCTTTCCGATTACTTTTGTCCACGGGCGGCTGTGGTGCAGCGGTATGGCGGTCAAACCATAATCGTAATATTGCAGGTTCAGTTCCCGCCTTGCACGCCAATGAGTCGAAGTGTCCTTGGGCAAGACGCTGAACCCCACCTTGCCTCTGGTGGGAGGTTGGCGCCAGTGTTCGGCAGCGGAGCCGCCACCAGTGTGTGAATGTGTGTGTGGATGGGTGAATGGGTCTGTGACTGTAAAGCACTTTGGGCCTTCGAAAGAGGGTAGAAAAGCGCTATGTAAGTATACGCCATTTACCATACGCCATGTAAACGCAGCTACTGACTCCTCAGCTGTCGAGCATGGCGGTGGAGGAGTCATAGTCGGGGCTCTTTGTAGGAGAAAACTATCAGGACAAAAGAACTTCCATTCAAGCAGCACAATAACATATTTTAAGGCTGCAAACGAACGAAAAGTGATTGAATCCTTTTTTATGCCAAACGGGAATCAGAAAATATCTAAAGCTATGATCACGCCGTCCTCGGAAACGCCTGCATGGGACGGCCGTTTTTGGGGTTGTACGGCCAAAATGGGCGGCCATTGAACCATTGACCATGTATTATTACAACTGGACGGACCGCGTGTGACGTCGTCCACAGAAAATGACTCTCTTCCGGGTCAAAGCAAATGAAGTCAACTCAGACGCCGTTTTTCCACAAAATGTCCGTCGCCATGTTGGAGCCACGCCTCCTCAGTGAGCCGGGATTCATCCGTCTGCATTTCTATGGCAACCCCTACCACTGAAAGCGGTAGGGGGTAATTTTTTATTGGAGGAGTCTGATCGGTCAGTTAATAACTTGAACTACAGCAAAAGTATCATGAAAAAAAGAGGATTATCAAGAAGGTGTTGGAGAAAAAAAAAGGTTCCTCTGATCAATAGAATGAGTCACAGCTGATTATTTCTCTATGGAAGTCAATGGGATTTTGGCTTCTTGGAGCTAGCAGGTACTTCCTGTTTGGAACGCCGGGGGGGGGGGGGGGGGGGGGGGGGGGGGGGTGGTGTGTCACCCAGTTCAGTTCTCATTTGCTGTCAATGCATTGAACGCTCGTTGAAAGTTAAACCTGTAACCAATCGGGAACTGATACATTTGGTGGTGACGTATGGAGGATATTGTTCCCGGCTGGAATTCTACGACGCCATGTCTTTCACTTATCGGAATAGAGCTGTGAAAGAAAAAGCCTGGAGCGACATTCACCAGATTTGCACCGACTGTGAGGACGTGCGGCGGTATCAGTGAGCAGCGATGCGACGCCTGGTATGACCACGGCATCAGAGAGGTCATCTCTGGAAAGGTATGTAAATAATTACGTTTTAAACATTGGAAGGAAAGAGAAAATAAATACATTTTGCCACATTCACGTATAGATTTCCCTTTGGAACAGTCCAAGTTCTCAGATGTTTCAGCAGCTTCAGACCCAAACCTGATGATCAGAACCAAACTTGGACCAAGGATTCATGGTTTCCTGGTGTTTGAGTGTTATTGGAAGTTCAGGATGATGTCATCAGTGGTTTCATCCCAACAGTCTCCTTCACCTTAAAGCCTCTTGGCGTCTCCCCCCACCATGTTGTGTTTAGACTAGCTTGGACGTCTGCGCAACATCCCGCTCTCATGATGGATGTGATCCAGACTCTGCAGACGCTCGTGCAGCCGAGTGGGAACCGCGTCCACCTGCAGCATCCAAATGGCGGCGGCGGCAACCTTCCCGACATTTCCAGCGTTCTTTGGGTGGAGAGCTCTGACCTCCGCCCTCACGGCAGTGGAAGTCTAGAGGTTTCCACGCCGCGCGCTCATATCTGCATCCATACCTCCCCTCCGTATCACTGAGGGGAGTTGGGGGTGGGGTGGCGGGGGGTGTAATCACAGGACTCCAAAGACAGCTGCAGCTTATAAGGAATGTGAGGGGCCTCAGCCAAGAGAGCAGGCAGGGAAACCATACCATATATGGTCTCAGAGACAGAATCTCATTTTTATCAATGAGCAGGGGGGGGTTCAGAGCGGCACCGCACGCCGGCTTCAGCCCCCACCCCGAAGGAGCACCCCCACACTCCGCTGGCGGCTGGGAAAACACCATGCGGGCTAACGGGCCGTCCTCAATGCCGTGTAAACACCCGGGGAGGGGGCGGTCCCCGCTTCCAGCATGCGACTGACTGCCCACGGGGTGGCGTCGCCGGAGAAGACGACTTCTGAAGTCATTTCATTCATTCTTGTTCTGAACGTAAAGCACGGGTCACGTGTTCCGAGAACGCCGCCATGCTCTTCATCCACAGACCTGCTCTGACCTCTCTGCTCCTCCTGGGGGCAGAGGTCAAAGGGGAGGTGCACAGGAGGATCCGTCGGCCTGCCGGTTTAGACCTCAGCCATCGCAGGAATCGTACTGCGTCCCAGCCGCAATCGTGTGTTCTAGTTCCAGGTCTCGCTTTTGACTGTCCCCGATAGACGGGACGCGTGGCGGGAGACGGGACGCGCGGCGGGAGACGGGACGCGCGGCGGGAGACGGGACGCGTGGCGTTTACACTTTTCCAGCTCCATCAAGATGCTTTGACCTACTTGAAGACGTTTGGGGTAAATTCATGGGGCAGACGAGACGAGGTTGGAGGTAAATCCGGTTTTTCTTTTTTTGTGTATTTTAAAAGCCTAAACATGCCAAAGTACTAAACCAAAACTAAAGGTCGGGTTGAGATGATTTGGCAGCTGGTTCATATCTTCTTCAGAAACTGCTGAAGTTTAGTCGCATTAGAAAGTAAACGTGCAGCGAAAATGTTTCGTTTTTTCCTTTTTTTGGGACCGAGTCTGAAAGAAATCATGTCTGAATTTAGGATGGCGTCATGGCGACCTCGTCTGTAAAAACCCTGGAACGTGAACAAAGGCTGTTCTCAGGTTTAAGGTCCGTAAAACTCCAACAATGTCATCTGCTTGTGTCACATTTGGCAGCGACTGGAGCGATTCTCTTCAGATTACAAATGACGACACGGAACCGTCCCTCCACAGCCCCCTCAGAGGTGGGTCAGACGGCGCCGCTCGCTCCTGAAGCTCACCTTCGTGTCGCCCATGCTCTCCGACTCCGACACCTGGTAGGTAAGATCCGTCTCCTCGAAGCCCGTGGCGCTCATCCGCTGGTCCATGGAGGGGTCGGACCGAGGCGGCGAGTCCGGGGAGTTCAGGCACGTCTGGATCAAGGCTTTGCCCGTTTCGCTGGTGATCATGGGCTGAAGCTTGCGGGTGGCAAAGGTGTAGACGTGACCCGTTTCACTGGCCACCAGCAGCAGAACCTGGGTTCCTGTGAGGGTGGACAGTTCATACGCCTGGAACGAGACCGACAACACAACATGAAGACCGGAGCGGAAACGCGGCCCTCAAACATCTCAACGGGAACGTCAGAACTCCAACCTGCAGAAAAATCCAGAAATAAAAGTGATGCATTTCACCACAGAGACCAAAATAGCAGAAGATAAAGGTTCGAGTCCAGGAGAAGCTCGTCCCTCCAGCGAGGAGGACGGAGGAATGGCTTCCAGCAGATGCTTGGACTCAGACTGCATCCAACACACACATCCGACCAAACGGCTGCACTCAGCCTGAACTCCCCTCAGAGTCATCGCTCATCCTGAAGATGCTCCCGTCACCGTCAGGGAAGGCCGCCATCCCCCTCAGCACACGCCGGCGGGGGCGTCGCCCCAGAACTCGCAAATCAAATTCAAATTTGAGAACTTTATGGAGCCGTTGTAAAACCGGCGAAAGCTTCAGAGTAGCGGTGGAGAGCAGCAATCGTCCAGCCCCTCTGCTCCTCGCCGTGACTCCACGCTCACCTCCCCTCGCTGCCTACCGCGGCGCCGCTTCAACAACACCGCCGAGTCTGGCCAACGTCCAGCCTGGAAAAACGGACTCATTTGTCAACCTGAGCGTGGACGGCGGCCTTTAATAGGGCTCCTCGCTCTGCCAATTTTCACATAAATATGAGTAGCTGCAGGTGGGGGTGGGGGGCTGCTGTCTCCGCCTGATTGGTTCCTTTGGCACAACTAAAGCGGAGCCATTAACGAGAATTGCCGTACAATAACAGGCATATGTTAACCCTTTAACGCCTGTATTCATGCCAGCTGTTCTCAGGCTGATGCTCAATAAAGTTATTTTGGAGCCAAAGTGGTTTGATCCATATATGCATCAACAGACGTAAAGAAGTTCAAATAAAAACTTTGGCTCTTTGCTGTTTTCTTAGGCCTCATCCGGGTCCAAAAAGACTCGAAACGTCCTAGCAAAAGAACTCAGGAGCCCGAACCATCACTTTATCTCAGGCCGTGTTGGGGGCCACTGAAAACCAGCGGCAGATCCCTGCTCCCTGTAAACGACACGGCGTTCACCACGAACGACTCCACCGCTCGCCGCCGAGGAGAAACCAAAACGTCCATGAGAAGGAACCACCTACGGACCAGGAACAGAACCTCCAGCATCACGTGGATCCGTCAAAATGAAAGTTCAGAGCTACGATGAGTCGTCCCACTCCACCCACCTGTCAGCTCCTGTCAGGGCTGACGGAGTGTGGGCAACAGAAATCTCCATCCCCTCATTGTTGCCAAAAGCCCACATGAAGACACCACAGTTTCCACGACAACAGTCTGGGATGCATCAAAACACAACAGTTTAGATGGTGCTGTGGAAATAAAAACACACTGAAAAAAAGAGGAGTTTTTATGAAATCTGGCTCCTAATGACCTTCAGATGATCAGCAGAATATTTCTGTGTGATCGGGTTTTTAAGAGAGCGGTTCCGTGTGCAGAAGAACCAAACATGAGTATTCAATGAGGTTCTGCTCCTGGTTCTGGGTGCACCATACGGTGGTCTGTGCAATCGTCTGGTCCGGTTCCCGGGGGTTTAGTCAGCTGTTGGCACATGCAGGCCTGCAAGCCATGTGGCAGCTGCATACATGCATGCATGCATGCATGCAGCTCCATGCATGCATGCATGCATGCAGCTCCATGCATGCATGCATGCAGCTGCATACAGTTATGTGGGGTGAACTTCGTCACAAGCAGAACCGGGATCCTGCATCCTCTGAGGAGGATGTCAGAACTTCCAGACCCAAACTCTGGACATGCTTTCCTCCTCTGAGGGAGCTGTCAGCTCACAAATCAATGAACCAATCATCTTAATCAATCAATGAGCGTGCACGCGCCTCACACACTCACCTTCTTCATGATGCCCGTCTTCCTCTTGCTGAAGGTCGTGTACCTCCGTAACTTGTTGTCTATAAACTCCATCTTAATCTTCACGCGCCCCCGGGTCTTCTTCCCGGGCTTTGCCCCGGCGACTCCCCCGGACACCATGCCGTAATCTCCGGGGGTGACTCCCGCCTCCTGCCCCGCCGCCGCAGCCTCCATCATCTCCCCCCTCTCCCGCTTCACCCCTCTCCTGCTGTCCCCGAGTGACCCCACCGGGTCGTCGTCGTCCCCGGACTCAGAGTCGTTGTCGGAGCCGCTGCACACCCGCTCCGGGTCGAACCGGGCCCCCATGGGCAGCACGACGCCCGCGTTCAGCCCCACCATGTGTCCCGGTACGGCAGCCTGCAGGGGGTTCCCTCCGGTCCCGTTTCCCGGTCTCGCGGCCCTCGAGCCGCCTGGACCGTTGGCTCCGAGCATCCCAACCGCGTCCCTGTCCCCGGCGTGTCGCCCCGCAGCGCCCGCGCCGTCGCTTAGCCCCGGTCGGACCAGGACGGGGCGAATCCCGCCGCCGACAACCCCCGAACTGTGACCGGTGCTGCCCTTGCCGGACGCGGACCCGTTTCCAGATGGTACCGATCCAGCCTGGCTGGGTAACATTATATTTAGGTGACCGACCGAGTCCCGAGACACCAGCTGGAGAAGCTGGAGCGTGGCGTTGCGTGAGTGCCTCCTGATATATACCGCACGCGCCGGGGCCACGCAATGTAAACAAAGCGCTCAGTTGATTTGGACGCTACGAGACATTAGTGACCCAGACTTTGAGAGTGACGCTGCCCCCGGACCCGCGAACCCGGCTCCGTTCGGTCCACACTCCTCCTCTATTTCCAAAACTCTCCGTACTTTCTCAAAAAGGAAAGCGCGAACAGCTCCGTCGATATGACTCCGCTGCGTCACATAGTTCGCCGTGTGAGCAAAAAAAAAAAGGCCGAATATAACACCCTATGTACTCACGCGAAAACGTGAAGGCGTCGCTTTATTTACATTATTTAGTTTACGTGGATCAGAAATGCATAAAATGATCCCGCATTTTAAAAAGTTATCGCCACGGCGGAGTGATACGAGAGCCAGGGAACTACTTTCCTCCTTATAAAGAGATACAACGTTTCCTTATATGGTGCTGTCTCTCCTTATTTGGTGAGTCACAACGTCGCCTGCTGATTGGTTGAAGATTATCTGACTAAAGCAGTGATTGGACGATAATAGAAGCTCATTTGAATAAATACCAAAATGGTTGCAGTGATGTCAACGTCACAGTCAACGCTCATGTCGCCGAAAAGCGCAACAAAAACACAAAGTTTTCCGTTACAGATTATTTGAGTTTTTTGTTACGCAGTTTGTAATTCAAACATTTGTCCCCATCAACACAAATGTAGAAAAAAAAACATTACAAGCCAACAATAAAATAACGTGAAAAACAAAAAGTACAACAAAAAGCGCGTGGTGATTTATTTCAGTCTGCTCGGGCCTCAAACTCACCTGTTGGTCTACCTTTATTATGACGGCTGGACCAATGAGCTGAGGTCACCAAACTGAGTCTAAAGGTCACGGATGGAAAAGAGCTTCAAGGTCAAAACTGGTCCAAAACCATATTCCTCTTATTCTAAAGGTTCCTGTTAAAAAAAAAAAAAAAAAAAACTTTATTAAATCAGCCAAATCTGGAGCAGCTACAGCCCAACACCACCCAACCTAAAGAACCCCCCCCCCCCCCCCCAAAAAAATGTGGCTTTTTTCTAATTGACATTTCATTTCTTTGTTCAAATCGCTGTGAATCAGGAGCAGAAGAAAAGATGCTGTTTGAAAAGGATTCATAAATATGCTGGGTGGTCACAAGCTGGTCTAGGCTTTCAGAACAGTGATGGGAAAGGGGGCGGGGTGGCTCCACATTAACAGCCTCGGTGGAAGACGACACAGATTTGTTTTAGGCTAAAAACGGCATCATCACTTTTAAAAGGCCACTAGGAAGACTTTGAAAATAGGGCAGAAGATGATGAGCAGAACTTCAAAGATTTCAAAAATGGAATTTAGAAAAAGTAAAGTTATGTTCCATCAAAAAAAAAAAAAGACAAATCTGAGCTCAAACTAAGAAATTAAAGGATAAATCCATCGTCATCATCACGGTGTGCATATATGTATATATGTCAGGTTAAACTTGTCATGGAAGTCAACAGGAAACTACATTAGTTTAAACATGAGCATAAAGAACTTTCTTTTTAAAAATAGGTTTAAAAAGTTTAAAAACAAGATCAAAACGGGCCCAAGAGCTACTAGTTTCCCTCAACGATGGATGGATTTAGAAATAATCAAGAATGACTGAAAACTTATCTGGCAAATATTTATGAAATTCCACAAGCTTTGATAACAATGAATATTAAACCTAATTATGAAATGTTAGAACACTTAAACACTGATTTTTGAGACCATGTTCTTTTTTAAACTAAATCCATTTCTACATAAAAACACCTCCCCCTAGTGGCTGTTTAGGTTACTGCACGGCCACCTCTTGTGGTTCTGACTCGAATCCTCAGAACCACATTTCCATGTTCTGTTTACATCCCCGATACTTTTTTATGTCTTCTAGAACTCTTCAAGTGTCAGAGTGTGAACAGAAGTGTCGCCAACATGACATCACTCGTTATTTTTAACCACGCAGCTGCGAGCAGAGGCCGTCGACTCTGCCACGAGCTGGAGCGTGCAGGAAGAGCACTTTGACTCCATTTCTGCTCATATTTAGACAGCAAAAGATTTTAAATAATACAGAAAGAAATGTTTTTTCAGCTGTTAAAATCGTTGGAGCAAATATTTGTTATTTTCTGAAGAAAAGAAAAAAGAGCATTAGAAAATGACAATATCGTCAATAGAGAAACGAGACGAGAACCAACCTGAGTGAAAACAACGAACCTTTATTGACAGCAGCTTGTATAGTCTGGAATATATCGGATTATTGTGAACCTTTGCTGAAGCGTATTAAAACAAAGTCTAGGAGTGAGTTCCTAGCATTCATTTAAAAACAATACACTAAAATCCACATATATATATATAAAAAACAAGTTGATAAAAAAGGACTTGCATTTGATTAGATATCCCAAAAAAAAGGGGGGGACTGGTTAAGATAATCCTTCATTTTCCAGGCACTTAAAGGAGTTCTGGTGACCCGCATTTGTTGGCTTCTGTTGTCGGCGCCTTCAGACTGTGGAATGAACAGAGAAGGAGCTCACAGTCCGTCTGCAGAAACAGGACCGTCATCATAAATAAGCAGGCGCCTGCGTCTCCGTCTGCACAGCGGGAAGCAGAAGGAGCGTGACCTGAAGTTAGTGCACCGCTTCTGCATCAGAAACACTTGGCCGGGCCGGGCCGTGCCGGGCCGGGCCACGTGGTAGCCACACATTTTTGGACCTCGGAGTTTCGTTTGGACCCTTGAGTCGCGGGGTGAAATCTGGCGACAGGCGGAATCGCCGTGGCGTCCGCATGGTGGTGTTTGCACGTCAACAGAGGCGAGAAAGCGCCTCCAAAATAGAAAAGCCACATTAGAAAAACATAGAAAAGTTCACACTGGCACAATCTCATCCGTTTGTGGTCCTTGGCTATAAAACGGGATCTTCTGCTCGTGGATTGTTGTGGATCAGCGAAGCGACAGACGACAAACCTTCATGCAGACGTGATTCACTCCCCAAACACACAGACACACACTTTGAAAGTTTGGAGGGTTTAACGGAAGCATCCGTCCATCCTCACAGGGTCAGGGGTGGAGGGGGGGCGGAGGCACTGCGGTTGTGTCCAGGAGGGGCTGCAGATCACCGGGGGGAGGGGGGGGGTTGCATTTAAGGCGGAGCTCCGGCGCAGCTCAGAGGGACGTTCACACTAACTGACATCAAGAGTCTGATCCGCGCTCCGGATCGAGTCATAAAGTCGTTTTTCTCTTCAACCCACCTCCCGGGTCGGTTCATAATCCAGCATTTGTGTCCCAGCCGCGAGGGGGGGGGTTCTGCTCAGACCTTGCTGTCAGACGGCAGCTCCCCCAGCACGTGGACGATGTCGGTGAAGGACGGCCGCTCCTTGGGGCCGAGCGCCCAGCAGCGCGCCATAAGCTTGTAGATTTTGGAGGGGCATCCCTCTGGGGGGGGCAGCTTCAGCTTCCCCGCCTTCAGACCTGCAGCACCGAAAAGAGGTTCAGAAAAAAAGCGGGACGGTCGTTCTGACAGCCGGCGGCTTTTCTCACCTTCCAGAACCTCCTCGTCGTCGAGTTTGGAGTACGGCATTTCCCCGTGACTGAACACCTCCCACATCAGCACGCCAAAGGCCCACACGTCCGACTTGGTGGACAGGTCGTCCTCGAAGACGGACTCTGACGGCAGCCAGCGCAGCGGGATCCACGACTGTCGGTAGTGATAGTACTCGCTGTGCACACATGCAAAGAAAAGGAGAACCTTACTCCTCAAAGTTCCCGCCCTCCTGCGTTTGGCGCCTTTTTCCCCCCAGCAGACCTGTTGTAGACGTCCTTGCTGAGGCTGAGCGAGGACACCTTGACCCGCCTCTGGCTGTTGATCAGACAGTTTCGGGCGGCGAGGTCTTTGTGGACGAAGCGATGGTTGGACAGGTGCTCCATGCCGCGAGCCACTTGAGCACAGAGAGACATCTGGACAGAAAGGCAAAGCTTTTGTAGGGAGATCATCCGAACGTCAGAACAGAAACATTTCAGAGAAACATCAGATGATTTAAAGAAATCTTCAGGTAACAGGATGTAAACCTTTGAATATAAACTAATCATATGCAGCTGAGAACAGGACAAACTGACAAAAGACCAGATCCCGATGAGCGGATGGGTCTGGCTGGTTCATACGGGGTCAAGAGGTCACCCATGTGTTTTGGTGCTAAACCGTTCAAAGAAAGACCTCAGAACTGGACCGATGCGGTTCTACATTTTTGGTCCCTGTGATAACCCCAGCGTTCAAGTTCTGAATCGGTTGATGCTTTTTTTTTGGGGATAAAACCACCGTCACAGAGGTCACGCCCACTAAAGAGGAACGCAGGAAGTTGTTTTTTCCCGCTTAGACATCAGATCTTTAATCCTTGAATGTTTCTGGCCTGGTTGGTGCTTTTCAGATGAATAGATTGAAGCTCTGTGTTATATATATGTGTGTGTGTGTGTGTGTCATCGGCATAGTTATGGTAGCTAATGCTGTTCTAACCACGCTGGTCAGAGCTGCGCATGAAGAATTCATTAAAAAATAAAACATTTTTCAAACTGGCAGCTGTTCGGTTGGTTTTATCTCCAGAATAGTAAAAGTACACTTTGGGATTTCCTTGGCAACAGAGGAGTTTTCTTTAACCACACCCACATTCCTAATCTGTTCATGCTCCTTGCTATCCAATTTTCCCAATATTTCAGGAACAGAAAACTGCGAGCAACAGAGGAACGCCACTTCTGCACGCTGCTAAAAATCTACAAGCTTGTAAAACCAACATGTTTTTTTCCCCAGCTGCTTCTTAATGATGCTGGAGGATATGGGAGGAATTGAAACGTGGGTGATTTTTTATTCGTTCCTGAGGTCAGACTCACTTTGGTTTTGGTGCTCAGAGGCTGAGACTTCACTTTGTCGTCTTTACTTTTGGAGATCCTCAGATATTGTTTCAGATCTCCCTGTGAGGGAAAGAGCCGGCAAACATGTGATGAGGAGAAACGCGTCTGAACTGTTTTTAGCGTGTCAACACACGGATGTGCGCGTACCCGGTCGTAGTACTCCAGGACCATGTAGTGCGGCTCTGCTTCCCTGCACAGGCCCAGCAGGCGGACCACGTTGGCGTGGCTCAGCTTGGAGAACATCTCCGCCTCGCGGCGGAAGTCTTGCTGCAGCTGCTCGTCTCTGGTCTGCAGACTCTTCACCAGCACCACCGTCTCCTCCTCGCCCTCCTCGATGCTTTTGGCTTTGGCCAGCAGCACCTCGCCGAACTCGCCTTTACCTGAGCAGACGTTCCCGCCTCAGATCAGAGATCCCAGGAGGACAGAGGCTGAGGGAGGGGGGGGTTGTCATGGTTACCTAATGTGGTGATGGTTTGGAGGTTTGCCCGAGGAAAATGAAGTTTGTCGCTGTTGACGTGGCTGTGGCGTTTCTCAGTCGTCGCGCTGGTTCCCATGTTGGCGAGCGCCACTTCCTCCTGGATCTCGGCGGTGGTGTGGCCGTTTTGCTGAACAGCACCGCCTGGTAAAACACACCTTAACCTCAACTCTGCCCAATTATTACAAACAAAACCGGTTTGTTTAAAGCCACCGGTCCTTTAATTCAACGTTCAACTGAAATGACCTCCATCAAAATCTACTGCTGTGTGCAATGCCCGCAGTGAACACAGGGTGGCAGCAAACACCACGCAACAGTTTCAGGAGCTTCGACCGCTTTGTCAGGATACAGAGGATGCAGGTTCCTACCGTTCAGACACTCCATCTCGGGCTCCTCGCCCTCCGGGCCCTTCTGCAGCCTCTTGGCGTTCCGCCTCTTCTTGCAGTAGAACATCAGTCCCAGCACCACGATGATGTAGGCCACGGCCGCCCCCACAGACAGGCCGATGGTTTGAATCATCTTGTACGGAGCCCGGTCTTCATCGACGTCGTAGGCGTGTGTCGGCTTCTCTGTTGGGCAAAGAAATCCGACGGATCGGTCAAAACAAAACGTTCAAAGGAGCCTTTTAAGCAGTTAAACGTAGGAACATCAGATGCCTCCAGCCGCTGTCCTTTGATCCACAGGAGTTACACTCAAACCTCTGAAAAGCCGGACTTACCGACTACATACAGCTGAGCCACGAGGAATTTGATGCTGCAGCTGTTCCCAGCCACACAGGTGTACCTGCCCGTATCGTCTGTGGTGACATCAAAGATCACCAAGGAGCCGTTGGGCATCTTCTGGAACCTGGAAGACGGAGAGGAAGAAGTGCTGCTGTCAGAAACTCAGGAAAAGAGGTTTGGAAGGGTTAAAAAGGGTTGAATTTGTCCCAAAAGACGTCTTTAGCTGTGATTTCTAACAATCTTTCATGGATTCTTTGTTTCGCCTCATCCGTCTTTGACCCGCTGGAGTTTCTAAAACATTTCCTTTATCAGTAAACATCACATAAACGTTTTACTCCACTTGAGAAACATGTTTTAGTTAGATTTTCCTGGAGAAATCTTCCACCTTCTGGTGTTTTGGTCAAGTAGAAGCAGCAGGTGGAAGTTTTTCTTTGATTCCAGGCGAAACAGCTCCTCATGAACACACTGCTTTCAATGTGGCATAAAGAGATAAGACGTTTCCCTGAATCTGCACCGTTTCTATGTTTGATTTCTCAGATGAGGAGTAATGTTAATGGCTTCCCTACCCCTCTGGCTCCTCCCCATTGCTCCAACTTTAGGGGCATTTGAAGCTGCGGTGGCGTCTGAAAGTGGTTTTTAACGATGGTGTAATCACTTTTTTCACCCAAAGAGTTCACGTTTGTGATTCAGATTTATTCTCAGAAGCTCCGTTTAGAATCAAGATTTCTGTTGTGGAAATTTGAACCTAAAAAACACAGACTTAAGGTGGATCCTTCAGGCTCGTCCAGCACCGGTTTCCCGCCAAACCTCTTCATTATTTTCCACAGACCCGCTTGGACGTGTTCAGGAGGTCAGGTCAACTAAACGGAGGTCATACTTTTGTTTTTGCCAAATCAAAGAGGCAACGGCTGCTGGATGTTGTTAATCTAAGATGTTTGTTAAAAAGAAATCCAGAAAATGCACAACATTAGACAAGTTACAACTACAAAAACACATTTGTTGGGGGTTTGAAACAGCAGGTTTGCAGGCAGATGCACAGCCGTTGTGGACGGGCTTCCCCTTGGAGCTCCGTTCACCTCTTGTTCTTTTTCATGTCCAGCATGGCTTCCTTCAGCATCCAGTGGATGCGGGGCTCGGGGTCTCCGGTGGCCTGGCAGTGCAGGACGGCCGTGTGGCCCTGGTACACGGTGGTGTTTTCCGGCTCCAACTTGAACCGGATGTACACTGCAGATGCAAATCGTCCCATCAGCCAAAGTCCAGAGGGTGGTTTTCGCTTTCAGCCTCTGAAGCCAGAAGTGGGAGGAGCTTACCAGCTACGATGAGAGTCACCAGGGCTCTGATCTCCCCCTGCAGGCTGTTGGAGGCGATGCAGGTGTAGTTCCCGGCGTCGCTGCGGGTGACTTTGCTGAAGTGGAGCTGGCCGTCCTTCTGCTCCACGTGAGGCAGCAGCTCTCCTCCATCTGCAGGACACAGACGGGGACGTTTCATCAAAGCGGACGAGGACAGATTCAAACTCCTCATTCGCCGTCGTACCTGCTTTGGTCCAGCGGATTGTGGGCGGTTCCATGCCTGTAGCTGAGCACTGGATGGTGATCTCCTTATCCAGCTCCAGGCACTGGGACGGCTGGGGGGTCGGCGTGAATTTCAGCTTCTCTACAGAGCAGACATACGACATGTGGTTCACAGAAACATGCAGCCTGAGATCAGAGGCGGGTCAGGTCATCTGTCAGCGCCACGGACAGGAACGCCTCATGACCACCCGGCTCTAAAGCAGAAGCATGAGTCACGCTTCACACCTTCCTGCAGGAACACAGGCCCTCAGGAGCAGCTGCTGCTACACCTCCCTTCAGCAGAAATTACCCACAATTCTTCTCAAAACCTCTAACAGAAGATCAATAAAGTCTAGACGTCACTGATCCCCCCCGCCTCACCGAGCACGGCGACACGAGCGTGGGCGGACAGGCTGACGCCGGCGGTCCTGGCTTCACAGCTGTACATGTGGGCGTCGTACACCTCCACGTTATTGATCCTGAGGGTGCCGTTGGGGAAGACCTCAAAGCGCGGGTCCTCGGGTTTGACCACGGCGTTGTTGCGCATCCACGTGACCTCGGGTGGTGGGTTGGCTCGAGCGAGACAGTGGAGGTAACCGGGTTTACCTTCCTCCAAGTTGCTGTCCTGAGGTCTCGTCACCCACTCTGGACGAGCTGTGCACACACACACACACACACACACACACACAGTAATGAGTCCTGGTGTGTGACAGACTCCCGGAGTTCCTAGTGTGCTAACGGATGTACAGCAGGGCAAACATGGAAATGGTAAACGGCGTGGACTTCTAGAGCACTTGACTATCTTGGCGGTAGCTCTGGATGTTTGGAGCGTTCCTCCGTTTATCCCCGGAGTTACGTTCTAAAGATAATCAGCGAAAGGTGAAATCCACAAAGTAGGATTATGGATTTTCTAAGGCTGTGAAACTCCTCAGGTTTTAAACTCTCCAAATTCAAACCTTCACAAAATAATGATTTCAGGATTATAGAATGAAAACAAATATCTGATCGGGATAGAAGACTTATGCGGATTTGACAAAATGAAGGCCTTCTGTACAGGAGACACGGCACAGACAATAGTCTACAGCCAATCAGGACGCAGAACGCCACGCAGTAAAGAAAAATGGATGCAAAATTGTAGCTGCAATAAAGTGAGGAAGCACGATATTTCTATTACCAGATAATTATCACAGACTTGACCCTTAAAGCTTTTCAGTTTTATGACATGAAAGGAAATGAATGATCGTGTTAACGTCTACGGTTTTTTGACCCTTCTCCCCTCCCGTATGCGAGTGACTTACTGGCCACGGTGAGGGTGGCCTCCTGCGTTCTGCGTCCCGCCTTGTTCTCCGCCACGCAGGTGTAAACGCCAGAGTCTCCCTCCGCCGTCGGGTTGAAGACCAGGTCCAGGCCCTCCTGGAACACCCGGCCTTCTGCGGGCACGCGCTGGCCGCCCCTCTCCCACCACACGTCGGGGCTGGGTTTGCCTCGGGGGGGCCGACACGCCACTCGCTGCTGGGTGTTGGCTTGGAAGACGAGCGACTTCTCGGGCTCCATGTCTTCTATTTCTGTAGAGCGGAGGACAGAGGAACACACTTCAGGCTGCAGGGCGGAGCCTCAGGTTGGACCCGTCGACAGATTTACTGGGCCCTCGGGCCGGAGCAGCAGGTTATCGGAGAACAAAGAGCACCGTAGTCAAATCCCAGACCGCTGGGAATAAACCGGAACCATCGTGAGGCGGGTCATATCAAACTCCTGCAAAGAAAGCGGAGCAGGATTGGAGCCCACAGGACCTTCCACCGCCACGGCCCGCAAAACAGCCGATCACGGAGACGCATCAAACATGAACGAAGGTGGAGTTCTTTAAACTGGTTCCTGAATATGGAATTCTGCTGTCACACAATCCCCCATCATGCCTGCAGGGATTACCAGCAGATTAAGTGAATTAAGACATTTAAACAGAGCTGCGGTTCAGTGAGTTAAAACTGCAGCTACAGTCGTACCTCATTAATCCAAAGCCTTTGGGGGGCAAAGGAACCGTTTATGGGAAACCAGCGTTCAGGGCATTAAAACGCGCTTATGGAGAATAATGGAGCTGCATGCTGGAGCTGGTTAATGACATGAAATAACCGGCTTAAGTCTGAAGAAGCTGCTCAGAATGCTTTCATGTCTTCTTCCAACAATGAAACCGGTTTGACTTGTAATTTGGTGACTTTTCTTCCTGCAGACGCAGCGGTTTGAATGTTTTCTAGACGTTTGGGGACACCTCTTCTCGGACAGCTGGCCCATCTGAGGTAGCAGAATTAGTTGGAAGCAGAATCCGGTGCAGCTCAGTTCTGCTGGGCCGGATGCCGATATGACAATCGGATTATTAATAGCGAGTCTTGGCTTGCAGTGGAAGCAACAGGAAACGAGCCCGGTGTCGGTGTGGGTACCAGCGATCAGCAGGGAGGCCTCCAGGGCCACGTGGGATCCTCTGAGGCCCCGGCCGACACATCGGTAGGTTCCCGTGTTCCTGGGTTTGACCTGCGTGATGAGCAGGCTGCCATTGGACAACAGGAAGATGCTGCAGAAAGGAAGAAAATATGCTATTCACATCCAGGTGAATCCAGGTGAACCACCAGACCAATTCTTTCACCTTTGAGTGGAAATTTATGGAGTTAATTCAGTCTCAATAATCAGAAATGCACACAACCTGTTTCACAAACACACATGTTGTGTTTCACAGATGCACAGTAAGTGTTTCTCACAAATGCGCACGCTGTGTTTCACAAAAACACAGTAACTGTTTCAGAAATGCACAACAGATGCTGCACAAACATCATTTTTAGGTACACTTGTAATATGAACGGCAGAGGAAGTTTGAAGTGATGCATAGAATTCTGTATTCCGACTATATTTGGATGAGATGCAGGTGATGCGGCAGATGTGGTGGGACAAAAGTTAGGTATAGAGTTAGGGTGCATGATGGGAATGGCCGTACCGGGACTTGTTGGACAGCGGGTCGTTTTCGTGGAACCACTCCAGCGTGGGAGGGGGCTCGGCGGTGAACTGGCAGTGGAAAACCGCCTCCTCGTTCTTCATCACCACCTGGTCTTCAGGAGTGACCACCGGCCGCGGGAAGCTCTCATCTGCAGGAGACGCACGGACATCAGCAGGTTAGATCTGCACGCCGTTGACCACCACCTGGTCAGGGGGGGGGGCGCCTTCAGATCTGCAGACAGCCAGATCAATGCGCCCCCCACCTTGAAGATCTTACTGAGAAGATCCTGCAGCTTAAAGGTTGAAGTCTATTTTTCTCTCAGATCATAGAATCATGAACGGAGGAGACTCTCTAATCTGAGGATCACTTATAAATACAGGGCTCCAGACTGCGAGCAATTGGTCGTATTTTGCGACCAAAATTTGAGAGTGTGTGACTGAATTTTACATCTAGTCGCACATGTGCGACCAGTAAATTTGCCTCCCCCACCCTCCATATTTTTATACATTAAACGTGGAAGCGGCAAGTCAATGATCAATGAAATAATCAATGAGACGCGAGCGCACACGCACGCAAACACACACACAAACCCGCACACATACTCATGAGACGAGAGCACACACTCGCGTAAGTGGCTAAAATGCGTGTAGGGGGCGGGGCCTAGAGATAATCGAGTGCTCGTAAACATCTGTGGGAAGGAAACGGAGACAAATATCATCACAACCTGATATATGCGTGCGTCTGAGCTATGAGCAAGCGAACCATTGATTCGTTCTTCCGACCTGCGGCTGGTGTACCAGTGCCAGAGTGTACAGCAGGGGTCTCAAACTTGCGGCCCGCGGGCTATTTGTGGCCCCCACCTTGAAATTAAAGTTTAATTTTAATGCGTCCTGCCAGTTTGTGAATGACATCTTTCCATTGTCGTGTGCGGAGCTGACAAACCAACCAATCACAATGGAGTAAATGACTATTGGGGGCGTGACAATGACCGGGCTTGAAAGCAGGAAACCTGACAGCCCCCTCCCTCCCCGGTAGGGTTGGGCGATGTCCCCTAAATTGGCCGTTGACGATGTTTGCCGTCAACCATCGGGATGGACGATGACATCGTCGGGGGGGGGGGGGGGGGGGGGGGGGGGGGGGGGGGATTTTTACATTTTTCGTTCTTATATAACTGCTATTCGTTATTTTGCTTTTTTCATTTTATTTCCCAACTAATGACTAATCCGCGATGATCCAGTATAAACTGAGGGAAGTGACTTTAACAAAAAAAGTAACAAACAAAATAGAAAAGAAGTAGTCCGCTCCCGCACTTAACTAGCGAAGTGGACCGGCGGAGTGCGGATTTACAGCTTTGTGTTTGATGGGAAGGGGGGGAGGAGGGGGGGTACATGAGCGGTATGTGTGGGAGATTTAGGACTGCGATCCGTCCCGCAGCTCTAGGGGTACAAGCTATCAAACTCAGAACCGGGTCTAAAAGTGTGTCTGAGCACAGCTCGGATCGTCAGCAGACAAACAGCGGTTTGAGCTTCAAAGCAGAAATGTCGCTCAGTCCTTAGAAAACATTCAAACAATCACGTGGATTTGTGTTTCCAGTCGTGTCCCGACTAAATAAAGGCTGATGTTGTTCACAGCAAGCAGCACCACCCAAAGCTAATGTTGTTAGCCCGTGTTAGCATACTGCTAATCCTGGCTACGTTCAGAAAAAGCACTGACCACACGGATTAAAATTCAAATGATGAGCGAACAGGTGTTTCATAATAACCGTAACATTATTAAAAGCACGTTTAGAAGATCGTCTCGTATTTTACCGAGCTGACATGTCAATATATATAGCCGCTCGGCGCTGTTATCGTTTTGTATTGAATTGTTACATTCAATAAAGTTGGGGGAAAAAAGCCGCTCGGCGGAAGTTGTATCCCTTTCCGGTTTTCAAACTGCGCATGTGCGAATACTGCGCATGTGCGAATGATTTATTCCGACCGAAATTGTGAGCTTAGTGAACGTTTTTATATTCTTAAAACATTTTTTTGGGCCCATGTACACGGTTGGATTCTAATCCGACCATTGATCCCATCAAAATATTTTGTACATGTAACCGCGGCTTATGGTGTCGACGCGCAACGTGGCGGGGGCGTGGCATCACGATGGTGGTCTCTCCATCGGGATGTCAGTCACCCATCACGATGGACGATGACATCGTCCATCGGCACAACCCTCCCTCCCCGGACCACATGAAGGAGTTCCTTACTTTCCTTTTTAGAACGTATCTATTGGCTCGTAATTTTCTAAATGCATGCAGTCCGTGCTGAACTTTTCTCTGGGTCACACAGACCCGGAGGTTACGGGGGTTACGGTTAAGCGCGCGGCGTCGCATCCCCCCAACCAAACGGTTTATGCACGGCTGTTACGGCAGCACACCGCTCCCGCGGGAGTCGGGTCATCTGAGGAGAATAAATGTCCCACACCTACATGCGTGACAGCTAACGGGGCTTGAACTTTAAACACGTGTGAGCAACAACACGGTTTAGTCCGAGACGCACTTAAAACACGTGGTGAAAATGCAAGGATAGACGTGTTTGAGATGAACCAGCGGCTCGCCTGGATCACTGGGGAGACCAGGCCGGGGGGGAGGGGGTGATGGCGAGACTGAAGGAGAACAGCAAGTTGAAGTTCAACTCAGTTCAATTTAGTTTTAATATTCCTCTCCCCCTTAGTATGATCTGTGTTATTATATATTTTATATTTATTTGAATGTTTTGTAATGGATGTAGCCTATTTTTAATCAATTGGTATTTTAAATTGTTTCAATTTCTCACTTAACTACAAAAACCATCAGGACACATGTCCCATAATGCATTGTTTTGTAGTCATATGGCAGCTTTCAATCAGTTCAGTACTAAATTTCCAGCTGCGTTCGGTAGGTTGGGGCCTTGCTGCTCCCGCCCCTTTCTCCTGAAATTTTTGTGATGATTGACAGGTGATGTTGGAGCAAAAACAAAAATATATGTCACACACCAGGTGATCTGAACAGCGTTGCGTCCACCTGGGTGATCTCAAACACGCTTATTGTGCTTCTTGGCTGCACTTATTTGGTGTCACCAACATAAATTTCCATCAGTTTTTGAGCCTCTCTCTGATCTCAGGTATCTGTATCGATTGTTCTGATATCCAGTGAACATCGCCCGTTCTTTTACAGTTTACCTTCTTCTGTCAGTTTACCTTCTTGTTGCATCTTCAAAAGTGCAGAATAAAATGTGACACTGAATTTGAAACAGCACATTGTAATTTCTGTATCTATTATTAAAGTATTTATTAGTAATACAGTGGAAATTAGTAGATTTGGTTAGAATGTTGATTTACGGTATGCGCCCCTAAATTTTCTGGTTGTGCCCCTAAAATTTTCAGTTGGGGGGCCACTGTGCTCCTAGTGAAAAAAGTTAGTCTGGAGCCCTGAATTAATAAAAATAAAAAATCCCAGATTTTAGATTAAAACACAAAACGGGAAAACACCATTTCCTGATTAATGAAGAATAAAATGTGGAGTTTTAAATCACAAAAATGACCTGAAGTTCATTGGTTTTAACAGAGTCGGGCCTCTTAGAACCACCTTAGGAATAAAAAGTTCTGCCAAAGCAAAGACTGGGAACAGAGCAGTCTGCAGGAAAACTGGAGCGGATCAGGCTCCATAACATGAAGTAGCTGTAATCCAGGCTTACGGAGGTGAGCCAAGACTTTACCTGCTGCCAGCTCACAGAGGAGTGGCTGCCAGGAGCAGAAACTGGATCTGGTTAAGGGCTGGTGTGCAGACAAAGAGGGCGTGCCCCCACAGAACACCTGGCCCACCCAGGAACCAAAGCGGCGCTCCAAGAAGAGCAGCAGAGGCGCGGTGACACCATAACCCGCATGTCAAAGATCGTTCAGGCGCTCAGCCTGCACGTCTTTGTGGCGGGGGGCCAATTAGAACAGAACCACACAGGCAGGTTCTGTACCAACGGGACCCGGGCTGAGGCCTGCTTTTGGGAGCACCAGCAAACGAAAGCCAGAAAGGGCGACGAGAATCAGATCAGGAGCAGCACTTGACTGAGATTCCCGCTCGCTCTGCGGGGCGTTTCGGCGGCGTGGATGGCGGGGGAGGAAGCGCGCTCTTCAGATAATGACAGCTGAAACTGCATCTCCCCTGCTCGCTCCACTAATGGGCTTTCTGTCAGTTCAAGCAGAGAAAACGTGGAGCGAGAAAAGCTTTGCGGGGAGGAAGCAGACTCCGCCCGCTCTCACACTCGCCGCTTTGATGAATACAGACGACCCTCAGCAGGAGCGGCGGCCGTCAGGAGGACCGCATTTCTCTGAGTGGAGAGGTCAGATCTTTCTGCACTTTCATTTTCCTGGTTTGTTCTAATATTAGGGAATATTGGAGCAGAAATGTGGTTTTAACCTGCGTACAGTGTTCGTCATTCAGAAAATCGGCGTGTTTGTATACGTTACATGTCAGGACAACAGACTGTTTGGAGCAAACATTTGGAGGGAGGCGTTTCCCAAACGTGCGCACACCTATAATGTTGAGAGTGAAGTTTGGATTGCTGCAGACGCTCCCGGCTGCATTTTTGGCACAGCAGGAGTAAAGGCCGCTGTCATCCGGACTGGCGCTCTTGATGGTGAGCGTCCGCTCCTTGTTGTTGATCTGATGGGTCTTCTCCGTCAGCTTCACGCCGTCTTTGTACCAATGACACGTTGGTCTAAGACAGATGAGGAGGAAAGAGCAGAGACAGGAAGCTGAGCGGGGAAGGCGTCGTTTGGAAGGATCAGTCTGGACAGACGCTGGGACCTACCGAGGGTGTCCGTCGATGTGACAGCGCAGCGTCACCGGTGCAGAGCTCTGGATGTCCTCCTCTGAAAGAGGCTCCTTCAGAGTCAGAGCGCCACTTTCCAGCCCTGCAGAGGCAGAAGAAACGTGAGCAGAGAAGGACAGCAGGAAACCGTTAACCGCCTCGCTGCGACATCACTGAGTGGACTGGCGTTCTTTACACGGTGCATGAAAGCAGGCCACACATCAGACTCGCAGGTTTGACAACACCCAACACAAAAAGCTGATGCAGTCAACTTGAAGGATTTTCAAAATAAAACAAGAAAAAGTCACGATCGCTAAGCCTTCTCAGGCGTCACATGACGAGTGAGGAGGCCAACAAACTGTACTCAGGTGTGTCAACACTTTCAACCAGAAACGGTCAGGAGGAATCGTCTGCATGAACGGCGTGAAGCCCATCGACTGTGACGGAGGGGAAACCAAGCAGGAACAGAGCTCAGCTGTCCCTGAAATAGAAAACACCGATCACTGTGAATGAAAGGACGCCGTCCAAGAGACACGGGGAAATAATAAAATCCTCCTGCACTAGACATTTCAAATGGAAATTGTACTAAAGGTGCAGAAAACTGTCAACTGGTGAGCAAGGCACCAGAGCAGAGAGGAGGTCCGTGTCCTCAGAGCAGGAATTCCCCTCATCCCTCTGCACGCCGACTAGACAAAGACTTCAGCTTGGTTGTAATTTATGTTCCAATATGCACTCAGGAACGAGTGCATGCACGCATGTACGCACGTACTCATGCACGCATGCACTCATGCATGCACTCAGTGGGGGTTTGTTTGTTTGGGCTGCATCAGCTCTGTGGGATTTCTATACCGAGCCCGTTTTCTGCAACCACTCCTCGGATGCAGAGCTCCAATACCGTCTGTGGGTTTGCTGCATCTCCTCACTGTGGATCATCTATGAATTATATGATCCCCTTCCTCCTCCTCCTCCTCCTCACCTGAGACGGCGAGGAGGAGGAAGGGTGAGATGCAGCATCCCCGAGAGGTCAGAAGAAGAAATGTCAGGATGAATAAAACAGGAAGCTGGAGGTTCTCTGAGGGATCACCGCAAACCGACTCTACAGTAATAAGCTCCGCCTTCACTCGTCTCCCCATCTGAGCCGCTCATTAGATCATTCTGAAGCAGAAGGACCCCTCCACAGGTCTATCATGAAGGAGAAAAACGTTCAGATTCTCCATATTTATTTTTGACGGCTTTTCTTCTTCTGCGTTGCTGTCGGCAGCAAATACGATAGACACACCTACAGCTCCCTCTAGCGGCAGTTAGTGGGAAAATAAATATATGAGCCCATTTATGTTTTTCCACATACAAGTCGCTCCTGAGTATAAGTCGCACCCATGGCCATACAATGGAGAAAAAAAAACTGAAATCCAGAAAAATATGGTAATTGTGCAAAACTAATCGCTTATACTTCATGTTTTATGATCCTTTTTTTAATTATTTTTACCTAAAAATCTTTTTATGATAGGGGTTAATGTGTTAGCACCTTAAGGTTAACTACACTAAACTTTATTTCTATAATTATTCTTGTTCTCAATTTGTCCACAAGTTCGTTTCATTTCCAAATCAACACAGTTCGATTCCACTCCAGGAATTTGGTTTCTTCTATAAAAATTCATTTAATCTAAACAAAGGTGGAGTTTTATGAATAAATTGTTTAAGTGTTACAGTATAAAATAATCATAAAGCATTTTTTGCTGCAGACTCTCTTCTTTTGAATGGATTTCTGGATATCAGGTTCTTTCTAATTCCTCCTGGTCTTTCTAGGAGGCTTCACAACTTCATTTATAGTTGGGATTCCTCCAGCTGTCCATACAGAAGCCTTTCTTTTCATAACCCATTGATGGCAAATGGCTTCCCATAATCCCTCCAAGAATGCATGACTAAGTGTTTGAGCGGGCCTGGCAGGCCAACGCCGTCATCAGGCCGTCGGCGTCATCGGGGCCGCCGTAATTACTATGTTGGAGGCAGAACAGGCAGCAGAGGCAGATGCTTGGACGGCTCATTCCTCAGCATCTGTCCCAACCGTTTCCGTGGTGGACGAGTCGGGTATGGGGGGGGGGGGGGGGGGGGGGGGGGGGGGGTCACATTACGGGCTGGCAGCCTAAAACGTGAAAGGAGGAGAAAGGCTCAGGTAGTGTGTGTGAGTGTGTGTGTGTGTGTGTGGGGGGGGGACTGAATATTTTCCCTCCTTACTGGAGGCCAATGAACCCAAAGCACATTCTGAGAGTGAGTGCTTTGCCCCCCCCCCAGCAGTAAGAAGCAGCCCAACAATGGTGGGACTTCTGCCTGACGCTCCGGCTGGGTGCAGTCTTACCCCACAAAGGGCCCCGGGGGTAGGGGGGTGGGGGACAGAACTAGTGAAAACAGAAGGGGAATAATTACCCTAGAGTAACTCTGCTGGCAGGATTAGCCCACCCACCACTGAAAGCAAGATAAATGGACCCCCCCAGCCCCCATCTTCGGTGGGGGGCGGGGGAACACGTCAGTCCATTACATGTACATCACATTTGGAACCACCCCTCCTTACAACCCACATTTTCCCCGATGCACGCAAACTTTTACACACATGACTTAATACACATGCAGGATTATTGCAGGGGGGGGGTCACTCTATGGTTGTTTGACATATGTTGGGTAAATATGGTGATTTTCATCTCAACACTGATGACCTGCCATACATGTAGCACGCGTGTTTTATAGACACAAAGCCTGTAAAGACGGTCAGAAATAAGGTCAATGATGACACTTTCATGTGAATTCAAAGACCCACTCGGATGTAAAGGCTGTCTGTGGTGTTTTTAACACTTTTTTGATGATGTAGATTAAAACTGCATCATTCAAAAACTGCCTGAACCATCTGTAGGAGCTTCGTGACCCGGTCATGTTGGTAGAATAGAATTTGCTCCTAAATGTTTGAACCTGGATCAATAAAAAGGTGATGAGCAGACTTCAAAATAAAGACAAATCTTGATGTCCGTCACTGATATTTGAGTAAAGGCCCGTACACACCGGGACCAATATTCGCCAGGCGTTATTCGCCACGTTTTTTGTGTTCACACCCAGGCGATTTTCGCTGACGGTGAGCCGAGCGAACATGCAATTTCATTCCCTGACATTAGATGGCGCTTAATGTAAACAGAAATACTCCTGTACACAAGGTGGCGCTGCGCAACTTTACGCTTCTTAAAGTCGCTTTTCACTCAGAAGAAGAGAGCAAGTATTTACGCGCTTGTCAGAATAATACAAAGAAAACATGAATATTTCAAGCACCAGTAGCTCCAACTGGTACTTGGTTCGGGGATGTTTTAGAATGTCCGTCATTATTGCTTCGCGGCTGTGTAGACGCTACTTGGCGTCTATCTTCTTCGCTGGTATGTGTGCTCAGCAAGCGGTTTTGTGTTTGAGCGCCCCCAAGTTGTGTTTTACTGTAACTTCAGAAGCTCCAGACACGTGAGCAAAAGCGCCGTTCTCATTGGTCGAGTAGATTTCGACGCGACGCGTCGAAAAAAAAAAAACGAACCCGAGGCGTTTTTTTTTTTTGACGCTTTAACGCGTGGCGTTTTTTCGCGTCGGTGTGCACACTCTCATTGGTGCCCTTTGTTTAGTCACGAGGCGTTAAACGTCGGCGAAAATCGCCGGCGAAATTCGTCCCGGTGTGAACAGGCCTTAAAGCTGCTTCACGGTGACTTTAGGGAACTCCTGCTCGCCTGCCCTAAAAACTAAACGTGTTTAAAGCCAGTTTCAAAAATCGGAGTTTTTCATTCAGGTTATAAACCAACTGAATTTGGCCTCAAGGACTCAAAAATGACATGAATGTCCAGAAAACGGCTGAACTGTAACTGAATCCCCTAAAAACTGCAGATTTATTTGAGTTTTTTTAACTTTTCCTGACCAAAATGTAACCCTGCTAACCCTAGATTAGGAGGATTTGATGGTAGCGCGTGTGATTCAGTTTCAAGTGGAGCTTCACGGGTTCTGCATCCGTCTGCTAGGAGGAGGAGCGACCGAACGAGGAACCGCTCCCGGCTTATCCTCGCCACAGAGGAGAACGTTTTCCAGATGGAGCCGCTCTCCAGCCGGCTGGTATGGATGCGAGCGCCGTGTTTGGGGGAGACAAAGTAACGACTGGTACCTGAGGGCCCAACAGAAACCCAAATGTGGTTTTTATTAATCCTGCACAGAGCCGGCATTCCTCAAGGGAGAGTCAAGAAGGTCGCTGGAGAAAAAAACCTCTTTCTTTGAGAAAAGACGAAAAGTAGCTAAGAAAAAGTCAAAGTCTTTAAGCGATCACAGCAAACTCCATCATCATTTGCTTTAGTTGTTAGAAGTTACACAACGCCAGCATTTTCTGAACGTCCGTGTGAGAAAGACGGCGGTTGCACAACTGAGAGAAAAAAGACGAAATAAGAAACATATGCTGGACGGGACACGGATCCAGTTCCCAACAGAAGAAAGGAGCCACGAAGAACAAGGTGGAAACATTCCTCCACCTCAAACCCCCCGACATCTGAAACGCTGATGTTTGTCCGCCTTTCCTGACCCAGAAACCCAACGCCGCCGTTATGAAACACAGCAGCCGTCTGACACTCACACTTGATGTTGAAGGAGGCGTTGCTGGACTGGGCCGTCTCTCCGGTCGCTGCGTTTTCGGCGACGCACACGAAGTTCCCGGCGTCCAGCCGCCGGTCCACCGCCGTGAACTTCAGGTTGCTTCCTTCCTGGAAGCGCCGCTCATCGTGCTCCAGGCGCTCGCCATTGTGAAGCCATCTGTACGTGACATCCGTCGGATTGCCGACTTCGCAGCGCAGCATGGCACTGCGGCCGTGCAAAGCATCCTGGGACGTGGGTTCCTTGGTGAAGTAGATGGCGGCGGCCTGGTTGGCCAACACTGAGAAGACGGAAAACAGAAAAGAGACAGAATAATGAGACTGAGGCTGTTTTTGGAGGTTTACAGCTTTTCCCGCTCGTTACACCGAACCGTTTAGTGCCAACGTGGTGAGAGCACTGCCCTGGCAGCCGGGAGTCAACACCTCCAACATATGATGTGATGATGCACACCTGGACCTTTCATTTGACCTCACCAGGCGGCAAACAGGCCCAAGTTACCCACATGCAACGTGTGAGAACGAGTTGGAAATAAAGGCAGCAGAGGGACTGAACGTAGCCGTCATAGGTCAGAGGATGACAGGAAGACTCTCGTTAGGAGACATCAAAGTGAACGCTGAAACACTTCACACAATCCTGACTTTTAGATGATGTGATGATTGCAGCTGCGATACTTATTGTTGCAGAGAAAATAAAATCCAGACGCTGCAACATTCCATGCCTTTTCCTGCGATAGAGATCAGTCAGGGGGGGTCCAGGCAGGTCCTGCTCTGCCCCCAGAGACACAGTGTTATCAGATCTGAAGGTTTGATTCACGGCTGGAGACGATTAGGCATGATCCTGATCCTCCGCTCTCCTGCTCGTCTTCTTTAGGTTAGAAGCGGCAGACGGGAGCAGAGGGGGGGGTCCATGTGAGGAGGTGGGACACTGTGGGAAGCAGAGCTGGATTTATCTCATTATTGAAGGAGTTTTGTTTAGTTTCACATCCTGAAGCCCAAACATCTGTGCTGGGAAAAGTCTCTCACCCCCGACGGTCATGGTTCACACGCGTGACGCTAGCTTTCACACCGGTACAGCCGCGTGACGCCATCAGGACCAGAGAGGAACGCCGACTAATCCGATCATTTGAATATCTTGATTGTGGCTGATTCCAGTGTTCCAGAAACATGCTGATCAGCCTGATGGATAGACACCCATGGATGGATTGATAATATCCTAGAATCCTAATAATACGGTAGTTATTTTTTTGGGTCGTAGAGAGGAGTAGCTGCATCTTAGAGGGTGTGTCTTACAACTGTAAGGGTCGCAGACTACCTCATGGGACGTCAAGAAAATAGAGCGTACCAATGTTGTGCGTGTGGTAAGTGTATCGTGGCGTATTCATAAGGCTAACGAAAGTTCCACGCACTTATGACGTATGAGTGACGCTGTCGTACGGCGTCCTTACTTCACTGTAGTCGTTCGTAAGGTAGGAGTTCCGACTCCCTACTGACCGCTCAGATTGTTCAGGTGATGCGTAAATTGCCGTAGGATGAACACACAACTTACACTGTAATGTCCTCGTTTCAAACAGTCAGGATGCAGAAAGGAGCGTGCACGTATCGCATGAACAACACTACTGGGCTCCCTACACAGTCTGCACGATTGGGGGGGGGGGGGTAACTTCACTTGTTGTATAAGAGTTTGCTACCACCTGTCGCCCCCAGCATGCCCGTAGGAGAAATGGGCATAATTGAGCAGTCTACCAGGCCTGAACAACAAGGACAGGTGGGACTAAGGCTTTAAAGACGAGATGCATCAGCTACACCCGCTTAGATTATTAAGTCACAGATCAATAAGTAACCTCCATAATGTCTGAATGCTGACAAACATGGACGAGCGTTACTGAACCAAAGACTCGTTTGCAGGTTAGTTTATGACCTGCAAACGAGTCTCCAGTTTCCACCAAAATAAAATAATATCCCGATGGCCTTCCTCCTCCATGACCAACCTGAAGGTGTGTAATGAGATGCCGTCTCCACGAGATACCCCACCCCACCCCACCCCCGGAGCAGTTCAGGGCTTTACTGGAAACGCGGGGGAGCCTGCCTGAGATGAACTGACATCCCATAATAGCCTGAGCTGAGACAGGGAAGGTGTTTCACATGCAGGAACTAAAACCCGAACTTCTGACATGCGTTTACCTGAGCAGCTTAAACACAAAGCAGAGAGCAGACCGTTCATGTATCCAGACAGACGCAAACAACGTATGGATGCACGCAGACGGCTGCAGGGCAGAGAGGAGGGTCACGCTCTTAACCAAGTCCTGAAAAAGTGCTTATGCCATATAAAGGACTGGGGGGCAGGGGGGGGGGGGGGTAAAAACAGAGCAGTGTGGCATTAAAAAGCAGAAGGGCGTTCAGTGACTGATGATGAAGATTAAATGAAGGAACCTTCGTGAATTCCAGCGTTAATTAGCAAAAACGCAGATGCAGGTTTGGTAACGGAGTTCACTTTTGAATATGCACCTGGGAGTTGAGAGGACAGGACAGTAACAAGGATGAAGACAAAGATGGAAGACACTGGGGGGGTTGATGTCTACACTGGGGACGCTCCTCTTCAGCTCACCGAACAGTCGACCCCATTAAGCCAAGCAGAGCTGTCGCCGTCGTCAGGTGGAACTTTCGACATCCACCGTAAGGAGCTAATCAGCTGCTCCAGCGTCTGTTCTTTCTGTTTTTAGCTTCTCAAACGCCACAAACGGTAACAGGAAACCCAGATTTCATTATAGGAGGAAAAACACGCGGAGCTGAGAGGAATGATGCCGGTGTGGGAGCCGGAGGACGACTGCAACATGAACGATGACACCAATGTGGAGAGAAGACAGTTACAGGGCTGACTTTCAAATAAAGGTGCTATTCCAGCGTAAAAGTTCAGTGTTTTCAGAGCAAACCCCCCCCCCCTCAGACAGAGAGTCTGAGGTCGACCATCGATGCGAAACGCTGCTGGTGGAGGTCAGGGAGGAGGGCGCTCCACATGCACAGACAAGAGCAGCTACACCCACAAACACTTCAGGCACTCCCACTGTGAACACCCCCCCCCCCATGTGTGTGGGGCTCAAGACTTCACCGTATCGACACCAGACAGCTGCTGGGGTATTTTTGGGCGAGGGGGGCTGCGGAATGAGGAGTCGCAGAACGCTGACGGAGCGTGAAGCCGTGATTGGACTGTTCCAGGTGGATGCTGTTAGATAGTCATCTCAGCCCCCCCCCGTCCAAACAGGCATATTTTCACAGAAACTCCCACAGCTTGCAGAATAACTAAGAAACAAAAGCGGCAAACAGACTCAGACTCAAACTTCCTTTGAACGTCACTCACAGACGCCATTATAGAGATTCCAGCCATGAATAATGAATAAAAACAGCCTCCATGACTTTGAAGCAAAGCTTCCTCGGATTGTCCCGTCAATCGAGAGGTCAGATTAAGGCCAAACCATGAAGAACAATAGAAAACACTAGGAGAAAGCCCCCCCCCCCAAGGCCGAAAAAAGATTTATTTAAAGCCAGCAGTTCTTTGCTTTTTGTGTTTTAGAAATGTTCATTCCTCAAAAAAACAACCCCAAAGTGGCATTTTGATCTGGCCATGTGTTTCAGCGCCTCCCAATCCATAAAAATGACCGGGTCCTCGCCTTGTGACATCACAAGGTGAGGAACCACCCCTTCCAGGAAGAGTCTGTACTGCTGCTCCCCCCCCCCCCCAGGCTAATATACACGCCCACTTTCTCTGAGGAGCTAGCAGTGATCGACTAAACGTTTTCCCTTTCTATACACAGTGTGTGCATCAATCTTCTGTGGTAGAAACGCAGACACGCAGACATGCTGAAGTCGACCCTAAGATGATGTCATGAAATGGGCGGGACCCATAGAAAGGCGGAGCTTCAGAGATCGAGTCGTCTTATCTAAAAAATTTTAAAAAATGGTTCTTTAGTGTGCCAAAGGTCATATATGATTATATATATGGTTAAGTCAATCATTATGCAGGCCCTTTACAATCTTCTTTCTGGAAACTTTTTGCCACACGGCGCCATGACTCAACTTAAAAAAAAAAACAAAGTAATATTTCCTAAAACGTTGAGATTTTTGGATTTTCCCTCTGATTACTCAAATGCGTTCACTTCACCGTGTTGTCCACAAGGTTGTCTTAACGGATAACGGTCCTGGTCAATTTTAGCATCTCCATCCAAAAACAAGGCCGGTCTAGAAACCACTGGATGGACGAGTGTGCGTGTGCGTGAATGCATGCGTGTGTTTTTTAAAACCGAGCTAACTTCTTCAAGTCTCAAAAAAGTATTTTCTAAGAGGTTTTTCTGGTTCAGTAAACGACAAACACGTGAAGAAACACGATGACTGACAGCGTGACGAATCTATGCGACTGCATGAAAGCCTCAGGAGAAAGGAATGGAGGGAACGTGTCGTACAAACATTTAGATGATGGATACATGATATCTGAAGGAACAGATCAAACACAGTGAAGCTCCATCGGGGTTTTGATCGCCCATCGGTTCAGTCTGTGTTTAGACGACTCGCATGTCAGAAGAAAAGATGCTTCTCCTCCAAACAACCACACAAAGATCAGAAAGACTAATAAGACAATAAAGATGAACAAGGCAGAAAACTCAACTCTTCTAAAAAAAATGTTTTTTTTTTTTTTACTTATCTGTGATAGACAGAAAAGTAGTTTTTTGTTTATTAGTATGTCAGGCTTTTAAAATAAAGCATTTAAAAAATGGCCTCCTGTTGTTCTTTTAGTTGTCCAAGTTGTTGTCATGAAATCTGCCATCTGCGGTTGGGGGTGTGAAGGGCTGTAAACTAGTGGAAGAGCGTAAACACAGAGCTCCTAGTGACAGGGAGAGAATTGGGGGAGGGCGTTGCTCAACGCCATTGGTTACGCCAACAACTCAGAGGTGGATTTCTAAGGATCTGGTCTCCACAGAAACTCAGATGTAATCGTGTGCTCGGCACACATCCTCGTCACGCCAATGATAAAAGAGCGGCAGACGCTGACGGCCGCTTTGACCCAGGCATGAATGCATGCTGAAATCCAATTGCTGCTTTTATTGTGGCGGGTAGATTTCCCTCTGCTCGTTTGCTAAGGAATCCTGGGGCTCATTACAACCCGCCTCACCGTCGGTCCGTGCACGTCTCCCTCCATCCTGCCTCTGACAAAAGGCAGCAGCTTTGCGTCAGACCAGGACAGACTCTGCACCTTTTCAGCGGGCTGTTCTGACTTTGGAGCGTCAAAAGGCCAACCGGTTTTCCCGTTTTTACTACACAAAGCAACAGCAGCCATCCGTAACGCTGTGATGGAGTTTCCAAGGCAATCCTGGTCAGGACAACTCGTACATTCATTTATCAGCAGAATCCTTTGAATGACAGAATTTAATTTACCTCAGAAAGCCTGACAGCAGCACGCCAACGCCGACGAGCAGTAATGATATGACCTGTAATCCGCTCTAACGAGTCCCTGCTTGTCAGCCTCTGAAATGAAGATGCGTCTACATAACGAGAAATGTAAAAAAAAAAAAAAAGAAAAAACAGAGGAGGAATCGGGTGAAACTCGCAAACACGGGAAAGCCTCCAGGACCCGCCCCCAGCACTGCTCAAGGTGTGTTTTAATAAGAACTCAAGTCATTATCACATTATGAGGACTCAGAGGTAACAGTCAGACTTCAGGAACGTTTAGGATGGTCTCATGAACCGGGTCTGAACAGAACCAAAGACTGAGGCTGGAAAAATCCTGAACGCTGTTCACCTGGGGGCAGTAAGGCCTGACCAAGCTGGGGGGGTGGGGGCGGTACCAGAAGAAAACCAGCAAGATCCGTTCTTTGACCCATGATGACATCGGTGTACCAGGACGATCTCAGAAATAGATTCTGTGGTCCACTTGGTTTGTGGTAAAATACACAACATTTTATTTTTAGGAAAAGTGGGTCGTCCATCAGTACAACACGTTTACTCAGACACATCGACTGGATCTAAAGACTGGATCGAGTCAGTGTGATGTCACACCAATGACCCGCTTCTGGTTCCGACAGTCAATTCAGTCGCCATCTTTTGACAATACAGACGCCGCCACGTTAACATCTCTAGGGCAACCACTCTGGCCAATCAGAAGTGAGCTTGTTGGAAGGCCACACCCCTTCCACTTACAGAGCCACAGGAATCTGTCAAACGTTTTGAACGTTGGACGTGGGGCCACATACCGTATTTTTCGAGGTATAAGTGGTGGTTTGCAAGGTTTGGCCGGGCGTGAGACTTATACTCAGGAGCAACATACATGATTTTTTTTACAAATAAATGGTAACTACCACTAGAGGGCCCTGTAGGTGGGTATATCAGCGTGTGCTACTAACAGCAACGCAGAAGACGGAGTGCCGCTAAGTTGTACACCAGCGTCAGTGGAATTGTTCCAAAGTGACACACAGGTTGAAGAACTCAACCGATGTGGTGATTTAAGCCATCTGAAGAGTCTAGTGGACTTGTTAGCGTGTTCTGATCATTTGAATTGTTGTTCACATGTTGCTCTGACATGCTACATTCCTCCTATGCGTCATGGAACATCCAGACGTGAACACATCACCCCGGTACTCGACTCCCTGTTCTTTTCAGAATTCGGTTCAAACGTTGCCTGTTTGTTCATAAATGTCTTCATGGTATCAGAGCTTTCAACGGTCCGCATTCAGAGACTTTTAAGGACTGCTAATCAACATAATCTTGATGTGCTGAGGTCACCACAGAAACACCGGGATGACCACGCTTCTTCCATTGCCGGCCTTCCCTTATGGAATAACTGCAGAACTGTGCATGAGATCTGAGCTTAGAAGCTTTAATGTTAATTACAAACTTATCTTTTTAGCATGGCTCCTAATGCTCTGTGGGCATTTTATCTTCTTTTACTTGCTTTATTGCATATTTATCTTTTCTGTATTTTAATGCCGACTGCTTTTTATTATTTTATGCTGTTTTTAATTTTTTTATTTTAACTTTCTCTGTCCTAAAGGAGTTGTAAAGTATAAATAAAGCTTCATTCATTCATTCATACATGAAGCTCAATACACATTAATTTATGTTTATAACTTCAACTACTGAAAAAAATATGGAAAAACTGAGTTTTGTTATCAAGAACATGTTAAAAATAGGAGCCAGAACGGTTCTTCTGACCAGTAGAATGACGGAGTAGCAGCTGTTTATTTCTCCATGGAAGTCTGTTTTGGTTTTTTGAGCCAGTGGGTACGTCCTGTTGGGACCGCCGAGGGGCGGGGTCACTCAGTCCAGTCCTAAAGTGCAGTAAATGTTTAAACCACTGCTTTAGTTTAGCCTTGTGGGATTTATCAACCAAACACCAAATCCAGGATATTCCTGCCGTTCACTTCCACCGTTTGCTTCAGCCTTAAATGAGGGGGGGGGGCCCCGGTTCATGCAGGTTTGGTTTCACAAACGATACGGCCAATAGAAAGAAACACACAAAAGTAAAAAAAATTTAAATAACCCATTGATAAAAATCCAGTTGAAGCAGCCGCTTTATTTCTGAAAGTTCCTCACAATCCTGGATGAAGTAAACTTGATCACCTGCACCTCAAAACAAAGCGTCACTGTTCCATCCTCAGAGTAATCACCCTGCTTTACACAGATGGAGCTCCAAAACCTACAAGGCCTCTTTCAAGCAGCTTATGAGCCCCATCGCTCATCGAGTTCTCGGCAGCGAGCTTCAGAACTGTCACACTTTATCTAAAACAGAGACATCTGCGCTCAGGCAGCCCTCATGCCCTTTCAACAGCCACTCATAAGAAGCTAGCTGTTGAAACGCGGGGAGCATAAAGCGTCTCTTATGAGCCTCTGAAAACAGGCTGAGTGGAGGAGCTACCCCAGAAAAAAAGGCAGATTAAAGGTGGCCTAGTTTGTCTGGAATGCAGAAATGATCAGGAAAAACATTTGTGGTGTCTTCAGATCCGAAGATCCCTGTAAGAAGAACGGTGAGCACCGTTAGGCTTTGTGCACAGAAGCCGGGCTCTTCTGAGGCAGAGAAAACACTGGAGCAATTATTAGATTAGGAGGGATTAGGCGTTCCTCAGGTACAGCAGACCCGTTCATTCCCGTCTCTTTGGTTCGGACACACTGGCACTAATCCAGGAACGCGGCCTCCTCGGCGTTTGGCTTTTAGGTTGGAGACACACGAGGACTCTACACAGCTCCAGCATGAAAGCTGCAGGCCCGGCAAGAACGCCGTTTAAGACGGAACTTTCTGCAGAACCGAACAAAAGAACAGCCGATCCAAACATCTGGAATCACAGTCCCAGATTTTCCAACACTGCCGGCCAAAGATGGAGGATTAAGCCGGAGTGGAACAGAGCGGCTCAGCAGTTTTCATGCCGACGAGGACGCGAGTCAGATAAATGTAACGAGTCTGCTGTTGACGTGGGAGGAGGTCAGCAGCGTCTTTCTGCAGGCGCAGGTTCAATCCCTGCGAAGCAACAACTGAAGAAGCAAAACAGCTGGAAGAAGGCTGACGGGGGTCTCCAGGGCTCCTGTCCTCCAAAACTCTGAGGTTTTAGGGAGAAAACCTTCACGGATAGATAGCAAAACTCACCAAGAAAGACCTGATTGCGGCCAAATGCAGATGGGACGATGACCGCTCTGAAACCAAGTCCTGCCAGGACCGTGGAGGCTTTGTCCAAGACACGATGGCGGTAAACAAGGAGGCCGATCCAGAAGGACGGGGGCCAAAACAACCGTTTCTGTCCCACAGAGATTTGAGGCTTTTGCAGAATCTGTTCAGCTCATTATTCCACTGTTATGGCTAAAGTTACAGAGAAATGATGTGAGGAGTTCACCAAGAAACAAAAAAATTAAAGGATAAATCGGCCAAAATGTTCATTTAAATAAAAAAACTGTTGGAAGAAAAAGGGAAGCTGCAAAGATGAGAAAGTGCAATAAGGAATGGTGAATAAATGCACATTCCCATTCCTTAAATGTGGATTCCTGCACTCTATCCACAAAGCTCCTGGGGACAATTTGGGATCCATAAAGCTTCTCCATCCCCCTTTAAGTGCACATCAGTAAATGGCTTTCAGGCAAATGTTTCCTAAGAGCTTCCTGGTTTTCCCCAGAAGCAGCAATCTGCATTTTCACCATTCCAGCAATGCTGAAAGGACTTCAGCTCCTAAAAATACTCCAAAGCATTTACAAAAAAAGAGTTTAAACTGTTGAAACAGCCGTCCAATAGAGACGTACTTTATGTCGCTCCATTTCCTGGTGATTTCTAAAAACCAACCTGGCAACCAGCAGCCAGCTCTGGACAGCAGCTTTCACAGCAGATCTGAAGGTTTCCAGTTTTATCAGCTGCAGCCTTTAAGGACAGACGTCTACTGTAACTGCAGGCCCTGCTGCCCCTCTGGGGGTGGGAGGCTGTATGGGAATGGATGGATGGTTTTATGAATGCAACAACAAACCATGACATTTCACATCCATCTCTCAGTTCTAATGTCAGCTGAAATTCCAAAAACAAAAGATCCAAAATAAAAAAAATTCTGATGATTATTTATTCATATTTAACCTAACAGGAATCCTGAAGGATCTTTTGTTGGAACCAACACAGTAATGCTTTTATTTTGTTCTTTTGCTTTGCACAGCCCTTCTCCCCCCTTTCTCTAATAAACCGTGCCCGTTTTTCATGCGTTATGGCCGCTTTGTGGTCATTTTCCCCCAGACTGCGGCAGGTTTGCCCGTTCAAATGCTGGATTTGGAGAGAAAAAAAGTCTATTTATCCAAAAAAATCCAACATATTTAACCTTAAAATTCTTAATTTCAGGGATGAAAATTACATTTTTATTTATTAAATCTCTTGTTTTGTAAAAAAAAAAAAAAAAAAAAAAAAAAGCTTCTTATATTCAACTAAACTCATTTTAGATAGAATTTCAAATCAAACTGGCATCTAGCCCTACATCCTAAATGAGTTTTATCTGTTATTTTAGTATTTCTTGGAGTTGAGATGTTTTTCTTACAACACTTAGACGGTTAAATTTGACACGTTATGATTGTTATGCGAGTCAGCGTGGATAGAAGTAAAACATTTGTTGTAATTTGTTTAAATGAATTCTTAATAGTCTGACTGCTGCAGAGTGAGATGAGAACCCTGGATTTCAGATAAATGACCATAAACGTGACGTCAACACTGAGATGAAACTACAACACTAAAGAAAACTCAATCCCTTTTTCCAAATCAAAGCCATTTTTTGTCTTTGTTGGACGCTTCAGAGCAACCAAACGCTGCAGCTCTTTTTCCTCAGCCTCTTGCCAACAATCACCGCCAAGGACAACCCACACACGCTGACCACGTTACTCGGCAACACGTCCTACTCGTCACGTTTCCAGCCACCCCGTTCGACTTGAACGCAGGTCAGATGACTGTTTTATCAATGAACAGCTCCAAAGCACTCACCCGTCCCACAGAGCAGAGCTTTTCCTGTTCTTTCAAGGTTTCATCCTCTGCACATCTCTGCACACTGACAGAAACAGAAATGTTTTGTCTGGGCTTTTTTTTTTAGGATTGGAGTATTGTTTGTCCTACAGCAGGGTGCGCAGATAAACATCTAGACATCAACAAGGGAGAGCAAAGTACCGAGACCCCCTCCTGAGGGAAAGGGCTGCATGTGTGTAGCATGACTTTGTGCTTTTATTAACTGAAAAACCTTACAGATATGTTTGTCGATCAGGTTTTCCACCATCAGCAAACGTTAAAAACATTCCATTTGCATTTGACATGAATTAAGCCTTTAAATGGAGCTTCTGCAACAACCTACAGCAGAGTTTCTACCAGATCCGTCTCTACGTCTGCAGTTTTCATGGATCCAGAGCAGCAGGGAGGCGAAACAACCGACAGCCCTCAAGACAAAGAGATCCAAAAGTGGAGAACATGTTTCCGTTGTCCCACCCGTCCCCCTTTAGGCCCCCCCATACCATTAAAGAGACTGCTGCTAGTGTTCAGAGCTGGAAAGTGGACGCCGCCGTTTCTGTTTCTGCTCAGGGTTCAGTTCTCAGGGTGATGGTGGAAAGAAAAGCCTGTGGTGGTGCTGACCGGCCACATTCAGACTCACCAATGCTGCTCCGTCTGATGGAAGAAATGACACTTTTGTCAGATTACAGTTTGTTTGTGTGTTTGCTGTTTACTCAGAGATGCGTCATAAAGTGAAGGCCGTTGTATCGCCCGCAACCTGCCTTACTCTCTCCCTCTGCCACCCTGGTCGGAGCACGTGACCAATTGATTTACAAATAAATCAATGAATAAAACTTTGAAAATGGCAGATTTTCTGTTTGGATTTATCTCCATAGCAACCATTTTATGGTTTGGTTGCCTTGGAGTCATTTTAGAATAGGAAAAAGTAAAGTTTTGGATTTCCTCAGCAACAGAGGTTTTTTGTTAACCACGCCCACATTCCTTATATGGTCATATCATGTCGTTTCATTCATCTTGAACTTGCATTAAACTTTCAAAGCAACAGTAAAAGACTACCTTTGCAAGCTCGATCAAACGAACGGCGTTCAAAATCTACCATTTCTAATTCTGAAATGTTTTCCCAGGTGCTCGAGGAGTAAATAGGGGATCCGTTGAAATCCCTCCGAGGAGTTTAAATTTGTAGCTGGCTCCAAAAAGTGAGTTTCTGGGGGGGGATAAATGAAGGTGGCAGCCTTTTCCCGAGGTCAACGGTCGACAAAACTTTGGTTACAGTTGCAGAACACTAAGAAAGAAGGTTTGAGAAAACGGCTGCAGGACAGACCAAAGACCGTTTCTCAACCAGTTGAAGGCATTTTGCTAATGTAAACGCTCGCTACACTATCATGACATTCCAGCAGTGAATCTGTGCTCCTTGTAGTTTTCTCTCTCCAGAGTGTTGTGAGCTTTTCCACTGTTGTGAAACCCAAACACACAAAGGCGAGTCTCTCTGCCTCTGGACTTCATGTAAACAGCATTGGGAAGCAGTGAGGCCTGACCGGAACAAAGACCTCCTTCTGGGTCTCCTGTCACTCACACTGTGGGGAGGGAGACTCCTCACTGCAGGAGGTGGCGCGACCCCCTGAGACTTGGTGAAATGACACCTTCACACAAACGCGCACGCACAGAAATCACAGTCGCACAATTATACGCCTTTCGGCCTCTAATTGGCTTGCTTGGCTGCGGGTGAATAGTCGGCGGGGGTGGGGGGCGGCAGGATCTCTCAAAGGTGAGGAGCAGAGGATTTGAATTTGTGCGTCTGCGTGTTTGGAATAAAGGATACGGTTTCCCGCTGAGCCGTCTGTCGTGTCAACAGCCAATTACCTGCGTGTGAAGCCAGAGCCGTCTGCTCTTTAGGACTGAATGATGGCGGTTGCTGTCTGCTTCACTCTACATGGGAAATCAGGGCTAAAGCGCTCACTCACAACGGTTGTGTTGCCGTCTTATTGACTCCAGTTTTCTGTTGTTCTTCTGTTCCTTTAAATCCTATTCTTCTGTTGAGACTTTGTGATTTCCTCCAGACTTTAAAATATGAAGAGTTCCAACTTGACTTAATCCCTTTCTTTTTTTTAAACTAAAGTTAAAATCTAGTCTTTCGATACTTTACTTTTTTGAACGTCTTGACAACAAATACTGCATAATTGCCATCAAACAAATACATATTTATGGTTATTCTTTAGCCATTTCTTATACTCCAGTAGTAACATTGAATAAAGGAAAATTTAAGAAACAAAAACTCTTTTCTTCTTGTTCATCTGAAACCGGTAATTTTTTTATATTTAAGAAAAAAGTGACCCCTGACCTTTGAAACAAATTAGCTTTAAAATGAATGAAAGTCCTAAATATTCCATCAAACCAAAGGCTTTAATGGAGATAACAGCTGTGTATTTGTAACGCTGCGGTCTAAAGCACAGAGCAGTCAATTGAAGTTCAATGAATCCATGTGAATGTTAACCATCGAATGTCCCAACCATTGACGTCTACGAGAACTAGAATAAAAGAGCGTGACGTCATCCGGCAACAAAAAATGAAATCAATTCAGTCGCCCATATGTCGCCATACGGACGCCGCCATGTTGGAGCCAGATGTCGTCAGAAAGCAGTGATTGGTTTAAGGTGGTTGAGTCAATGTTTCTTTGCCAACCACTTTCACCAGTAATATAATAATTGATGGATTGGGGATTGGGGGTCAATTGGGGATCAATCCGCCAACCCTTCGGTTGCTGGACGACCTGCTCTACCGCCTGAGCTAAAGTTCTGCCAGTAAGTAGTGATCATGTTGGAAGGCCACACCCCCACCACTTGAAAGCAGGCTATACTGATCAAAAGTTCTGAATCTTGGACATGGGGCCAGCAGGCTCCGCCCACTTTAATAGCTCTGATTTGTCAGTTTTTAACTTGGTTAACGAACTACAGGAAAAATAAATGAAGATCATCAAGAAGATCTTAATGATCATTCTGACCAATAGAGTAACAGCTGTTGATTTCTCTATAGAATCTATAGCATCTTGGCTTCAGCAGGTACTTCCTGTTTGGATTGCAAAGGGGGCGGGGCCACTCAGTCCAGTTCTCATATCAGTGATGAAAGTCAGGCAAGGAAAAAATCCCTGAACTTTTCTTTGAGCGATATGGCGGGCACAGAGCGAAATTTTGGAAAAATACGTGGTCTTAGATGCATTCTGGTGCATTCTGGCAGCTAGTTATTCACTTCTTTATCAAGAAACTAAGACTAATTGGAGCATCATGATTTGTCATTCAAACCCCTAGTTTGACTCTCCATTAAGGACTTGCTGGTCCTAAAAAAGAATTTGGAAAATTGCTCAAAGTAACACAATCCTACAATCTACGCTTTTCCTTAAAGCTGCAAAACATACAATTGCTAAAATATAGTAACATCAAAGCCCCAAATGGCAAAAAGAACACCAGTAACTATGATATTCTATGAAAATACCTCAGTTATTTATACATTATTTCTGCTTTAGAAATGACTGATGTACAACATCCACTTGCACTTTTTTCTCAAACTATAATTACATCAAAATATGGGATCTGCTTTAAACTATAATTCTATAACATAATACATCAATTCTTTAACACCAATACTAAGTAATCTGGGAAATATCAAAACAAACATACAAACTAAACTAAACATTGTAAACATTGTTTTTTAAGGGAGTGCGGGTCCAAACCATCAAATACTTATAATTAATGTCAACTATACTGAACTAAATCATGGTAATTAGGAAATACAAATAAATTAGATAGAGAAATGTATTCAAAATAAAAACTGAAACTCAAAACTAAAATTGAAATTATTTCAAAATGTGGTTTTGAGATTATTTTACACAAAAAAGTATTTGACCTACACTACCTTAAAAATCTTTTTTTTTTCCAGCCAAGACCACTTCAATTTGTTTTTTATCGTCTTCTCACAACTGAGGTCGTGACCACGCTCAATAATGACGATGCCTGCCATTATTTTAACACAAATTTGATCGCAAACTCTTCAGATGTGTTTGTGAAAGTTTAGCGTGGGTCCGCCAGTTTTGGTCTCTAGGGAAGCAAGTCACGCTGACCACGTGGTGCAGACAGAGCCAATCAGACCCGTCGACGCATCCGAAAGCAACTAAAACGTCCCGTCATTGGTCAATTAGGCCGGGAAGACGAGAGATGGCCACGACCATAGAGGAAGCGATCTGCGGAGAAATATAGAAAATAAAGCTAAAATTAGCTGATTTCAGACCATTTTCTAATCCGGAAAGCGATTTGTCCCTAGAGATCAGGTCTTTATTTCCCGGAAAGTACGTTCGGTTTGCTCAAAAACCCGGATTTCCGGGAATTCCCGGAAGACTTTCATCACTGTCATATACAGTCAGTGGTCCTAAAAAGGCCAAAAGCATTTAAAAATAAATCTATTTTTTCCATAGTCCTTGGTTTAGCTCCTCTTACTGTTGGATTCCTGCTCACTTGATACATTAGCTGAGTTTGAATAATCCACAGGAATAACCAGATTTAAACGCCAACAACTTCCTAGATGTGCTTTAGGAAACGAGTGATTTCCCTGGAAGAAATGCACCAAGATACATCAGATTTCCATGACCCCCCACTACGATCTAAACAGTAGAAACAAACACAAAAACTGCAATCCTTCCATGTTTTGCTTTGGATTTTTGTTAAACCACATGACAAAGACTCAAATCCCCCTCCAACTCTGTAATATGTCATCATTTTAAAAAGGTTCAAGCTGACAGTGGGTCTTTTTAAAAACATCTTAAAGAGGATGTCCAATGTATCATCTTTTAAAGGGGGAAAAAAGTGGTTCTTAGTGTTAAGTGTCACCGGCGATGGTGTCATCCCAACAAACATATCAGTAACACAAAGAGCAGCTCAGGGTCTCCTTAAATCACTCCAGAGTCAGATTTACAACCATTCTTCCACAGGGTCCAAATGCTGGTTGGCCTTCGGTAACCGATCCTTCCCTAAACCGTAGAACCCCCACCCCCCTGCTGCCAAAATGAATGTGTCAACAGAAAAACTGATGGGTTCTGGACAAATGGGAAACAATGAGCGATTGAATTACACTGCAAGAACAAAGTTCTCTTTGGGCACGAGTCCAACCATCAGTCTCACCCATCTCAAGGATCCATCTTTCAATCTGGCCAGGGGCCACAAGCCAAAGTATCAACAACTGTCCTGGTCCAGTTCTCAGATGTCACACTAAATGAAATGAACCCAGAGGAGAAGAAGCTTTTAGGATTCCAGAATGTATCTAGAAATACTTTGGGGGGTAGAAACACCATCAGGCTAGAAGTGGTTCCTTGTTGACCAAAACGCAGACTGATTCCATTCTTCCTGTCAGGAAGCTGTAGATCTGAATGAGATAAAAATCTCCAATGTTCTTCCCAGACGGACAGTAAAATGAAAAACCATGTTAATAGTTTTCCTTTAATAGTTAGGAAAACTTCAACTGTAAAGGCAAATAAAATATGCTTCTGTGGTGCAAATGTGAAACAAGTCTTAGGATGTGCACAAAATAAAATGCAATTAAAATAAAAATGAAGGTGCTTTGAACATTTTTCCTCCAACTGTGATTTAGTTCTTTAGTGTTGCCAGGGAAACTAGTGGACAACAGTCCTCCAGGGGAAAGCAGGCTCTTCAGTTACAAGAGGTCAATTAGGGGTAATTTCTTTGGCAGGAGAAGCGGTGGTCGACGTTCTCTTAGTGTGTTTTCTTTGTAGTCGTCTTTCAACAATGACAAATTTCACCTTTTTAATTAGCGACACGTAGCAAAAGCTTAGCTCTTGTGGATTTGTGTGGCTATGCCAGCCGTCTGTCAAAGCAGGACAGAAAATTTCACTTTAATGTCCTCAGAGATCCAAACAGCAAAGTAATGGAAGTGCCATCCAGCCTCCCTTTATTGTTTAGTGACCTGAATCCTTCTGCAATTTAAACAATTCCCAGAAGTCATTTCACATAGAAAATGTCCAAACCAATAGAAACTTTACGGATTTTGATGTTCATCCAGGGCTTAACCTTCCCAGCCCTTTAAAGTGTTAAAAAGAAACACTGAAGTCAGCAGTGAGCCTGATGCTTCATGAATATTAAAGACCTTTCAAAGCTGCTGCAACCCAGTTGCCTGAAACCTGGAGGCAAGTAGCCAGAGGCCACCCATCACAGTGGACAACCTAACATTGTGACGTGTTCACTGCCGGCACTTAAAGCATCAAAAGAAATCCCAAATATTTCCATAGAGCTCACTAAGCAATCCAAAAACAAGGAGAGATTCTATATCGCTAATTCAGGCAAATGACATTTAGTGAGGAGTTATTTAGATGCTATCGATGGCTCAGGTCTTTGTGCTTTGGGGATTAGAGACACCATGCCCGATGCTCAAAGGCGCCTTTGTGGCTGTAGTCTTTAGTGAGACCGGAGAGGCGCTCAAATGCCTGCGTGGAGGGTGTCAGTTATCAGGCATCCCACCATGCCCTGCTAATCTCAGGCCCTGCAGAGTTTCTGAAGCACAGCCAGCACGTCCAGCACCAGACTCTAGAGTTCCTCTCCAACCGGAGGGACAATGATGCATTCACAGGGAGAGCCACTGGACTGCCAAGCCCCTCTCCATAAGTGAGAGGCATAGGAACAAGAGGAAGCTCAGGGCTCTGGAGTACTACTAGAATGAGAATTCATCCGACTCATGCCTCAGACATCCTGCAGACACACAGGCTCAAGTCATAGATTCCTGATTAGTTTGATCCAGACTGGATGTTGCCGTCATTTGCACTACAGATGTCACTTTGTGAAAACATGAAGACTGTTGAGTGACATCTGATCCCTGAAGGCCACAACACTTTTACTTTTAAGATGCCCACAGGTACACTAGTGAGGTGATCAGAGGTAAACCTACGTTATAATGAACTAACCTGGAGCTATAATACACCCTAAATAAGGATTCTAGACGTTTGAATAAAGTTTGTCTGACTGACATCAGAATGGGACATTCCTGAAAAGGAGTTTGTGGTTAATGATTTAGTTTTTAAAGAGCCACTCTTTTGAAAATTGTGTTTCTGACATGTTCTTGTAGCATTTCTATGATGATGGAAGACCTATAGAAAGGAAATTCATCTTAAAATTGCATTTGAGTATTTCTTTTTTCAAATCGTTGTGAGTCAGGAGCAGATGAAAAAATGACGTCTGAAAAAGATGGTAAAGAAAACGCTGGGTGGACCACAAACGGCTCCGCTCTATTCTGATGCATCCACTTCTGGACAAATACATCTGCAGAAACTAGGTCCTAGGAAGCAACAACACAAGAAGTTTAAAGAACTTGTTAAAAAAAAAACAATCCATGGTCATAATTACCATGACCAAGGTTTGTGATGGTATAACAGACCATTTTTATCCATAGCAACCGGCCACAAAACGGGGAAAAAAGATGATTTTCAATGAGGGCAAGACCTGACGCAATATGGAAAGATCAAAATACGATTCCTCTCAGAAAAGTTGAACCCACAAACCTCAAACCTAACGGACAAACTTGTCTACTTCAACAGCTTGGATGTTTGCAGCGTCTCCCCAACAGTGATGGAAAAGTAGGTCAGACGAGCGCAGCTCCGTCCACACAAACACTCACTCGCCGTCTCTGATGTTTTAATTAAATCGTGATGAGCGGGACAAAGACAGAGCTGTGCAAAGCAGTAAAAATGTTCCTTCCAGGCGTCCAACTTTTAGGAGTTTGTCTGAAAGGAAGGGGGTAAAACAAAAGGCCATGTGGGCGCAGAGGGGGGGGCCTTAAAAAGAAGTGAGCTGTGGATTAGGGGTCCCGGATGAAGGGATGAATTAGATCTTGAATTAAATTGCGGCTGTCAGCTGCTCCTTTGGTGAATAGAGTTGGGCCATGGACGTCTTCCATCCCATATTTTCTCCAAACGCTTTGGCGCGGCGCAGCTTCCCTTTCGTCTCTGTGGCTTCCTTTATGCTTCAGTGGGAAGCAGCAACGCTGAAGGACCGTCGTAAATGCTTGGCTGGAGGGTTTCACAGACATCCATTCCATCTGTACCTCCCCCGGTCCCTCTGTATTGTTCTAGAGTAAGTAAGCGAGTAACGGAACCCCAAACGTGCAGCATCAAATGGTTACCGAGGCTGAAGTCTGTGGTTTGACCAAACCAATAGGAGCTGAAAGGCGCCGCTCTTCCCAATCACACGCCGTTTACCTTCTGGACAAACGTTTTCCATGAATCGGACGTTTTTTGCTCTAAACGTCATTTCTTCTACTTCTTTGGCCTACAGAGAGTCTGTCTGCATTCACACGGGGGGCCAACCCGCTCCATGTTTTTCTTTTTAAACAGAAACAAACCCCCCCCCCGTTCTGTTGCTGGGTTCACTGATTTGATGGACAGCAGAGAATAAGTGATCTTTCACAGTTGTCAAAGTGAGCCGACTCTCCATGAAAATGAACCCTGGTGTGAATCAAACCTGCAGGTGTGAAAGCGCCTCCACTGAGATGCAGAGTAACGGCTTTCCTAAAGCCCATCGGTCCCGACACATCTTTAGATCCACAAGTTGCTTTCAGTTAGCCAGCCTTCTCCGGGCAACACAATCCCAACCATTGTTTCTGTGGCGTCCCAACAACATGACGCTCAAACCCCCCCCCCCACACACACCGTCTTTTAGCACCGGGGTGGTACATCTCTGTCCTTCCTCACTTTATTGCAAACAACAAAGGAGACGTTCAGATAAAAGACGCCGACTTAACGGCCTTCAAGAGAACCCTGCCAACAAAATGATCTGGTTTCCCCGGGGCAATTAGCACTTACTTCCCCCGAGGTAGTCCTCAACAAGTTGTGGGGTCAATACTTCCCAGACCGGGCCGTGGCATGAAGAGGAGTCTCCGGCTGTCCTCTGTGAGGCGTCTCCAGCACGTGGGGGGCATGATAAATGATTCCCACCGCATCGTTTCCTTTCCAACAGGAAGAATTTAGGGCCAATGTTTGAGACCAATGGCAGTTCTGGCAGCTGGCGAGGAGCTGACAGAAATATGTGAATATAAAGAGGAGTGAAAACACATTAAATCATCAAAGTGCTGCTAATGTAGAAAGTCCCTCACATGGAAATCAGGTTTCCATCTGAACAAAAGCTGGAATCCTTGGATGAACTTTGGAGTTTTTTCTCTGAGTGACACCATTTTGTCTAAAAGGAGCAGAAACGTTTGGTCTCTTTTGGGGATTGATCAAACACCATTTGACGCTTTCACTTGTTTTAGTTTGAACGGTTGAAGCTCTGAAATGATATTTAAAAAACAGGAGAATAAGTCTAAACAGCTCTTTAATCTTTTATATGTAAATGTGATCATGGAGGGTTTGCCCCACAGTGGTGAGGAAGTAACCGCAGAGTTCCTTCACTCTGATTAGAGCTGAATAATTAGTTTTAATTACTTCCTGCTTTACCGCCACCTCCTGCAGTCATGCACGCAGAGAAAGAACAATGTTTGGCTTCTTTCAGGATTGAGGCGGGGGGGGGGGGTGTTAAGGGTGTGGATGGAAGGGGGGTGAGGGGGCCGTCTACCTACCAGACACGGTGTTTGCGTGTAAAATGTTCACGGACGCACACTTGAAACAGGAATAGAGCGGGGTCCTGCAAGCAGAGGGATCGTCGGAGTAAACCAGGACTTACAGGAGTGACAAAGCCGCCAATTAAGGGCTTACGTGTCTGCAGATCACAGACACTCTTTGTATTGAAGTAAAGATGAGTGGAGACGCGCTGCCGTGCACGTGAAAGTTCACGTTTGTACCAATGGTTAGGATGTCCTAATGGGAAAATGAAGGAGTAGGGCGGAAAACTGCAGGAGGATTCCAGGGTTCAAGTCTAAAGTTTAATTTGTTTTGGATTTGTCAACTCCACTAACCCGGCCTGAAAAAATGTCTAGACTTTTAGAACTTTAAATGGAAATAAAATGCAGGAGAAAACTGTTTTTGTAAAAAGATAATTGGTAGCTTTAACCGTTTTATCCAGAATCACTAATTGCCCCACTGACAGTGAGAATAATACCCCTGTAAGCTGCATTGACCCGAATAAATCATATTCTTAAATAGGATGTTCTACAGCAGCACAGCGTCTCCTTGTGTCTTTTTTTAATTACATCTGTTTCTGTGGAAAATGAGATTCGTCTGGTCAATGAGTCATGGTCCACTGAGGAGCTCTGGACTCTTGATTACTCCCTGTTGGTCTGCCTGTTGATCAAAGCGCTCCGCGAGGGATGGGATGGTCTGCACTCCGGACCTCTTTGTTAATTTCTACCAACCCAGGAACGCCGTTTTTCCCAGCAGGAACCAGCATCTGGCACAGGTTATCCAGACGTGGCAACTGCAGGTCGAGCTTTCCATCCGTGTTTAGTTGTTGAACCAGAGGAATGGTTTATTCCCAACTGCCCGTATGGACTGTCCCGTTTCAAACTAAAGCTTGTAAACAAAACCATGTGACTAAAGATCTCTTCAGTCATTGGCCAAGAATTACAAGGGCGAGGCCAATCATCTGGTGCTTCATTCCTACTCTGTTAACGTCCCGTGACTACCGGCTAACGTGGTCACTTTGGTCCAGTTGTTCCGCTCAGAGCACAGAACTTACTCGTACTGAGAAATCCCAAAAGCAAACCGAAGCTCAGACCGACTGGAAACTAACTGAGACCACCTCCAAAGACGGGTCCAAGAACGGTTCCTGGTTCTGGACAACGGTCCGCTTTAGACTGAAAATTTGTTCCGGATTATCGGAGGAAACTGGTTCACCAGTCTGAATATACCCTTAGCACCACGTGCATGCCCCGTGCCTGCAGTATTTGCTGTCGGTCAGTAAGGTGCCAGTATCACACCTTACTAATAACTATAGAGTGTGGAGTCAGGACGCTGTACGACAGCATCACTGCACTTCCATTGTTCTTAAAAATACTTCCAACGGTACACTTACCACACGCACGACAACGGTATATTCCATCTTCATGGCGTCCCTTCTCTATGGCCCTCCACAGACCAGAATATCCCAAAAACCCGCAGCCTTCGTACGGTTCAACCTCCCGGACGGGTGCCAGCGACTGAGGCTTCAACAGTTTCAACTATGACATAAGATATCTCCATCTAATCTCACTGAATCCTGTGAGTCACACTCTCCCATGTTGAGCTAATGAGCATTTCCAAAAAGCCACTTCACACACATCCGTCAGCCTTTCTCCACATAAAGGTAGGAATATGTGCAGTTAATGAGCCAACACAATCCTCTGGCCATACACGTCGATCAATAACAGGGAGCGGACCGGGTTAGATGGACTCTATCAATCACCTGGCACAACACACGACTCCTGCAGGGTTCACTCCCACGGAAACAGGATCCCTGGCGCTTTGTTCCCATCTCAGTGGTCATAATGCTTTCATTTCTAATGTGTTTGTTTGTGAGGTACCCCCGTTTGAGTGCAGAAGACGACGGTGATGTGCGGAGAAAGGGATGTAAACATGACGGCGGTTGCTGTGAAACCATCTAAAGTTGACCTCATGGCATCTCCAAACGTGCAAACATGGTGTTCAAGGTTCTATAGGAGACGTTTCATGGGAGAAACGCCGAGCAGTGACTGTTAGAAATGTTGCTGCAAGAAGTCCCTAAAAATAAATCAGACTTAAATACATTATCGACTAAAAAAAGAGTCTATGCTGTTGGGATTTCCAGGGTCATTCAGCAAGCTTTAAGAGAAAAAGATTCCAATTTTCAGATATGAAGAAAGGGGAGTTCTTCCCTAGAAAAAAACTCCAAAAAAGGCTATAAATCCAAGACACCCGATAGTTAAAACAAAAAAAGAAAACCCACAGAAATCCCCGTTATAAGTAAAGACTATTCAATATTTCTAGATTGACAGATTAATAGATGTAGGAGAATTTCGCTCTAAGTAAATCAAGGCGGTCTGAAGGATCCTTGACCTTTAATTAAACAGTAATCCCCTTTAACAGACAGTAACAGCGACTCAAATCCCTTCACACCCCCCCCCCCCCCCCCCATATCACAAACCTTTCTGCTCCTCCACCTCCATTGTGTTCAAAGTTAGAGCCTCTGAAAAGCAGGTAGCTCGCATTTCAAGACAAAGCCCAATCCTCCGTCAAAGAGGAGACGCTTTCCTACCCCAGCCTGCCATTTATCACCAGTAAACCTGTTTTTCTGCCCCCCCCGCCGCCCCAGATTTATCTTTCTGCACTGAAAGACAAAGATCGTAGGGAAAACTGTTGTTCTTGTAACCCTTGTGCTATCCTAGGCACGTTAACGTTGGGAGTGGGGTCATCTGGACCCCACAAAACCTCTTTTCTTCAATGATTTGTTATCTGCACTGGTGTCCATGGATTACATGAAATCCTCTTCACCTTTATCCACCTTTGTTGTGGTAGGGAGAACACGTCAATGTGAGGATCTGGACCCCATAGGATAGCACACCACCATCACAAACAGGATTAAAACACGGCCCGACCAGCTGAGAGCAGCAACAACTCCAATGTAAACAGACCTTTTACAGCAGACAGAAAGATGTTAACATGATGAAGACTCTTAAAACTAAAGGTCAAGCCATACGAACGACCAAGTGTTTGAGAACCCGAGGTTAAAACACACTTTGACCTTTGACTCAAAAGCCAGAGAAGAGTTTTGAAGGTCAAAAGACAGATTAACAAAGAGCCACTGATCCCTGTCATTCCTGTCAGAGTGAGAGCTCCCACTTTCCCCACACAGATCTCACCGCTTAGAGCCCCAACACGCCATTCTTTTATACGTCACATGAAAAGCTGGGGCAAAGAAAAATCCAGGAAAGTCTTTGAATCAACAACACAGACGCTAAAGCAAAGGCCGGCTGTCCCAGCAGTCAATGGCCTTCAGGTGTCGGTCTCACACCTGATGGGTTTCCACTGGTGTCTTCAAAACAGCACTTCCATTCAGGATCTGCTTTTGTCTGAAGGGAAGTCGACATGGATGCGTTGAGACGGCGTTCCTTCAGGCTGAAGTCACATGGAGGCCCTCAGCCAAATGGCATCCATTTAGCGTCTTCATCGGCCGTCTACCGGAGTCCTGCTGGCCGCACACGCCATCGCAGCACGTGGAAAACAACCCAAGCTTTTAGCTCAACAGGAAGCATGCGGCTTAAATCAAATTATCACATGTTTCACCTTGCAGAGTGTTTGAAAGACTGGCTTGTTCTCTGCACACTCAGAGGTATTTAGGCGCTTGGAGGCAGAGGGAACGAAATCCCCTTTTGGAAATCACAGCGCTGTTAGTTTACTGCATACTGATGGACTTCAGAAGAGGAAAAAAGTGCTGCTGCAGCAGGTTTGAGCCGAACACGACTCATGTCATCTGTGGCGATTCTGATCAAACACAAATTATGGAGGAATTTCAAATAACTACTGTATTCAGATAAAAGGTGAATTGTTAAGTTTTCATTTAACTCAACAGTAAAAACAGTTGCTCCTTCATACGAAGGTAAAAACATAAAAATGGACCATCCAACACTAGATATAATGAAGTTAGCTCCATAAAGATTTCTCCTCCTGTGAAAAAGCTGCACATTGTTCCACAGCAGCACAGACAGAAAAAAAGACGAGGAAAAGCTAATCAGATCATTGTCACAGGATGAAGAAGACAGACGGGCAATAATTCAGTTAGCTCTGCTGCGTACTTTCAGCCTCTGCAGCCTGGAAAAAACATCACCGAGCTGTGGCAGAAAACCTGCAGCTGCTAATGCCCGGAGTCTGCAAACAAACGCAGCATTTCTGGCAGATAAACGACGAGTTAAAGGAGTTTGAAGTAAACCGATGTCATCCTGGACCGTCCGTCGCTCATTTCTCTCCTAAACTGAAAGCTTTCTCTGCGCCCGCTGATGCATTTCTGCACGACGTCCCTTAGTGGGAATCTGCTTAGTGTTTGTTAAGAGTCCATCTGAAATGTGAGCAGCTCGTTTGGGGGGTGGGGGTTAACCCCAGCTTCCCTGTGACCCTTTCACCTGCCCCTGCCTCTAAATATGGGCCTGATTCCACCCAGATTTAGAGCTGAGGCCAGGCTGGAAGCAGAGATTCAGAGATGTTCTGGCGGACTAACTCAATAACAGCTGATCGCCTCTGCAGACACACGGGTCCGATTTCCCGCTTTAGCTTAATCAACCGTTAGAAACAATCAGTGTTCCTGCTGCCCGGCTGGTCCAGGTTCTGCATTTTTGCTGAATCTTGCCAACAGCCTCAAAGTGAAAATATTTTGTGCTAAAAGCAAACAAACTGAACCCAACAGCGCTTATAGGGTTCTGCTGGCTGTCCGGGTCCGTAGAGAGGAGCAGCTACATCTCAGGTGTGTCTCGCGTTTGTCATTGTTGTGTGCGGTCAGTGCACTTCCCCCTCAAGCGTTGTGCAAGTGTTCTCTACAAGAACATGCAGCATGCCCGCAGAAAAAGATATGCGTAAACATTTTCTCCTTACGGGTTCACTGGGACTACGCCCCCAACATGACCTGCGGGCCACCCGTGTGGGCGGCTGGGACTAAATGGTAAATGGCGTATACTTCTATAGCGCTTTTTACCCTCTTTCGAAGGCCCAAAGCGCTTTACAGTCACAGTCCCATTCACCCAAGCACACACACATTCACACACTGCTGGCCGCTGCCGAACACTGGCGCCAACCTCCCACCAGAGGCAAGGTGGGGTTCAGTGTCTTGCCCAAGGACACTTGGGCGTGCAAGGCGGGAATCGAACCTGCAATCTTAAAATCATGGGTCGACCGCCCTACTGCTGCACCACGGCCGGCCGCGGCACCACGGCACTAAGCTTTCCCCGATAACATCTGGACCTGAAAACCTCCCCCACATAACCAACACGGGTGAAGTTTGTGCAAACTTCATGCCCTTGGCGTTTCCCTGCTGCGGGGGGAGGGGAGGGGGGGGGGGACGACTCATGTTTGGCGCTTCAGCACCGGCACAGACCTTCAGACGGAGCCAGAAACAAAAAGATCAAACAAACGGAGGAGGAGGAGGAGGAAGAGCTGCAGGACATTCAGCTCTCATTTGAGACGAGGAACATTTGTGCACGAGGCTTAGAGCAGCAGAGCTTCTTTAATTTATGACCCCCCCACCCCCCAACCAGCAGAACGGCCTGCTTTTGTCAGTGGATGTAAAGATAACGGCTACTTTTACAGCTGCTTTTCCTCAAACATGTCATTCAGAAGACTCCCAACACCACCAGCTTCTGACATTTTTCAGTCTGTGAGGAAAGAATAACCCGTCCTCCCCCAGAGCAGGAAGCTACTTCTCTTCCTTCACAGCACGCTGCCATCCATGCCCGTGTTCAAAGAGCGCCACAGAGGAGCGGCGAGGGAGGCGGGTTCACTCAGGGCTCATGTGTCATCTGACCTCATTTCCAGATGGACCTGGGAGGTTGTAGGGGAGGCAGGGGTGTAGCTTTCACTGAAAGCCTTTCTTCACCTCCTCCAGAATGACAGGAGGAGCGGCGTCCAGACAAAACCTGCCTGGAAACCATCCACGGATGAATGACGGGCCAGCGGTGAGGTCACGCCGCAAAAATGCAAAAACGTGAAGTTCCATCTTCAATGGTGGATGACGGTTCATCACCGACAGATCGCAGCTTACAAAGATGCTCAAATCCAGAGAGGTAAAGCTGATCTACACATCAGAACCATTTAGGAATATAACCACAAACAGGAAAAAATAATAATAGCAATAATTCCGTAAAATTCATCACACTTTGTCTGAATACAAACTTCGTTCTGAAGACCCACCTCACACAGTAGCTCTCCATTTCAGCTCTTAGTGAGGGATTTCATCAGAACATGTTTATCTTTTTTAAGCAACACTACCCAGAGTGATGCAGATTATGATCCATGCATGAGGGAAACTACAGATTGGAATCACCGACCAATTCCTGTTGATTCTGATTAACGCCTTGCTTACATTTGCATTTCAGAAAGAGGATTTTCTTGGTCCTAAAAAGCCGTTTTCATAACAGCTTCAAATTCAGAGACACAAATTCGTAGATTTTAATCGGTTAATTAAAAATGTTTAATTCCTGGAGACGGCAAGAGTTAATCGCTTGCTGTCGCCAGCTCCACTTAAAATCTCCTAACTATTGGAGGGGCCCCTCCCCTTTGGCGTTCCAGACAGGAAGTAACTACTGGCTTGTTGGTCAGAGTACCCTTCTTGACTTGATACCTTTGTTTAAACGTGTTCTTGATAATCCGTATTTTTATATTTTTTCTGTAGTTCAATCTATTTTAGGTAGTAATAAACTGACCAATCAGATGACTCGATAAAAGTGGGTGGAGCCTGCTGGCCCTCACATCCAACGTTATAAATGTACAGATTTAAAGGTTGTGACCAAATTCCTTCCACACTCACTACACACTGCACTTTAGTCCGTTCACCATTTTGTAGCGCTGTCCCAATCAACATATTCCCAAATCCAGAAATTTCCCAGAAGTCTCTGCGAAAAACACATGTGCGTCGATGCTTACTTGATCGGCGAATATAGACCACAATGCATTGCGTCGGAACAATTTTTTTTTTGCCAAAAAATGTACTTTTTCTAATAAACCATGAATGTTTTTATCTTCAGAAGACAGTGGACTCCTAAATAATCGTCCCAAAACGCTCATGGGAATTAGATTTTAACTTTGTGAATGGCGGTGACGTCATATCCGCTGTTTAAAAAAATAAAATAAAAAGCAGAAAGTGAGCAATGGTGTCCTAATTTCTTTTAAAATCCAGGGCACTAGATAGTCCACACTATTTAGTTTTTTAGTAGTTAGGGCGGGAATTCGGACATGGCCCTGGTGTAGCCCACTTTCAATGGGTAGGGGTGTGGCCTTCCATCAAGCTCACCCTGAGTGGTTGCCGTAGAAACGATGACTCAGACCAACCAATCACTGCTTTTCACGATGTCTGCCTCCAACATGGCGGTGTTGGGTTGGAGGATGTCAGTCGATGGTTCTAACCATCCAGGTAATCATCCATTTCTCCAGGAAATGTGTAGATTTGGGATTTAATCTGGGATATTCCCACCCCCTCCCAGCAGACCCCATGGACTCCTTTGTCGTCGTGTTTGGAAGGTTTTGCAGCAGATTCTCTCCTCTGTGACTGACCAAATGAGTCGTTGACGTCATGGCGTCCTCGTCGTGTTTTGTTCAGCGTTAAACATTGTTCCGCAGGATGGCGGTCTGTCCTGGAGAACGGAAGCAGAGCGATCACGCCAACACAATTCTCTGGTCACATCACCCAGATCTGCTGAGAACAAAAGTCTTTTCCCATAAAAAACAAAACAACAATAAACGTGGTGATCTGTGGATTTCATGACCTAAGACAGGATCTTGTAGCTGCAGATCTATTTAATCCGTCATTTTTGTTTACAAGTCTGGTTCCATATTTGCAGCGTGGCGGTAAAATCCTCTTTGGTGTTGAACAGGATGAGGTCTCCAATCACAGGAAGTCAGCATCCAAACAGCTGTCAGCCTTCACCTCCAACTGTTGTCCGGACCCACAGAGAGGGAGGAAAGGCAGGGCCGCGACCCTGTCCCACCCGGGATGAGCACGCAGAGGGGTGACGGTTCAAGTCTGCGTGTGCGCAGCAGGAAGTAACAACAAAACCTGCATTTCCCCCGCCGTCTGGCACACGGCGGTGACCCGGAGGCCTCCGCGAATGATGAGGAACAACACATTTCTGTCCGTCATCGCCACACCAGATAAGGACAGGAAACGGCGTCCTGTGTGCGCTGGCTGCACCTGCACACAGCGCCTTATTGTCCAACCACAACCGTGTTTGTCCTACGTGTGGAGTGACCCGCCGGTTCTGGAGCAGGGAGCTGCCGACAGAAACCCAAAACAACGGCTACAGATAAGGCCTGAATTTAACTTTATTTAGACACTTCGTGGACACAATCCCACAAAAAAAGCAGAGGAAACTCCAACGTCGTTTTATTATTACAGTATCAGTTTATACTAGCACGGATCTGTTTAAGACACTAAATCTTTAATGTCTTGTTGAGTCATTTATGTGTCTTTTTTCTCGTTTGTTTGATCCGATATCTAGTGAGCTGGAATTGCACCATCGTGTCTTTTCTCTCTGGAATTTCAAAGTCAATTTGATCCGGAAAACTTCTTTTTTAGGCTCAATCTCTAATCAACCCATTTTTTTTACATATTTTTCTGCAGAAGTCTTATTTGTGAACGACGGGATGGTTTTATTTCAACAAACAAAAGCTTGGTGAAAGAAAATGTTCATCATTTTTAAGAGAAATGCATCTTTATGTGTGATAGATGGTTATGGTGTTGCAGTGGAAGGAAATTATGTATTTGGTTGTTTTGCAATTTGTTCATGTATCACAAGTTATACCGTCATCGCAATAATGATCACTAATATTGAGAGTTTTCCTCATATCGTGCAGCCCTAGTGGAGTCTTTGATTTATTATCACGACTTAGTTAAAAATCTATTTGATTGATTGTAATAAACAGTAGAAACCTGCGACCGTTTGATTCGTTGGCGTCGGTTCCGGCCGACTCCTAACATCCAGACCGGATCATTGTCGGGTTTCTAAGGCGACATCACGGCCCGAACAGCCTCACCGTGTACAAGCCGGCCTTTTACATTCTAACAGTTGGTTCAAACCTCAACATTTTGGTCAGATTTGTTTTGGTTTATTATACAATTTGTGCTTTAAAAACGACAACAAACTAAAGGTTTGCTAACAAATAGGCAACAATGAAGGAAAAGCTTTCGGCTCCTTCGTACCAACGACACCGTCAGCGTGAACAGACGGGCCGTGCAGCAGAGATGCAACGGTTCATTGGGGTGAAACACTTTGGTTTTGAACCGTGGCGTCTCCAATACGTTCTGGTCAGGAGGCCAGCAGAACCACTAATGTTGAACCCACAGAACGGCGCTGCGGCACACTTCAGAGAGCCGCCACTCAAGCGGACTCTGGCACAGAACGGATGGCGTGCTGTGAGCAGACTGACGAAAACGCAGCGTGCAGCAGACGTAAACCACCGGAAAGTGGACAGGCCGCCAGGACTCCTCCTTCTGAAGATTTCTGAGTGAGCGGCGTGGTTCTCAGGATGCTTCCTCCAACCATCGCATCAAAACTCTTCTTTTGATGAACACGTCAACAACACGCGTGTGGCCGGGACTTTTCTGTCATCTGTATCCTTCATGCAGGAGAAAATCTTCCGTTTGCTTTGAGCAAACCTCCAGAACTCTGAAGGGATTCTGCAGCATCTCCTCAGCTTCAAAGGGAGGTTCAGACCGAGGACAGCATGAGGAGGATGGGGCCCTGAAGGATTGTGGGTAGAGTTGTAAAAGTGGGGCGGAGGAGAGGAAGGTGAAACGGAGTGAGAGGCTGTTTCTGTTAACCAGCATCAAGCAAACTTGTTGTTCGACACCCGCAGCCTTCAGCTCCGACAATCACCGTCTGCTGACGCACAACACCAACCAGGGGAGCTCATCGTGGCAGCGTGGTGGAGCGGCAGGCCAGAGGTCAGCACGGAGGTTTCAATCAGGATGAATTGAGAGGGGAAAGAACTGAAGACTAACGATTCAGACACGTTTTGTTCTGTTCACACGGCTGAGGAAGACCTGAACATAAACCAAAGTTCTTCTTTGGTTGAATCAATTCCAGACTGGCTCCTTTCTTCGGATGCTCATCTTTGGGATGGAGATCATTCGGAAACGGATTCTCATCTTTTTCCAGGTTCCGGTTCTGGGCTGAACTTCTAAAAGGAGGTTTTAGAGAGTTTAGGGTCTAACCTCTCGTTTGAATTTATACTCTTTAACATCATTTCATAAATGTTTCTTTACCTGGTTTTCGTGAGTGTGGATCCAGCCGTTACATTTTCTAAATACTATAAATGAGCAACAAGATAAAAAATAAAACGACTATTTTCCAGAAGAAAAGTCACACGAGCCAAACAAAGCATCACAATGACAAAAAATATCACAGACAAGTCGCACTTTTGGTTCTGCTGCGTTCACACCGAACCGGATTCACATCTGCTGCCTCTTTTTTGACGTCCATCCGACTCAATGCTGGTCCCAAAATTCTCCTCGTTTGATTTGGACTGCGCTTCTTCTTCTTCTGCGTTGCTGTCAGTAGCAAATGACAACTCACCTACAGCGCCCTCTAGTGGTCATTGGTGGGAAAATAATAAATATGTGAAGAAAGAAATCCCAGATGATTCACTCCTGAGTATAAGTCGCACCCCTGGCAAAACTATGAAAAAGAAAAAAATTGAAAAAAAATATGGCAATAAAAACCTGTAATTGGTCATTAAATCCAGAATAATTAATCCATGAATTGATTTTCCTATAGGGAGTTTTTGACAGAGCTTTTTACGGTATTCAGAGTTAAAAACAATCATAATTTCCTTCAAAATGTCCCACTTTTTTTAGATCTCTGGTTTTGTGAAAATAAAACATTTATGGCTTTTTAATGGAAATATTCAGAAAAATAATCAACATTACCTTAACTAGCAGATTCAATACTAATATTATCTGCAGCTCTACCCAATCCTGACATAAAAATGTATGATTAAAAAACAAACAAAAGAAAAAACCCCCAAAAAGTTCAGTTCTGTTTGTTTTGTGGGGAGAAATTCGTCGTGGTGTTTGCGGCTGTCTGGACTCCTCCGTGACGCTCTGTAGAAGTGTCAGGAACAGAGGAATCGAGGTTACATCTTCCTCTGCTTTGACAGCCGAGAGGACAAATGTGCTGCAAAGCAGAACTGCTGCGCTTGTTCGACAGCCACAACGCATGATCACATTTTCAAAGGAACCAGGAAGCTGTGAAAGATTCACAAGACTCCAGCAAAAGGCAGAAGGCGGTGAAGCCAGCCGCTCCCTTTCAGAGTAAACCACCAAATGAAACGGATCTGCAGTCCTTGGAAGCTGCAGGCTCCACGCACCGCTGAGGACCTGCCAGACGTCACTGCAGTTGTAATGCTGCTGTGATGAATTCATGAATGCCTCGGGATACAAAGAGTTAATGGCTGCTGGGATTATGCAACGGCACGCCAGACGCCTTTCTCTGCCCCTGCTCCTTTATTCCACGTTGCTTCCCAAATGGGCCAAAGCCAAGCGAGGCATTCCTGCACGTTCCAGTCAAACGCATTGAAATGCAGCGGCGCTCGTGCTTTTGCAGAGACGTGGGAACGGGCCCGAGCGGCGGTTCTGCAGGAGCGCTCCCCTCGCCGGGCCTCACACCTGCCCTGCAGGGGAAACGCTCTTGGAAGGGTTTACTATTTTCTGGAGAGGCTTACATCAGCAGGGTGTCATACTGTCGGTAGAAAGAAGGTAATCTTCAGGAAGAACAGGAGGGCGGGGCTCCCACCTGCAGCAGGTGAGGGACACGGAACCGCGGTTAAAAAGGGGGACGTGATGCAGGAAGTCCTCCTCACAACAGCTGACCGTCTTCAGTTTTCAGAAGGTCTTTTTCGGAACCGTTATGACGGATGAGGCACGGCCCGGTGACGCCGCCAAATAAAAGGAACGCCAGAACGTAAGACAGGATTCAAAAATCTATCTGAAATGGATTCTCCAACAGAAAACTTTGGATGAATAAATGATAAATACTGGGAGGACACTGGAGGATTCCACCATCACAGGAATATAACCCACTGTAAAAAGACCAAGGTTCATCCATTTAGATCATTATGATTACACACAATACTCCACATGGATGCTAATTAGGCACGATTAATCGCAAATGTATCGTTATCGCAATATCACGCTTTTTGATACGCATGTCGCAAAAGCTGCAAGACGTCTTTGAAGTCAGCAGATGATTTTTTGACGGACGGCAGCCGGACAGAAAACGGAGGAGATGGCGGCGACAAGAAGACCAGACACGAGAGAAGGAGCCGCCACGTCTGTAACCTCTGAAACGCTGCAAGAAGATCCTCCCTCGAGAGCGGCGCTCTGTTTAACTGAGTGTAAGTGAACTGCACACGCAGAGAAAAGCGGGCTGGAGCCTAAATCTGAATCAGCGCGGCCGGATGAACGAGCCAACGGGAAAGCCTCCCACAGTCCCACAACCCCCCGCTGGAGTTCCTGCTGCACAGAACCTTCCAGCAGAACCCAACACCAGAACCTTCCAGCAGAACCCAACACCAGAACCTTCCAGCAGAACCCAACACCAGAACCTTCCAGCAGACAGAGTTCCCCTAAACTACAACAGAGGAGCCCTCACGGTGGGTTTAACTGCATGCATGTGGACCTCGGCGCCTTTCCTTCACATCTGGCTGCAAACAAAACAAGAGTCTATGAAAATACACCCCCACCCCCCCATTAGACCTCAGCTAATCCAGAACCAGCTTTCCATCCAGATGAGCTCAGAACAAAATCGCCGTTTGAAACCTGAACGGCGGTGAACCGAGATTCGCCAACAAGCGGCGTGCGTGAACGCCGACAACATCCTGGTTTTCAGGCTGGACGCTGCAGCACAGCAACAGTAAAAGAGCTGAAGAGTTCAGGAACGCAGACTAAAGCAGGAAGCTCGGTAAAGAATAAAAGCTCCCAACCATACGGTTAAAAGAGAAACAATGAAAAAAAAAACAGATTATTAAATATTTGAAGAAGAAAAAAAAGAATAAATAGATCAAAATAAACACCTCAACAGATTTAAAAACTATAGGAACTTTTTAAAAACAAAGTACAAGTGTAAAATTTAAATTACACAATAATTCAAAGCAGTGGTCTTTCCATTATGTGATGCAGTTTTAATCCAAAACCATGTGTGGGTTTCTAGGACAGTTTCTGCAGAGCGGCAGGAAATCATCCCAAATTCTCCTCCAAGTTATGGGCGGGACTTCCCCTTCTTGTTGCTGAGAGCTCTCCGTTTACATGCCCTCCTGCTAGCTTACAGCCCCCCACAACCCCAAACTAACATTAGCAGTGCATCAAAAATGCAGAGCAACATTTTTAGCCATCCAGCCGTCCGGTTCTGATCCAGATTCCAGGAAAACAAATGTCCTGGATTTACCTGTCTGATCAGAATGGGGCGCACCAGGAGGCTTGTAGCTCCGCCCACCGTCTTTATTCGTCACAAATGTCTGCTTCAGAGTCAACAATTTGAATAAAGAAATCCTCCGAAATGCAATTTTGAGCTTTAAGAGTGAAATCCACTGAAGCGGTGAAACATCTCCTCATGTGAGAATTGATGCCATGACCTCCCAAAAACCACGGTTCTGGAAGCATTTAGACTCCTCCCCTTTCTTGGAGTCTGGTCATTCCGCGTCCATCAAAGCAAAACGTATAAGAAAGACGTAAATATTTTATTTAGATAAACGTTGTGTTTCATATTTGCAGGAAAAGCATCTGCCACCAAAGAGTCATGAAATCCCGGCACTTCCGGTCTGACTGAACATCATCCGTGTTTTTATCTCCAGCTCCAAACTTTGCTTCACGTGTTTCAGAATGAAAGAGTCGAGCGGCCAAACAGCCTCCAGACGCGCAGATATGCAGAAACGCCAAGCGTGCAGATGTTTGCATTAAGCAGCAGCTGCTGCTGCGTTCATGTGAGGATGAACCAACGTTTCCTCTGACGTGACAGAAAAATACGGTTTCTGGTCTACGAGCTCCTCTGATGGATCCCATCAGCGCTTTTCCTCCGGAGAATTCCAGCTGGAGCCAAATGTTTGGCCCCGCGGCAAAGCAGCAGATCAGAGGAACCACTAGGGTCGTCTGGGGCGGTCCGCTTCAGGACCACAGTTTGGGTTTCTGCGGCCGGGAGGGGCTCCTGAAGGAGCAGGACTGGCGTGACTGAAGAGGGCCACACTTTTAGCAACACAAACCCCGCATCCCCGGCCCGGACGCCGCCGCACAGACGCCGCATTCATCCCAAAACGGCACCGGGAGCAGACCGGGGGAGGGGGAGTTAGGGGCCACACTGCAGGAATGTCTCAGCTCCAAACATCACAGCAGAACGGAGACTACAGGCTGGATCCCACAGGATCACTGTGTTCCAGATCCCGGCGTACCTGATCCCACAGGATCACAGGGAACTGGATCCCCCAAGATCACTGTGTTCCAGATCCCGGCGTACCTGATCCCACAGGATCACAGGGAACTGGATCCCACAAGATCACTGTGTTCCAGATCCCGGCGTACCTGATCCCACAGGATCACAGGGAACTGGATCCCACAAGATCACTGTGTTCCAGATCCCGGCGTACCTGATCCCACAGGATCACAGGGAACTGGATCCCACAAGATCACTGTGTTCCAGATCCCGGCGTACCTGATCCCACAGGATCACAGGCTTCTGGATCCCACAGGATCAGGATACTGGATCCTGCGAGGTCACAAAATTCCAGATCCTGAAAGACCACAGCGATCTGGATATGGCAGGATTGCACTGTTCTGAATCCCACAGGATCCCAGCATTCCGGATCCCAGCGTACCGATCCCACAGGGTCACAGCGAACTGGATCCCACAGGATCACAGGCTTCTGGATCCAACAGGGTCACAGCGAACTGGATCCCACAGGATCAGGGTTCTGGATCCTGCAAGGTCACAAAGCTCCAGATCCTGAAGGATCACAGCGTTTCCCATGCAGCTGCACGTGGACTGTGGTGGACACGCCTCCGCCATAATTAATACTGGACGTTCTCCGTGATCGGTTCCGACGTTACAGACAGCAGAACCTGACACCATTGGCAGGACCAGGACCTTTCAAAATAAAATCCTAATCTGGTGATGATCTGGTTTTGATCTTTTGGGTTCTCCTCTTTGTAAAAATGTTCCTTAAGGGATTAAATCCCGCATAAAAACACCTTCAATTGGGTTTTAATCTAAACGCGTGATCCCCCCCCCCCCCACCCCGTGGGGGAAGGGCCCCCCAACAAAGTTTTCCTGAACTCCTTTCTTTCGTTAATTAGAAAAGGACGAGGGCGGGAAACAGTCTTTTGGACGGTTCCGTTTACCGAGCCACCGAAGCGCGAGTTCGATCCCCAGAACCGCAAACGTTGGGGTTTTCTGGCTGTGGTCCGGTCACGGTCGGTACCCACCTTGGAGGCTGAAGAAGCCGAGCAGCCACGCCGCTGTTCCCGGGGCTCTGCCGCTCCTGCGGCGGCTCTCCGTCCCGGTGCTCCGCAGTTCTCCGGTCATGTTCTCCAGTGGGAACCCGAGGCGCCTTCGTGAAAACAGATCCGCGCGCAGCCGCGTGCGAACAGGTCCAAACCGGCGCTGCAGCCGGCGCGATCCCCCTCGGGAGAACGAACGGCGGGCTCACCTGGTTGAATGGGGGTGGGGGGCAGACGCATGTGGGACCGACGGTTCACGGGCCGAGTTCAGGCTGGGCTGAAGCCCGGCGGAAAGTTAGGAGCGACGCGGAAACTTCAGGGATCCTCGCGGAGCGGCTGTCCGCGCGCATCCCAGCCGCGTGAGCCGAGTCTGAGCCGCCGCCGTCCTTCAGCACCGAGAGCCGCCAGACCAGAGCAGCGCCGCGCGACACTTTCAGACACACCGACTGCAAGTTAACGTCCTCCCACCACCCGCCGCCGCCGCCGCTGCTGCCTCCGCCTCCTCCTACTCCTCCATGGGTCATTATTCATTTCATTTTCAGCGGGGGGGTCAAGTTAGCGGAAATCCGTAGGGTAACATCCTCTTTGTATGTTTCAAAATAAAAGCCCAACGCAAAGCACTAAATTTTTCTTACTTTTTGTTCACGTTTAGAAAAGAACTTTACGTAGTTTACAGGAATTACTTCAATTTTTTACTAAACTGTAAACTTATGTCAGTGAAAAAATTAGAAATGAATCATCTTTTTCCTTTCGTCTGATATAAAAAATTGTTCTCCTCTTTCATATTGTTGGTCGTAATTTCATTGAAATTTAAGGCTAATCTAATTCTAAGCTTCCTGTAAAATACAAATAAAAAGTTTCACATTTTGCACAAACTTTTAACTGTTTTCATTTATACTCTTTTTTGTAATGTTTGTGATATGTTTTGTTTTAACAATGTACAATTGAACACTTTTAATCTATTTTTATCGGATTATTTACGTGTTTTATTTTCGGTCATTGTATGGGCACTTTTTACAAATACAGTTTATTATTATTATGTTACATACTTATTGTCAGACTAGTTAGTATTCAGAGATTATTTAACTTAATGTTAATGTGTTTAAATTAAACTTAATAACAATAACTTTTTGTTTTTAAAAGGCTGCTAGAAGTTGAAGCTGGGGTAACTATGGTGCACTGGGGTTCTGTCCTCTTTTCTCTTCTACTTCTACCCTTCCTCTCCTCTATTCTTGATCATCATTCATCATTTAGTTTTCCATGTCTCTGTTTGGTGCAGTGATTCATGTATTGTCCCTCTTTCCCTCTCCCCTCCTGGGGAGTGGGAGTGCTTCCAGACTCCAGTTGGCTCATCCGTGCTCCAGTTCCTGACCGTTTACCTCGTCTCTGCTCCTGCTCCTACACCTGGCTGTGGTTCCTGTCTCCGGCTCGACTCGCGCCTTTGACTGTCCCCCCAACCACGGCTGGATGAAGCTCATCTGCTGGACTTTTATATATGTAGTTGTAGATTTAGATAAGTTAATTCTTCTCTAAGAGTTCTGGTAAATCGCCTGTCCGTCCTGGGGGAGGATCCCTCCTTCATGTGGACACCCCTGAGGTTTCTTCGTTTTTTCCAGAATCCGGTTTTTTTGGGAGTTTTTCCTTACCGCGAAGGGGGGTCTAAGGGCAGTGATGCCAGTATAGCTTAGTCAGTTTGTTAGTTCATTTTAGTATTTTTCTATTGAACTCTTTGTATTCGTGATCCTTTTGAGTTCACGTTTTACTTCGAAGCCCATCGAGACGACTGTTGTTGTGATTTTGGGCTATACAAATAAAATTGAATTGAATTGAAAATTGAATATATTTATTTTACTTTGACAGCAGTTAACACAAGTTCATTTAAAAAATCTCCATTAAAATCCTCCCGATTCAGTAGATTTACCTGAAATAAAGAATTTTTAAATCATTCTGACTTCGGTCTGCCGTCACTCATTTTCTTTTTTTCACTATCAAATATAAACTGACGTTGGTTATAATCCAAATATCTGTATCATGTAAACAATGTGAAATCATGGGATTCTAATAATAAACCACTCTGACAGTAGATTAGACATTTATTATAATTTTACTCAGTTCATGTTAAATATATAAACATACAAGAAGACAATAAAACTCCAAACTAATTTTTTATTCATTTTGTTTGCATTTCCGGTCAAAGTGGGGGGATGAAGGGGCCACATTTGGCTCTGGGGCCTCAGGCTGCAGATCTATGCTTTAGTTCAACATTACAAACTACATCCTGTATAAAGAGGCTAAACTTTGTTCACTTGACATGTCATCCTCACTTTCCTACTGGAGTCACTTCCGGTCCTCATTCCTGACGGACGAACTACGTTCAACAGCGCCACCCTGTGGTCCAGACGATCTGCTGCAGCTCAAAGCAGCATCAGAATGAGGAATAAAGGTGATTGATGACTTTAAACGTAGCATGGTTGTTGGTTCCAGACGGGCTGGTCTGAGGATTTCAGAAACTAGTGATCTACTGGGATTTTCACCCACAACTATCTCTAGGGTTTACAGAGAATAGTCCAAAAATAGAAAATATCCAGAGAGCAGCAGTTCTGTGGATGGAAATGTCTCTGTGATGTCAGAGGTCAGACTGGTTCCAGCTGATAGAAAGACAACAGGAGCTCAAAGAACCACTGGTTCCAACCGAGGTCTGCAGAAGAGCATTTCTGAAAGAACAACACGTCCAACCTGGAGGCAGATGGACTACAGCAGCAGAAGACCACACCGGGTACCACTGCTGTCCGCTAAGAACAGGAAACTGAGGCTACAATTCACACAGACTCACCAAAACTGGACCATAGAAGATGGAAAAACCTTGTCTGGTCTGATGAGTCTCCATCTCTGCTGCCACATTCAGATGGTTGGGTCAGAGTTTGGCCTCAACAACATGAAAGCATGGATCCATCCTGCCTTGTATCAACGGTTCAGGCTGGTGGTGGTGGTGTCATGGTGTGGGGATGTTTTCTTTGTACCAACTGAGCATGGTTCCAACACCACAGACTACCTGAGTATTGTTGCTGACCATGTCCATCCCTTTCTGACCACAGTGGACCATCTTCTGATGCTACTTCCAGCAGGATGAGGCTCCATGTCATCAAGCTGGAATCATCTCAGACTGGTTTCTAGAACATGACCATGAGTTCTCTGGACTCAGACGTTCTCCACAGTCACCAGAACCCAGTAGAGAACCTTTGGGATGTGGTGGAACGGGAGACCAGCATCATGGATGTTCAGCAGACAAATCTGCAGCAACTGAGTGATGCTGTCATGTCAACATGGACCAAAGTCTGAGGAATGTTTCCAGAACCGTGTTGAGTCGATGCCACCAAGGATTAAGGCGGTTCTGAAGGCAAAGAGGTCCAACCCGGTACTACAGAGGTGGACCTAATAATATGGTTGGTGAGTGTGGTTTACATGCACAGAGGTGTAAACGTACCATTTGTGGCATTGGTTCAAATATCACCCATTTAAAGTAAAACTTTGAATGTGAAATATAATTTACTGTTTAAATGTATCAGACAGTCTGAGAGTACTGACAGAAACTTCAATAGATTAAGTTAGAGTCGACGTTTTCTTGTTGACAGACATTTGATCAACATGAAGGTCGACTATCCACCTCTGCAGACGTGGATCTTTGGCGTGGATCATTTTCCAAAAGCCTACAGGAATAAAAATGATGCAGGTAGCCACGCCGTTCACACGCTCCTCTGAAACGTCTCAGCATAACTGTAATCCAGATTAACAGTGAGCAGAACAAATCCAGTTTCTGCGCTGGAGTCGGATCCAGACCCGTGATGTCACAACACCTGAAAGGACTCAGAGCTGCAGCTTTGAACACATTCAGACGTTGGATGTGAACCTGGATCAAAGGGACGCGTGTGAACGGGAATCTTTTATTCATGAACCCTGATCCTCAAACGGTCATCGTACACACGGTCGATGCTCACAAAGCTCTACTCCCACCAACCTCCAGACAGATTAAAAAAGTCAATCCATCAGATTACTGAACACGTTGAACAAACACAGAAAACAAGAGAAAATCTTAAAAAAAAAAAAAAAAAAAAAAAAAAAAGGCACCAGATCTTTTAGAGACTTTAAGAGGACAACAGAGACAGGAAGAGATTGGCTGAAGATCTACTCCTGGTTTCTGTTTACGGGTGGAAAACATTCTTGTACATTTACACAGATGAGTGAAAAGTCTTTATGGCACCAGATTATCCTGGATTATCAGGACAGAGCAGCTGTTAATCCAGACCCCTAGAAAGTAGATTTTTCCAGCCTTTGAAGGCCAAACTCGTGTTCACTGTACGTTTCTCCTCGCTGGAAAAGAGTGAGCCGGAGCAGCAGGACGCACAGCCAACGCAGACGAAAGCTGCAGATTAAAGATGCACTTTAAGGTCCGTGGACGTCCACGTGCCCCTAAAATTAGGATAAACGTTTGACCCCCTAAACTTTACCCGACGATCTGCAGGGAAATCTCAACAGGCGCAGAAAAACAGAAGCTTTTACGTTTGGTTTCCTAAAGCGACAGTCAGAGAGGGAAAAGGGGATTTGTGTGCAGACGGGAGCTCATTCCAACAGAGTCACTGCCGAGTCAGAGCAGCTCCACACTTTATGGCAAAAGACGAGCGGAAAGTGCGGTGAACGGCGGGGACGGGGTCCCCAGACGCTTCAGCGTCTCCAAGGCAACGCGGGAATCAGGGAGACGTGGATTTACTAGAGGACACTAATTACAGTGTGGCTGGTGTGGATCTTTGGGTGGCGGTGGTGGTCTGAGCCCCCCCTGCACCCGCCTCAGTTCCCGGTGTAGAGGTCCACGGTGCTGGAGCTCAGGCCCCGGCTGCCGCTGAAGCTGTGGCCGCCTCGGCTCTGCTGGTGGAAGACACGGAGGTGGGAAGAGAGCAAAGCTCTGGGATAGGGCGGGAAAAATGCGATGGGCGCTCACCTGGAAGGAGTCATCGCTGCTTTTGTTCAGGTAATTCAAGGAGGCGGCTCTCTTCATGCTGGTGGGGGAATCATCAGCGTGTTTAGCAGAGAGCTGCTTCGTCACAATGAGCCATCATTCACACGTGGCGTTCAGCCTCTTACTTGGAGTTTCGCGGTTCCGGAGGAACGTTGCCCTGCAGTTTCTTCACCAGCAGCTCGCTGCTGCGCCGTAAGACGTCTCTGAGCTTCCCCAGAGAGCCGCTGCGCTGGAGCGCCCCGCTGCCGTCCTGCAGACACACAAACCCCTCAAGATCTCCCACGGCCCGCAGGAGCGTCTGCTTGCTCTGCTTCTACGTGAATTCATGCTCGTGGCGGTTTGACCTTCATGCTGCAACCACCTCAAACTTTAGGGACGCCGACATCTCAGATTAGAGACTTAAAAGCAGCTTAAATCAGTGAATTGAATTTGCTTCACAGTGTTTGTGTTGTTATCATCAGTCCAGATTCCCTCACTTCTCTCCAACCCCAAAAGACTATGGGTGTGTCTGAATCCCCTCACTACTCTCTGCGTAGTGCACTCTGTGGTGCGTTCGCCGCTGTGTCTGAATCCCCGCTCTAACCCCTAACTGCTAAGCTCCATGCAGTGCCCTGGATATGAAAAGAAATTCAGACACGACTCACTACGTTATTTTTTATGTGACGTCATTGATTTCACAAAGTTAAATGTAATTAATGAGCGTTTTGAGCAGATTACTTAGGAGTCCACTGTCTTCTAAGGACAAAAATGTTGATGGTTCTAGAAAAAATACATTTTATAAATTTTTTTGGGTAAAAATTGTTTAGACGCAATGCATTGTGGTCTATATTCGCCGATCTAGTGAGCATCGATGCACACTGGTTTTTTGCAGAGACTTCTGGGAAATTTCTAGGGCTCAGGATTTTGGAATTGTAGAATCAGACAAACTAGAACATGGAGAGCGCACTATAGAGTGAGTAGGGAAGGAATTCGGACAAATTCCAAAATCCAGAGCCCTAGAAATTTCCCAGAAGTCTTTGCAAAAAACCAGTGCATTGATGCTCACTAGAGCGGCGAATATAGACCACAATGCATTGCGTCTGAACAATTTTTGCCAAAAACATTTATAAATGTATTTTTTTAATAAACCATCAACCCTCAATCATCTTCAGAAGACAGTGGACTCATAATCGTAAAATCGTAAAACGCTCATTTCAATTACATTTTAACTCGATGACGTCATATCTGTAGTTTAAAAAAAGTAGTGTGCTTGGTGTACAAAATACTTTTCAAATCCAGGGAACTACGTAGACCCGCACTATATCGCTTTTTAGTAGTTAGGGGTTATGGCGGGAATCCGGACACAGTTTAAATAGTCTGGGATTATTCAGGATTTGAACATTATTCCGACACATCACGGTTTTTTATGACGCCATCCATTTGGCGAGGTAAAAAAACCAGTAAAGAGGAATTTTTTTGATGAATCCTCTGTGTTCGGATGACGATAACTTGGATGGTTTCAAACGCAATGCATTGTGGTCTATATGTTTGCCAATCTAGCGAGCGTAGATGAACGCTGGTTTATTGCAAAGACTTCTGGGAAATTTCCAGGGCACTGGGTTTGGGGATTGTAGATTCAGACAGACAAAAGAAAATGGCAAACGAGTAAGGAGGAAATTCTGACAACCATGGAGAGCTGCTGCTCCTCCACCCGCCCGCCCCCGCTGCTCCTCATTAGAGGAGCACACCTGCTCCAGGTGATCAGCAGGAGGTGGCGCCCATGGGGCCTGGTGACCTGTTTGACGTGGTTGCTGGCATTAACCTCTGAAACCAGCAAAAACATCACGTTTTTATGTTGAATTTATAGATAAAAATACATGTATTAAACTAATTTAAAGTTAAAGACAGATAAATGTTGATCCAGTTTTCTGTTTTTATGCCAATTCTTATTTTGAAAAATAAATACCACAAACTGAAGTTTTACAAAACGGAATGACTCCATTACTGAGTAAAAAAAATTCATCCAACTAAAGGAAAGAGAGAATTAAAGCTCATCCATCCGTCCGTCCGTCCGTCCTCATGTATAAATCCACGTTTGCTTTTCTTCTACATGCAGTACACGCTGACGGCCAGCAGGGGACAAAAGAACCCACAAACTTCACAAATGAAAAACTTTATTTGAACAGGTGTTGATGCCATAAACTTCACAATGCATAATGGAGAATATAATGCAGTCCTACTCACTAAGATGCTGCCTACAGGCTTTAGCATTTATGCTTTTCCACGTATGGATCACACTATATAGTCTGAGAATATACAGGTCAATAAATAAGCATTCCACTAACACAACAATATAGTCATAAATATGTGAGGAGCGACGGTTTTGTGGTTGTAGAAGCAGAGGAGTGCTCAGAGGGAGGAATGAAGGCGAGGGGCTCACACAGAAGAATCTAGAAGTCTTTTACGCCTTTTCTGTCTGTCTGACAACTAAAGGATGCAGATTTATTCCCCGTTTCCTGTTCAGATGAAGCGTCACTATCAGCTGTTTGTGGCGGGCGTGGCTGACGACGCCCCCTTCTGTCTGTGTTCGCCTCCTCATCAACCCAGTGAACGGTTTTTGTTTTCCATCGTCTTTGAACTGGTTTTGGTTCCTGTTGTGTTGCCCCAAAGCATGATGGGACCTTTTGTTGCTCTGCTTCTTTTATTTTTGAGCTCCAACAGACCTAAACAGGTTCAAGCGTCGGAACAAGAGAAAGTCTGGAAGAAGAGGCGTACACGTCGCCATTGCATTTCGGGTAAGGATAGCCATCGGCCACCTGACCAGTTTGTGCGGAAGGCCACGCCCACCACAACAGCTGATGGTGGCAGACCGTAGAGCTGAAACCTGTCAGGTAAAGGTCACCTTCACCCCTGGTTGGTCTGACAGAGAGAGCTGCGCATGAACACGGAAGACGAAAAGAAATTCTCCACCAAAGTGATTTACATTCAGTTAGTTTAACATGTGACTGTGAGGAGCGCTCACTCCGGGACCGTGGCGCCAAAATAACCAAAGGTCCACCACAAGTGACAACCGTCAGACAGGTGTGTGACAGAACAGGTGAGGACCTCCACTGAACTCTGTGCTAAAGCATCCAGGCTGAAAAGTGACTCTTCTAAGCACCGCAAGCACACACACCGACGCCACAGCCACGCCCCAGCACGAGCCGACACACGTCTGACCGCCATCGAACACGCGGAGGAGCAGACGGAGGCCATGCTGGCTCCAAACGGGTGCATCCTCAGACATCTCAGGTGTTTCTTCTCATTCCGGTTGGAGGGGCTACCTTCAGAAATGCCATCGCACCAGAGTGAGCGGAGAGAGAGAACAAGTCGCCACGGCAACCGCATCCCGCCGCGATCCGAGAGGTCTGTCGTCGGCACTTCTGCTCTTTGACAGCAGGCGATAAAAGCCGTTCTATGTTCAGCCACGAAGCAACACGGATCCATAAAAAATGTAAACAATAATCATAAAAAAGAGAGAATGAGAGGAAAAAAGGCAACGTTCCCTTTTTCTTCCCTCCACTTTCAGACGACAACAACACGTGTTACCGTACAGTACCGCTCATCTCCATCTGTTCTCACGCTTTTCAAACTCAAACCCTTTCATATCACCGTTGGCAAATTATACATAAAAAAAAAAAAAAAAAAAAGAGTTAAATAAATGAAAATATACTCTTATGGCTGAGGTCCACTTCTCCACGACTGCTTAGAAACGACTAACTGGAGCCATGATGGGGGGGTGAGACTGCCCCTGAAGGCAGCACGGTCATCCAGAAATAACTACTCAGTGTGCATTCATGGGGGGAGGGGGGTTGTGCGGGTGACAAAAACACGACACGCGCCACGACGTCTCTTTAGTTACGGCGGGAAACGAGTCTGAAGCGACGTGATGTGACATCGGTTAGCGACAGCAGAGGACAGAGCGAAAGAGAGGAGGAGCCCAAACGTCCCAGACAGAGGGGGGTGGGGTGTTTTGAGCCTCTGTCGCACCGAGGGAGGGGGGCACCAGGAATGGAAGAGGAGCTGCTGGGACAAAGGATGCCAGAGGGGACGATAGCACACCAGCCTTTATGTTTGTGTTTGGGGAAGGAGAGAAGGATGAAGGAATAATCTCGATGGCTTTAGGCCTGAGAAGAGAGAAAAGAGAGAAAAGGAGACAAAAGGACACACAGGTTTAGAGTCTGGGTGGGGTTTCCTGCTCCATAAACTCAGCCGACCTGCTGCTTTCCATGCGCTGCAGGTTGGTCTCGCTGCTCGCCGGCTGCAGTCGCAGTGACTCGGCTCTTTTCTGTTTCTACTGGAGCGGCAGAAAACCTGCCTCTGGCTCAGGCCCCCCCCGCCAACCACTGCAGACACGTGGCGTCAAGCAGCGCCGGCTCCATTAAAGACCCACTCCGGTCAAACTCCTGTTCTGACGCCTTCTTATGGCATTTTACTGATGACTTATATGAGGGTCACTAAACAGTAAATCTGCTTCTTTTGGTTCTTGACAAACGTCTTCATTCCTGTCTGAACCCCGATGTATCTCAATCTCAACCGATTTACGTCGTTTCAAAAGTTTCACGCCATGCTATGCAGCTCCAGTATAAAAGCCTCGCCCATCTTTGTACGGGTAACCCTCAGCCGGGCCGGCAGCCCCGCCCTCGGGCGTTACCGAGGCGGCGTCTTGAACCAGCGGTCAGATAAAGTCCCGGACTATGAACGAGAAGAATCCCTTCACCTACTGTTGGGTTGGGGCTGTAAGCTAGCAGGAGAGAGTGTAAACAGATGGTTGATGGGAAAGGGGACGGGATTGCTCCACGCCAACAGTCCTGCCCACAACTAATAAACCCCTGCCGCCCTGCAGAAACTATGTCCTAGGAAGACACGCAGGATTTTTTGATTTTAGCTAAAAACGACATCATGGTAACTAAAGGGGAAACTTTGATAACAGATCAGTAAAGGATCAGAGTGGGTCCTTAACGGCAGTCATTAACTGGTATCCAGGTTTTCCAGACACTAGTTAGCGCTCCGTTATCTTAGCAAACCAAAACTAGTCTGTAATAATGATTTAACTACGCTGTACATCAACCCACCCAGGATTATCGTGAGAGGGAGAGAACAATCCACTAAATGAGAAGAGGGAATCTGATTGACAGGCTGATTGGTTGTCATGGCGAGACAAATGGATGGAGGGAAAGGTTAGTGGTGAACACAGGAGGAAAAAAAAAAAGAAAAGAGGAAGGGTGGAAAAGAGGCGAACTGACGTCCGACACGCCGTGTCTCGGGACACAAAGCAGCTGCAGGCGAGCATGCGGGCTTCTCATAAACGCACGACCATCAAGAACAAAAAACAGCCACAAAGAGGTTGACCAGCCGCTGCCAGGTCAGGGTCAAATGTGGACACCGCTCCGCCTCAGCGGCTCCTGCAGAGAAGACAGCAGATGTTTGCTTCGGGGAACAGACGGCGTCGGTGAGGCCACAGCTGACCGGCCTGCAGCGATTTCTCCACGGAGCCGGGCGGCTGAAGCGTCCGAGCTGCGACTGTCTCTGGACGGACGGACGGACGGACGGATGGACACAGAAACTGCCCTTCACAAACAGCAGTGTGGAATTCCTCTCTTCAAGCGTGACATGTGGAAGGACAACATGCAGACGGCTGCAGTCAACGGCGTAACGCGGAGCTGCGTTACCCACGGGGGCAAAAACAGAAGCGCTAGCCCGCCGTGGGGGGCAGAGGGCTTCCTCTGCCCCCCACGGCGGGCAGAGGAAGCCCTCTGCTGAGTGAAAACACGCGCTGAGTTAGTGCGCGTTAGGGCTGGCGCATGCGTGCGTGCATGCATGCAGAGGCTGCAGCAAACATGTGAGGGGGAGGCGCAGACTCAGAGGAGGCCTCCCTGGCAACACAGGAGGAGGAGGCGGAGCTTTCAGAGCTCTGACATCAGCATCCCAAACTCCAAAGTGTGCATCCTGGTTTCTACAGACATCTGGGTAGATTTACTAAAGCAGAGCTCAGTTTAATCTGCACGGAAACCAGCATCAAGGATGTTTCAGGAGTTTGCCGCAGCACGCCACACGCTGATGGGCAGAGCGCCGCGCTCGTATTCCGTGTGTTGCCAGAGCGTCAGGCTGAGTTTGGGCCTTTTTGTTATTGTTTACAGCAGAAGCAAGCAAAACACAACAACAACACAAACGGCTACGCTGTCAGGGGGTCAGCATGCCACGACAGTCAATCAGCTTCAGGGATCAAAAGGTCCTGGTTCTTATGCAGAGGAGTGATGGGCTGGTACCGATCCGTTGGGTCCTGCTGCCTCTGAGGCTCTGACATCATCAGTGAGGTCACTCACCACACTGTGTTCATTTGGAGGAGGTTCGGTACCAGCCCAAAACTCTCTGAGACATGTGCTGGTTTGGGTTGGGATTCAGTGGATTTGTACTCACCCCGTTCCACTCCACGCCCATACTCACTTCCTCGCCGGTCTCCGAGCCGCTCTCATACTTTACGCTGGCCAGGCTGTCCCTGCTCCTCCGCCGGTCGCCGTCTGTGTCTTTCAGGATCTCCACAACACGACTTTGGTGGATGGGGTCGATGCCCTGAGGAACGCCACACCAACAGGCTGAGCCCACGGTCACACAGACAGTTATAGGCGGGCGTGGCATGGAGGAACAACAGCGGCTTGGTGTTTTGGGTTCCTTTAAAGGTTCTCAAAGACCCACTACGATGAAAATTGTGCTTTAATGATGTTCTTGTGGTATTTTTCTCACGATGGAGGACATAAATTAAGAAAATTAAGCTTAAAACTTAAAAAGTGTCTTTCGTTGTGAATCAGAAGCAGACGAATAAATGCCGTTAGAAAAAGATCGTATTAGGGACGTAGTAAATATGGTGGGCGGGGCCACAGTCTCCTTGCTCCGCCCCTTTCTGATCATCCACCTGCAGACCAACAGATCTATGAACGTCTTTGTTTTCCTGGTCTGAGCTGGAATCTGGATCAGAACTGAACGGATACACGGATCTGATGTTGCTGCTGTTTTTGATGCAACGCCAATGTCAGCTTGGGGGGGCGGTAGAGAGCGTAAACAGTAACCACGAGAGGAAGTCCCGCCCACAATGAGAGGAGAATTTCTGATGATCTCCTGCCGCTCTGCAGAAACTGCGTCCTAGAAAACGACGGCATCATTCTAATGAAAAGAGCACTGCTTTGAAACCAGATGAGAAGACGACCGGAGTGGGACGTTAATGAACATTTTTAATGACGGTGAGGTGGGGGTGATGTTAGAGGAGACGCTCTAGGGGAGCCAACAGACAAATCACTTACTGTGTTGCTCTGGATCCATAGCAATGCAGGGAGAGGGAAAGAAACACGGTCAGATCAGCCGGCCCACCACGGGGGTGGGGGGCATTTCTTAGGAACTGTGGGTTTTTTTTTTTCATGTAAAGGGACCTTGGTAGACCTGGAAGTACTGACCTGCTTGCGAGACCTCACGGCACACTCCTCCAGGGTCTCTGCAGCCTCCAGCTTGCCCTGTCGGCGGTACAGAGCGCCCAGGTTCCTCAGGGTGGTGTTCACTGTCGGGCTGGAAAGAAACAGAGGGCATCAGCAGAAATAAAACAAAAAGCACCAAACAGCAAGTCGTGTGTAGATGCCTCACCTGTTGACTTTGCAGGCTTTGTACCAGCCGCCGTACTCTCCGTATGGAGTGTTGTCTCTGTGTTTTCCCTGGAAGAAGACGAGGAAGAAGATAAGTTTTCCTCTCCTAACATCTCGAGCGTTTAGGAAGACAGGCACGTCGGCCGGCAGCGTTTTAGCTTTGTTTTGGTGCGGTTTGCTCCTCACCTTACTCATCTCCTCCCTCTCCTCTGCATGCATCCAGATGGGCTTGTTCTCAGCTGCAGACAGATGGAAAACCTGGAATCAACCACTAAATATGGCGGCCTGTTTGGAGAAGCTTGGTAAAGCATTTCTGACATTTTTGGATCAAATATTTCTGAAATTTATTGTTTTTCAATGAAAGACAAAACCCAAAAAGGACATAAACAGTTTTGACACAAATCATAAATCCTGCTGGTCAGGAAAACGGTCAAGATGTGTTTTTTGTCACAGGAGCAGAACAGTTGGTCTGACGTTGCAGGAAAAAAGTCACAACGATGGAGTGAAACCTGTTGCTCAGTTCAGAGGAGAGTCTGTTTGAACGACACTCAGAGGAAGACGAGGAGCTCTTCCTCTGACAGCTGAAAAGCGCTCGCTGTCGCTTTCATTCCTCTTTCAAAGTGTTTTCTGTTGTCCTTGAAGGGAAAGTCAACAAAAGACTTCACTTTTAGAACAGAAGAATCTTCTTCACAGAGCGGTTCTGACATCTGTCAGCCCAACGGTGACTGCGATAAGCATTTACTGGGTTAAAGCGGCTTTTAGTCCTCTGGGAGCATCAGCAGGGAGCTCTTACCATCAACGGATCCAAACTCCTTCTCGTGAGCCCGAGTGAGAATCTCTTTGTATAAAATCTCAGCCTCTTTGTATTTCCCCTGTTTGAGGAAGCAGGACGCCTGCAGGACAAACACAGGAGGACGTCAACGTCAAGATCACGGAGACTGAGGCTGCACCGCATCGTCGTCTCCATGGTTACACAGACCTAACGGCTGAAACCTTGACGAGCAGCGATAAAACAAAAAGCCTAAAGACAGAAGATCAGAACTCTGATGAAGAAAGAGTGAAAATGTTTGAAGAAGCTGCTTTTTATCTGGAAAACATTTCAAGTCACGGATGTTACTAATCTTCAAACTGAATATTTGAGGTGCATCTTCAAAACCTTCAAGTTCAATAAAAACAGACAGAAAGTTGAAGACTTTGTTCTCCTGGTGGACTTTGGTGAAAAAGTGCAAATGTTGGGTTTAACTGGGACCGGATCTCACCAGGTTGTTCTTGGTTTTGGCCACGTTGGGGTCGTCGGGGCCCAGTCTGCACTCGTAGATCTCCAGAGCGCGGCAGTAGTAATACTCCACCTCCTCGTATTTGCCCTGGTTCTGGCACAGCAGGGCCAGATTGTTCAGCTGTTTGGCCACGTCTGGGTGCTCCTTTCCGAGGACCTGGTGGAGATGCAGGAACAAATGTTGGCATCGTGTCCCGGCCCCCTGCAGCGGCCTGCTCCCATATCTCCATCCTACATAGAACAGAGCTTCTTCCTGCTGCAGGCACAGGCTAATCCAATAAGCTGATCAATATCTGTGACACAGAGCAACCTTTCAGGGTGACGGGGACTCAGTCTTCTTTGCTCTGCATACGGTTCATTTTCAGCTGTGATCTCATTAAAGCTTCTGATTCTCCTCCAACACGGGAGCAGCCTCCAGCGCAAAATTCACCCACACTTTAAGAAGACCATTTACTCGCCCCTCTATTTATAGCCGGCCGTGTTACCGCAGCGTGAACCGGCTGTTCTGAAACATCGTTACTGTCGCACAAAGAGCCGAACGTTGGCCGCTTCAGCCGGGAGACGAGGCCTTAATAGCAGTGGGTGCCGTCCAGGGACGTGGCCTACCTTCTCCCTGATCTCCAGAGCCCTCTTGCACAGAGGCTCCGCCTCCTTGTACTTCCCTCTCTTTCCGTACAACACGGCCAAGTTGTTCAGAGTCGCAGCAACCTGGGAAAAGGCAGAAAGAACCAGCGGGGAATTAAAATCACGCCTTTATTAGGTGTTGTTTTAAAAAAACAAACCCTCTTCTGCTTTTTTCAGTCAAGCTTGTGAAGGAATCAGACGCCGTCAGTGACGGAAACATGTCGGGATTTCATGAAAACTACGAGGAACAGGGAGGAGCTCGGAGAGAAAAAGCACCTTTACAACTCTTCTAGGGAAGAGTGAATGAACTTTATTCTGAGTCTGTGTTCCTGATGGAAGCAAAAGTCAGTCCAGAGAAAAAAATCAACACTATTGAATTGTTTTAGACCAGGGGGGCCCTAGTCTAAAACATGTGAGCTACTTTTGAGACGACAATGTCGTAAAGATCTACCTCTATCTATAATATTTTGAGAGTAAAATACTGTTTAATAAAGATAGTATTCTGAACTATTAGTACATAACATTGTTTATGTTTTGATAATTCAAAAACTACACGGTAGGAGTACAAAACTCTGTGAGGAGATACTTCAGTATTAACAGATGAGGCGTTTTATTACAAAAGCAGCGACTATCGCATTTCATGTTCTGGTGCTGCAGCCCGTGGAAAACAGGAAAACACTGCGGGGCGACGCGAGCCTCAAACCCTCCAGTGGGCCGGAGTGGTCTTCGGCGTGCCGCGGGGCGAGTAGCGACTTTCTGATGACAGACAGAATGTACGCTCAGTGTGTTTAAACACGCGTGTGCGGTGACGTCTGTATCAGAGGATGTTTGATTGGCCGCTCTGCATGTCAATCAAGTCCCGTACTTCTCGGTGAGGATTTCGATTTGCTGACGGATTTTTTAGAAATATATTTTTTTGTATATTTCTCTTTGCTGGCCTGCGATCTGCCCTCATGTCCATCGCGATCGACGTCACGGGCAGCCCTGTTTAGACATTCCATATATTTCAGCAGGTTTCAAATTGTTGTGACTTCTCTTTGCTGATGTCAGAATCAACACAGAGGAGACTTTTTTGTCTCATTTAGAGCTAGGACCTAAAAATAAGGAAAGTATTATTTAAATAAGTCCAAATCCTTCTGCCTCAAACTCTTAACAGAAAAGTTGATTAAAAAATTGGTTCATTTTTAAGGATTTTATTAACATTATAAATTCAATGAATGTTGACAAGTTGGACATTGAATCTTTTAGAAATCTTTTAGAAAGAAAAATGTTATTAAAACTTAGATTTTAATCGGGATTTATTAAGTTTATCATTTAGCTCAGATTTTTACTACTGATTAAACTACAAAACGGGGAATAAAAACGGGAAAAAAAACAATAATTTGCTTCAAACTAAAAAATTCAGCTGCATAACATTCAATTAGAATCTAACAGCTTTTTTTAAAACTTATTTTCCCATTTTGAATGCTTGGGTGGAGCTGCTTGTTTCTAAATTTGGATATTTTCTATAAAATCGTTCTCGCTAAACGAAACCGACTCCCTGTGTGGAGAATCATTTGACCATTTGCTAGAGATTTTCCTCTGATGATTAGTGGTCTGTTTGTGTTCTGTACAAACAAAAAAAGGGTTATGAATCTTTCGTTTATGACTGTGATGTAGTCAAATGTAGAGAACAAAGAGCTGAGTGGATGTGGCTGTTGCCATGGCAGCAGGGGAGTCTTACAGCGGGATGGTCTTTGCCCAGGGTTTTCTCACGGATGGACAGAGCGTCGTTCAGCAGGTGAGCTGCCTCCTTGTATTTGTTCTGATCCCTGCGTGAAGAAGAGCAGACAGACTTTATGGGAGCGTCAAAAAGAATGAAGATCCAAAAATGTTCAGGATTTACCACAAACACAATATAATTAAATTTTAAAAAGTGAACAAACATCCTTTGCAGGGCTCCAGACTAACTTTTTTCACTAGGAGCACAGTGGCCCCCCAACTGAAAATTTTAGGGGCACAACCAGAAAATTTAGGGGTGCATACCGTAAATCAACATGCTAACCAAATCTACTAATTTCCACTGTATTATGAATAAATACTTTACTAATAGATGCAGAAATTACAATGTGCTGTTTCAAATGCAGTGTCACATTTTATTCTGCACTTTTGAAGATGCAACAAGAAGGTAAACTGACAGAAGAAGGTAAACTGTAAAAGAACGGGCGATGTTCACTGGATATCAGAACAATCGATACAGATACCTGAGATCAGAGAGAGGCTCAAAAACTGATGGAAATTTATGTTGGTGACACCAAATAAGTGCAGCCAAGAAGCACAATAAGCGTGTTTGAGATCACCCAGGTGGACGCAACGCTGTTCAGATCACCTGGTGTGTGACATATATTTTTGTTTTTGCTCCAACATCACCTGTCAATCATCACAAAAATATCAGGAGAAAGGGGCGGGAGCAGCAAGGCCCCAACCTACCGAACGCAGCTGGAAATTTAGTACTGAACTGATTGAAAGCTGCCATATGACTACAAAACAATGCATTATGGGACATGTGTCCTGATGGTTTTTGTAGTTAAGTGAGAAATTGAAATAATTTAAAATACCAATTGATTAAAAATAGGCTACATCCATTACAAAACATTCAAATAAATATAAAATATATAATAACACAGATCATACTAAGGGGGAGAGGAATATTAAAACTAAATTGAACTGAGTTGAACTTCAACTTCCTGTTCTCCTTCAGTCTCGCTGCAGATTCGCCATCACCCCCTCCCCCCCGGCCTGGTCTCCCCAGTGATCCAGGCGAGCCGCTGGTTCATCTCAAACACTTCTTTCCTTGCATTTTCACCACGTGTTTTAAGTGCGTCTCGGACTAAACCGTGTTGTTGCTCACACGTGTTTAAAGTTCAAGCCCCGTTAGCTGTCACGCATGTAGGTGTGGGACATTTATTCTCCTCAGCTGACCCGACTCCTGCGGGAGCGGTGTGCTGCCGTAACAGCCGTGCATGAACAGTTTGGTTGGGGGGATGCGACGCCGCGCGCTTAACCGTAACCCCCGTAACCTCCGGGTCTGTGTGACCCAGAGAAAAGTTCAGCACGGACTGCATGCATTTAGAAAATTACGAGCGAATAGATACGTTCTAAAGGAAAGTAAGGAACTCCTTCATGTGGTCCGGGGAGGGAGGGGGCTGTCAGGTTTCCTGCTTTCAAGCCCTGTCATTGTCACGCCCCCAATAGTCATTTACTCCACTGTGATTGGTTGGTTTGTCAGCTCCACACACGACAATGGAAAGATGTCATTCACAAACTGGCAGGACGCATTAAAATTAAACTTTCATTTCAAGGTGGGGGCCACAAATAGCCCGCGGGCCGCGAGTTTGAGACCCCTGCTGTACACTCTGGCACTGGTACACCAGCCGCAGGTCGGAAGAATGAATCAGGCATAGAAATAAACAAACAGGCAAAAGTGAACACAAGTAAAAGTCAACTAAAAGCTTTCCTAAATAAAAAGGTCTTAACTTGAGCTTTAAAACACTCGACTGAGTCAATCTGGCGCAGAGACGGGGGGAGGTCGTTCCAAAGTCGGGGAGCAACTGCCTGAAAGGCGAGGTCTCCTCTTGTTTTAAAATGAGTTTTTGGAACACATAAAAGATTTTTTTCAGTGGACCTCAAAGAACGTGCAGGAGTGTAGGGAGTTAAAAGGTCAGAAATATAGATCGGGGTTTGTCCGTGCAGGGCTCTAAAAACTAAAATCAGAATCTTAAAATCTATTCTAAATTTAACAGGAAGCCAATGTAGAGATAAAAGCAGAGGGGGGGTATGAGTGCGCTTAATGATTCCAGTTAAAAGCCTTGCAGCAGAGTTCTGGACCAGTTGGAGACGTTTAAGAGACTTTTTGTTAAAACAAGTAAAAAGAGAATTACAATAGTCTAAACGAGAGGAAATAAAAGCCCGGATGATCAGCTCAAGGTCAGATCTAGTCAACATTGGCTTCAGTTTAGCCAGGTGGTAAAAACAGTTTTTGACCAAGAGCTTTGAGTGAGAGTCTAGAGACGCAGCTTTGTCAAACCAGACACCAAGATTCCTGAGACTGGGCTGGACAGAAGAGCTCAGTGAACCAAGGTGTCTTTTGATGGAGGGAATTTTGTCATCAGGAGCAAAAATTATTGTCTCACTTACGCGAGTGTGTGCTCTCGTCTCATGAGTATGTGTGCGGGTTTGTGCCTGTGTTTGCGTGCGTGTGCGCTCGCGTCACATTGATTATTTCATTGATCATTGACGTGCCCCTTCCACGTTTGATGTATAAAAAATACGGAGGGTGGGGGAGGCAAATTTACTGGTAGCACATGTGCGACTGGATGTAAAATTCAGTCGCACACTCTCAAATTTTGGTCGCAAAATGCGACCAAATGGTCGCAGTCTGGAGCCCTGAACATCCTTTGATATTTATTCAGTTTTTCTAAATGCTCTCCCATTTCACAAAGAAAGGTATGATAGTTTATGGTATAAGTACATAAATGTGATTATTTGACTGTTGATTTCCAGGTCTGAGAGACAGATTTGGTCATAATGTATCCGTCAGGATTGTTGATGTGTGCAGTTTCGTATATATTTGTATCTTTAAATATAATCAGAACATAATTGTTTATGAGGCTGATCTTCATGAATATTATGTGATCTTCACGATTAAATTGTTGATTTGTGTGTTTTAGCTCTTCTGTTTTATTAAGGGAATGTCAAAAAAAAAACAACCTTAAAAAAGTTCATTTTTATGTGCAAATACATCAAACCAAGACAAGAGCATCTCCATGAATGAAGATGCTTGTAACCGTTTTCTCCTCTGACCTGTAAACCAAGGCCAGGATGTTGAGCATGGTGGCCACGTCAGGGTGGTCATGGCCGGAGGTCTTCTCCAGGTCCTCCAGAGCTTGCTTGCAGAGGGGAACGGCCACTTCGTAGCGGCCCTGAGAGGCGTACTGGATGACCAGGTTATGCAGGGTCCTCAGACGAGCGGGGATCTCATAGCCGCCCTGCTGGGCTGCAGCCACGGCCGCACTGTTGTGCTGGTGCTGCACTGTGGAGGACCAGAGTCGGCCTGTTAGTCCCAGCAGACCACCATGAGACCACAGCCAGACCGTCAGGGTCAGGTTGTGGTCTTGAATATGTAAGTTAAAGTACGACGAAGTGTGTTCTTTTTTCATGACATTGGGTGTGTTTTTTGTTCCTGTTATTCTTGTTTGTGCAATAAAACTGTACAATAATAATGAAGATATTAAACACTAGAACTGACGTCTGCGTCTTATGGAGCGGCGATAAATACGATAATGTGGGTAACTTCATAGTGGACGGAAAGGCAGCGTGGCGTTAGCGTCGTCAGCGGGCCGCTGTACTTACTTCCTTGATTGTTCTCCTCATCCTCGTTGGGGAAAAGGTCGTCCAGTGAGTCCTTTGGTGTTTCTCTGTCCTTCTCTTCCTGCTGAGGCAGCAAACAAACAAACAAATCAGACTCTGAATGAGCAACAGGGAGGGTTTATGTCTGCATGGAAGGGAATAAACGTCTGAAACGGCATGGGCGGTACTCACAGTGGGGGAGACGTCCTCGTCGTACTTCTTCAGCTGATTCATGAACTCCAGATGCTTCTTCTCCTCCTCCAGCTGGGCCACGTTCTGCTCGCTCTTCTGCAGCTTCTGCTGGGTGTTGGCCAGCTCGTCGCGCAGCCACTGGTTTTCCTGGCACAGCCGTCTCACCTGAGCGCGAAGCTTCTGCTTCTCAGACTCCACCGCGTTCAGGTGATTGGACAGCGCCATCATCACCTGCGACAGACAACAGCCATTAGAAGCAGGGCCGGCAGGCTGCGGGGGCCACTCAGGGCCGGATTCAGGGTGAATCACCATCACAGACCGCTCCATGTTTAGAACCAGGAAGCCATGAGGACGTCTGCAGTAAACAGACATGTCTTTGTCTTTTACCTGCGCTTCTCCCAGGCCCAGCTCGATCATCTCCACAGACTTGCGGAGCAGGTTGGCCTTCTCGTGGACCAGGTTGGCCTCTTCGTCCTTCTTTAGGCACTTGATGGTTTCCAGCAGGCTGTGAAGGATGGAGTTGTGCTCATTTTTCAGGGCCTCCAGCCCCTGGATGACCAGCTTTGTGTTGGAGATGATCTCCTCCTGGGAGAGCTTCTCCAGCTTTTCTTCCTGTGGGTACACCATGGTGGACATCTTCCCTTCGGCTCAAGGAAACCTGGAAAAAACAGTTTTAAAAAGGCTGTAACAATGCAAACAGGGTCCATCATAAAACAGTATTTTCAGCTTAAACCCACTTCTTTAAGACTTGATTAACATTTAGTCAAGTCAGAAAATACAAAATAGACAGCCCTAAGGTATTTATCGTCTCTTACAGTAATTCCTTTTATCATTTTTAGGGCAAAAAATGTTTTCCTGTTAGCTTTTAATGCAAACATTCTTACTAAAAGACAAAAATAGTTCATCAAACCTGAATGAATTCAGGATTTTGGCAGCGACACCCGCCCAGGTTAACACCATTAAACTCAAGGGTTAGACAAAATTCTCAATAAAAATGTTTGCAAAAAGGTTTAAATTCTATGTTCAATCATCCATCTTGGAAGATTATCTAGTCATTTTTTTATGAAACTAAAAAAGATTTAATGCAAAGAATCTTCAAAAAGATTTTATATTTTCTCAGGACCTAAAAAATAACAGTGACTCCTAACAGAGCAGAAAAAGAGCAAAACAAATGAAAAAAATGTTTTTTTAAGAGTATGAACGACAAACTTGGTGTTTAACCTGGATGCATTCAAATCTTCTGAAAGCTGTGAATCACAAAAAAAAAAAAGATTTAAAAAAGTATTTCCAACAAAACTATTTATCATAACAGTAGTTTAATATAATTTAAATAAACTTCCAATGAGAAAAGAAGCATCATTCAGTCTCTACACAGCAGGAGGGGTTCGTGGTTCAAATCCCGCCTTCATGTGTGGAGTTTGTTCTTTATTGTGTTCCTTCCACAGTATTTAAAGCTTGTTGAGTGACTTAATTGCCCCTTTGGAAGTCAGCCTGTGCTTTACTGCCTCTGAAAGTGACCCATCTGCTAATGACCCAGCAACCGGTTCCTCAGGAAGACGTGAGAATAGATAATCAATGGGGAAGGGGGCGTTATAGACATTTTAAATGAACATCGACACCCCTGAATGAATTTATGACGTCTTTATCGGACCCTCTGAACGGACGCTGTTGTTCACCAAAAATGACAGTTTTCCATCTTCATGTTTGCAGCCTAAAATGTTGCAAAAGGTTGAAAAGTTTAAGGGGCCGAATACTTTAGCAAGGCACTGCAGCTCTGACTGTGGTCAGCTGGATGTCAGGCGGGAAGGCAGTGAGGGTTTTATTATGGGTCGGCACCGGACCGTGTTTACAACAAGTTTGACTCAGTTGAACTTTAACGGAGGTCAAACTCCAGCTAAGAGGTGCCAGAATCATCATGACTTCATCCTTAGTACTCTGCAGCTTTTTTCTTACTGCCGTACTTAACATTTCTCTCTAATCATTTACCCATGAAACGACGCTAGATTTCCATCTTTTAAGTTCAACCCCAGCTTTATTTTCCCCACAGATCTGTTTCATCACATGACAAAAGAAGCTCACGTCTGAGTCGTGCATTTTTTCAGCAAAAATAATAAATATTGAGATGAAACTGTTTTCACGTCAAATGTGTCTAGAATAAAAGCAAAGTATACAGACCCAGCAAAGACGAGGTCAAAATAAAAAGTGAAAAATGTATGAAATAAATATAAAATAATAAATATAAAAACAGATTCACTGTTTTTGTTTTTCCAAAATCCCAAACAGGAAAATCCAACTGAACAGCATCGAGTCAGGCTAGAATAGAAGCCCTCATTGTACGGCTAAATGACTTCTGTTTGAAATGCACACAAAGTCTGAGCCAACAACACAACATGAGCAGAATACAAAACAGCCACATCAGCAACTGGAAACACATTCATGGAAAAACCAAAGCGACCCACGTCTGGCCCAGGAGACACCGGTCAGACCTCCCGGGTCACCTAGATCTGTTCCTGGAGTCCAGACCAAATATGGAGAAGCTGCAGTCAGCTTCTATGCTCCGCAGATCTGGAACAGACTTCCAGAAAGCCTTAGATCCGCTCCGTTTATTTAAATCCTGTTTGTTTCATTGTCAAACGTTTAGATCTGCACTCTATTCATTTTATATGAGCTGCTTTCATTAGTCTTTACCCAGTGTCAGAGCTTTGGATGTTTAGTGTGAAGCACTTTGAATTGTCACGGTACATAGAATGTGTCTGCGTCACCATTTTATCTCTACACTCTGTTCAGATGTAAACAAATTCACCTGAAATAGGAGACCAACAGAGTTCTGCATCCACAGTGAAAAAACGGCTGAAATGTCAAAGAAAACGACAGAAAAACAGATAAAAACTGCATGAGCCACACGTCTACGAGCTCCAGACCGAGCTTTTAGCTTCATCAACGTCCAATCAAATGTTTTCCTTAAAAGACGACGACTGTTCACGGATCAGACAGCTCATTACCCGGATAAGACGCTTTCTGGTTCAGGCTGTCAAACACCCGCCAGGATGAAAAGGCCGAGAAGCTGAAGATGCACAAAAAAAAATTCTTTCACATCAGCAATTTTCAGAAATCCTCAAGGAGTCCTTTTCTCAAGATGGAGTTAGTTAATATGTGTTAAAAAGAAAGATAAAGTCCAACACATCTGATGACTGACGAGGCTAACCTCTAACAACACGCCTTTCTATAAACCTTTGTTTCATTGAAAATGGACAGAACACAGTTCAGCAAACGGAAAAAGAGAAAAACAGATGATCACAAATATTACATCTAATAAAGACATGGCCAGCGCGTTTGCTAAACCATAGATTACAGAAATTCACATGATCAACACTTAACCGGAGGATTGAGGCAGTTTCAATCACGTGGTTGGTTGATTCACGAAGCACACATGAGGATTTTTACAAAGCCTGAAACTGGTCATTCTGCATGGTTCACACACAAAAAAACCTGGAATCTGAGTCTTTAGGGGACATTTCAGCAAAACATGATGATAAAAATCCTTAAAACGGTTAATATATGAAAGTTTAACACATCTTCTTACATCCTGTAAAAAACTACTTTAGTATTTAAAAGCAGAAAAGCAGCTCAGTCCTCATTTATGACAGCGATGAACTCAGAGGAACCAGAGAACAAACCTCGGATCCAGAGTCAGGAGCTCATAGTTTGTCCCAGAAAGGAACTGATGAAGACTCCACCTTCACCAGGAAAGCCCAGCGTGAGCATTAATGACGCTGCTGACCGGATCCCCACGCTATTCGGCGGGAACAAAGGCTAAAAGAACCGAGGCAGATGGCGTGCACGCCAAAGCCGCAGAGGATGAAGAGCGCTGGCTGCAGGATGACTGTGACCTTCCCGCTGCTTCGTCAGAATACCCAGCATCATCTCCAGGGGCACATTAAGAGAAAGCCACGCCCACAACGCCAGGAAAGAGGGGGCGGGGCGGAGGAGCAGGTCGGGTGGGGGAGGGAACAAGTCTTTATTCGTCTTCCCCAGACAAACATCACGTGGGCTTTGGGAGGACGCTCTCCTTCAGTGAGCAGGTAATTCTCTAAATAGAACGTTTGATGTCAAATGATCTAAGAATAAAACGCCATCATCACACATGGAGGCATTTCCACAAGCAGCAGCATGAATGAAAAATGGGATTTTATTTAACAAGTGCCCCCCCCCCTGCCCCAATACTAGGTAGGATGGGCTCCAGCAACGACATAGTTTCTGCAGAGCGGCAGGAGTTCATCAGAAATTCACCTCCGAGTCGTGGGCGGGACTGTTGGTCCAGAGCAAGCCTACCCCCACTTCCCATTATCTCTTTGTTTACAGTCTCTTCCGCTAGCTTACAGCCCCTCACATCCACCAAGCTAACACAAGCGGTGCCACAAAAACGGCGAGCAACATCAGTTATCCAGCCGTAAAGTTTAGATCCAGATTCCAGGAGATCTATTTGTCTGCAGCAGATGGATGATCAGAATGGAGCAGAGCAGGAAGACTTTGAGAATAGATAAAAAGGTGATCAAAGCGAGACTTTAAAGAGAACAGGTTGGTGTGGATTCCTTTTTTTTATTTTATTATTGAAGTTTGTTTTGACTGAAATCCTGATGCATTTCAAACAGCGCCTCACTGCAGACGGGGTGACTGGCAGACACAAAAGGAGAGCAGCATGAAGGAGGAGGAGGAGGGTGCGCCAGGCGCTGAGAGGAAGAGCTGCTGCACAGTCATCCATCACTCCCGCAGCGTCAGGGTGTGACGCGCTCCCCACACAAAAACACTGCCACCCGGGCAGGAAAGGAAACGACGCACCTGACGCGGTCTGGAGGACGGAGACGTGTACAAAAACAAGCGTCTTCTTCTTCTTCATCATCATCATCATCATCATCTTTGATGCTGAATTCTGCAGTGAACAGTCTGACGTGATCATGAACGCAGCTCGTCACTCACTGCAGCCGCATGATGTTTGACATCAGCCTCCCATTTATAAACCTCATTCCCTTATCAAACATTTTAAACAGGGGTTTAGTTTTTTAAAACCCTGTTTTCCGTTTCCTAATCTCGTTTTTTGACCAACGGAACTTTTCAGAATCGCTCCGATTTGTTTACAGCTCCGCTAGCTTCAGCTAGCTAGCCGTTAGCATCACCACTCCCTGAAATCCCAACCTGCGGCTGGTTCCGGCGGCTTCCAACTCCCGGTTCTGTACGACTCGAATGAAAAACCAACGCGACACTGACTCACAAAACACATTTATAACAACTGTGAACGCGTCAACTCGCACTTCACTTACCGAGATGCGGGTTAGCTCAGTCCCTTTAAAGCCAAAATGTCTCCAACGCAGCAGTCTTTTCCCAGAAGCCCTTGCGGTCTACGTTCTGTGCAATGACGTCATTTGGTTTATCATCTTTTTCGCAGAGGTTTAGAATAATTCACAAAATTTATCAATCAATTCATGCTAAGAAATGTTAAAACAATTGACCCTAATTGTACTTTTTTTTAACGAACATCCAGAAACAATGAACAATCTTTTTTGGAACTGTAATGCAATTAGAATTCTTTGGAAAAAGTGTTTACAATTTATCAAAAAACATATTCACCCCAACTTCACTCTGAAATTTGAATATATAATTTTTGGCTTTTTATAATAAAAACTTCAAGTTAAAAAAATCATGATTAACCTTATTATTACATTTAGCAAATTTTATATTCATAAATGCAAATTTTCGTTAACTTCTATTTTCCTCCGTATTAATCAAACAAATTTAAATGTATCTCAGTACATCTCTAACAGCCTTAACCAGAAAGATGTATGTTTATATGAAACTTGTAAAAACTTGATTGTTTTTATGTAAAATGCATATAATATGTGCTCACCTGGCATTTTTGAAGTTTATTTTGTAAAATTGTGTTTTGTTCTGTACTTCCGTTTTTCAAAATAAAGTCAAAGAAAAGTTAAATAAGCAATGAAATCGTTTAGAATTAAAAGATTAGATTTGTGTTTCCTGGTAAGAGGAATGAAATGCATTTTCTAATCTTTCTTTTACCCACTCATGTAAACTTTTCTACAAGTTATTTCAGTTATTAAGCTTCATCTGAATGTAGTGTAACGACCCAGCTGGCACGAGAGCCGAGCTGTCAATCAGTTGTCTGCACTGAAGACCGTGTACCATCAGCGACACGACTGCGATCGGTCTCAGAGAGGAGGAGGCTGAGAGAGAAGCTGAATGAGAAACCTCCTCACCGGCATCAACCGTTCATTTTGAACACACACAACATTGAACATCGCACGTGCGTCATCACCTTCCCACACACACAGCAAAAAGAAACAAACATAACAGGAAGAATTAACTGAAGGTGGAACAACAAGACAGCCATGTGAAAAGAAACGTGGGCAAAAAGAAACACCCACGCTCAGCCCCATTTTGACCAGGGGACCACATCCCACAATCCCCTGCTGCCAGCAGACCCAACGTGCACGTGACCGACAGTACAATAGGGAGACACTTGCAATGTTGCACAAAAGCAATTTTTTTTAAAGCAGAAAATGTTGTTGATTTTTTAAGCAGCGAACTGCTTAACTTAAGTTAAATTCGGTTAGTAATATAACATTTTATAAGCTGCTTGTGGCTGCAATAAAAAGGCAATGGAATGAATGAAATGTTTTAATGCATAAACCTCTGCTTTAAATTTTTTAAATGGACTAAATAATGTGGCATAATAATAAAAAATACATAAAACACATTAAATGTATGTGTGTTTTGTTGTTTGTGTTTTTTTGAAACTCTTATTAAAAGAGTTTTTAACTCTTATTAAAATGTAAATTTGCCAAAACACTTCATTTATTGTCAAACCATAAAACCCACAATACTGCCATCTACTGGGCAAAAGTAAACGTTGCGCCAATTGACACAAAAAGGTTTTCTGTTGAATAAAATGTGCTTATGATCCCAGACTCACAGGATAAAACGGTAAAAATTTGTTTTTTTAAATGCACAAAACTAAATTAAAAATGTTGCTTAGTCACTTGCAAAAAGAAAACACACTCTAAAATAAGTAAATGCCATCAAAGGTCAAAAAGGAAAAGAGAACTGAAAGCTGCTCGTCTTCCTGCAGGTATTTTTATGACCAACCTTGGAATCCACATTTATTTTTAAAACATAGGAAACATTTCCAAAGTGTTTTTCAACACAGTAAAATAAACGCTTTTGGTGTTTTATTTATTTGCCTATTTATAGATAAACGGTAGGAACCATTTATTGAAGTATTTGTTTCTCTCTAAATCTGTTAGCGTGAAAAAATAGCTGACGCTACGCCATTACGTCATCAGCTTGCGACGTCGCGCTGGACAGTGAAGGACGCCGAATTTTGGAATGTAAAACACAAGAAGTGTGAAGGTTAGATCACAAATATTATTACCTAATGACTTAAATTACGACTAGAGATACAAACGCAGATTTTTGTTTTTGTCATAACTGAGAAATGAGCAGTTAGAACCCGGAATGGCGGGAAAAGTGTGGCTTCTTATGTTGTTTCCACGTTGTCGTTTAAGAAAAATGTTCCGTAGAAACGTGTCTGTGGTTCCAAACAGCGCGATAAGAGTCGTGTTAAAACCCAACTGTTCAGAAGACTGCGCTGAACTATTGAATTTAACGAGAGAGAAAAACAATGAATCTTTATCCAGATCGATTAACCGTGATATACATTAGAGTTTGTATAGTATCATCATTTTAATCCATACACTTGAGACAGTTGGCGAACAAACTGAAAAGTGTTTAAGGTTTGTGACATGCGCAGTTCCTGTTTGACTTCCTGAATGAAAACAGTTGATCCAAAAGTCTGTTTGCTGTCAGGAATCTCTTCCTTCTGAAGAGCTTCTGGCACTTCAGCCTCTGCCTGAAACAGCATTTCTGTCAATTCATTCTTCCTAAATAGGTAAATAGGTTCCTTTAGGTCCAGCTGTCAGTTAATGACTAGGACTGATAGCGTTTATAGAGGTTCTAAAGTGTTTGCATTCACCCCATTCAGTTTCTATTTATAATCAATAGTCTTGGATCTCTAACATACTCAGAAGTTCAAGTTTTCTCCAGTCTGCCGTCACACCTACATTTTTTAATGTAAACGAATCTTTGCTTGCAGTGAAGGCATATCCATTCACTGTTTAGATGTCTTTCTGGTTTCAGACCGTTCTATTGTATGTTATTTTTTAAAGGTTCTTCTTTGTTGCGTGTGGAACAAAGACGATCACGTCTGGTCTTCTGTCTGCAGGACGTTGCTGTCATGGCGGTGTCGTGTTTAACCCGAGCGTTGCGCTCCTTGAGCCTTTCTCGGCCCGTTCTGGTCTCCTCGCAGGTAAAGCCACGCGCTCGCCGACCTGTCTTTCCTTCGCGGCGTCCACCCATCCTGCGTGTCTGTGCGTTAGCAGGCGGCCCCTCAGCCGAAGCTGGGCGCCTTGGTGTCCAGCGGCGCCGGCCAGTGGCGAGGCTTCCTGACCACAGCCTCCCTGGAGCAGAACAGAACCTACTGGAAGCAGAGGGAGAAGTACAGCATCCGGCCAATGGGGATGAAGAAAACTGGAGGCCGAGATCACACAGGTACGGAGGCTGACAGGTGGGACGTGTTTGAACTGGACATCAGTCGGATGTGAAGACGCCACATCTGTGCAGCACTTTGTTGTTGCTATGGAAACAGTCAAACTCTGCTCCAGGTCCCAAAGTCTGATGCTGATTTAGAGACGCATATTTTGGTCAAATTGTTCAGATGTTTTATTGGTAATTCTACATTAGAGCTCCTAAAAATGTCCCTGTAGCCGATCAAAAATACAAAAGAAAAACCTTTTAGTAAATAAAATTGAATAAAAAAAGCCTCCATTAAAACATTCATTTGCAGATTCCATAAATGAGTAAAAATCAAACTTCTGCTTATAAACTCACTGTGTGTCTTTTCTTACTTTAAAATCCCAAATATTTTACCATAAAAAAATAGGAAGAAATTAATGTGAAATTTGCTTATTAGTGCAGAACAATAAAAAATAAATTGTTTTAAGATAAACAAGATTATATTTTATTCTTTTGTAGTGCAAAGATGGAGCCGATAAACACAGTTGAGGTTATTTTCCTAAAAATGAGGTTTTTTGTTAAAACCATCAGATTGTTTATCGGTCAGACCATTTAAAAAGTATTATTTATGAATGATTTACTTTCACTGCAGTATTTTCTGTAGTTTAAATACTTCTTTATCAGCTTATGTATCAGACGGAGGTTTTTGGCCGCTCTCTGCTCTGGATTCAGTTTTCGTTTCTCAAGTTTTTTCTTTAAATTCTGCAAAAACACAAAGTCAAATCACTCATGGGGGGCTGCAGTTGTGTTTGCCCTTTGTGACCATTTTCTGCCCCCCCACCCCCCACGTGCTCCACAGGAAGAGTTCGAACGCACGGCATCGGCGGCGGCCACAAACAGAAGTACCGGATGATAGACTTCCAGCGACTGCGCTACGAAGCCCCCGATGGGGGCCGGCCTTTCGAGGAGAAGGTGGTGGAGGTCCGGTACGACCCCTGCAGGTGAGATCTGCCCCGGCTTCCTCCCAGAATGCCGTCGGGCCAACGAGAACGAAGGTCAAGCCCGGTTTCTCTGCGTAACAAAAGGTCGGCTGACATCGCCCTGGTGGCAGGAGGCAACAGGAAGCGCTGGATCATCGCCACGGAAACCATGCAGGCGGGAAACATCATTAAAACTTCGGGGGTCATCGGGAGGATGGCAGGTAGGAAGCCCCCCCCCGAGATTTTCCCTGGAAACCGCTGAAGGTGACGCGTAAAAACCTGTGACCTCTGCAGTGTCGGCCAATGAGGGGGATGCGTACCCGCTGGGGGCTCTTCCTGTGGGGACGCTGGTCAACAACCTGGAGGTCCAACCAGGGAGGGGGGCAGAATACATACGTGCTGCAGGTGATCCAATCATCTGCCGCTGAGGAGACTGTGGGAGGAGCTTCTTCTTCAGCTGTGGATGTGTTTCTTTAGGAACCAGCGGCGTTTTGCTGCGGAAGGTGAACGGCACGGCGATCGTCCAGCTTCCGTCAAAGCAGCAGGTTCAGGTGAGGGCGGGGTCAAAGAGAGTTCACGTGCACGCCCTTTGCTCAGCTGACGTCCCCGCTGTGGGCCCCCGCAGGTGTTGGAGACCTGCATGGTGACGGTGGGACGCGTGTCCAACGTCGACCACAACAAACGGGTCATCGGTAAAGCCGGGCGCAACCGCTGGCTGGGCATCCGACCCTCCAGCGGCCTGTGGCAGAGGAAGGGGGGCTGGGCGGGACGGAAGATTAAACCGCTGCCCCCCATGAAGAGTTACGTCAACCGGCCCTCGATCTCTGCTGCTTAACCCCTGAACCTGCAATAAAACGGAACGCAAAGACCAGTTCTGTGTACAGAAGATTAAAAATTTTATTTAACACAAACGCCTGTCAGCGCAATAAAAGAAAAAAAATATAAAAATCCAAAAACATATTTACATCTATAGCAAAACATGCAGAATAACCCATATATTCTTTTCTTTTTAGTGGTGACATGAAAATACTGTCATGGATTTTCAAAATAAGGTTTGTGCAAAGACACTAGGTGCTTCA